>NC_134895.1:30642838-30835338 GCF_041734735.1 Babylonia areolata
AAAGACAAAAGAGCAAAGACATAGAGACCTCAAACGATACAAAGGAGCAAAAACAATTGTCCAAAACAAACATAAAACAGACGAGATGAGAGAATGGGAGACAGCACATTAAATCAAAAGAGAACAAAAAAAAGGGCAAAAAGTAAACATAAAACCAGAGACATGACAAAAGATCTGACAGCTCAACATGTAAGTTTTCGTTCCCCCCTCCTCATTTTCTTAATTATATATGTTTATACTTATAACCTCTACCTGCAGATAATCTGCCAAGGAAGGAATTCTCTTTGATGGCCCGTCACACGTTGTGGTGATTGCAGTGTGTACCTGCCGTCCCCAGAACGTTCTCAACCCCTTTCAGGACTTTTTACTTCTCTTCTCATCATCTGCTCCTGCTGCCCCCTTTCCTTTTCCATTTCTTCATTTCTTCTTCATCTCTGTTTCGTTTTCACGTCGTTTTTCCTTTAAGCAACCATTGAGGACGTTTGTGATTCTTGTTTCAGGAGGAGTCTGATAACCGTAAGACTGATGATTTTGCAGACCGCCATTTTCCAGCCCATAATTCAGTTCATTTCCGCCGTTATGTGGGCCGACGACAAATACGATATGCACGGGGTAAGGCGATATATACTAACGTAGCCACTTCTCATCTTAACAACAAAAACAGAAAAAGGAAGAAATAAATGTGCCGTGTGTGTGTGTGTGTGTGTGTGTGTGTGTGTGTGTGTGAGCGCGCGCGCGCGCCGAATGCCTGTTCCGTGGACAGTCCGGAGAAATGTGTTTCTATTGCTTATGCCGCCGATCTAGTTAATTTTCCAACGGTCTAACTTGAAGAAATCAATTGTGGTGATAATTCGCCACACATCAGAATGCTGGAAAACGCAACCACACCGGCGCCTCTGATGTGGTCGTTTCTCAGTTCTTTTTCGGTAGATTGGTGCTTCACGTCAATCCCGATGTTTGACTGCCAGTATTAGCATTTATTAACACTAAAGGTTCTTATAATTCGATGTTGTAATAATGATGTGATATGTCCGTTATTGAGATAATGGAAGTTTCGTGGAACGGACAAAAAATAACGAACAAACAAACAAAATTACTACCAAAGAAACACCCCAGCTTGAAGTGGGTAGCACGCAACCACAATTTTTTATGGTCCCAGTATTCCGGGACGAGTTTTGATTTGATTCTAGGTAAGAGTTGACGGAAAAAACAGAAGACAACGAAGAAGAAGAAAGATGTACATGCCTTGACCCTTGACTGGTGCTGACGAGTGTGCTGGTCAGTGAAGGACGATCTCCTCAATGATCACCTCAGTATTTCAGTCTCCAGCAACTGGATACTTTTAAACTGTGGAGAAAGAGAGGGATGGCGATGCAGTGAAGAGTTGGATGGTCTCAGAGAGGTAACATGGGGCACGGTTGGTGATTTAATCAGACTACAACAATTTCATACACTGTTCTCAGCCAGGAAAGCGGGAAATCTGGCAGTGAAGTTCAATCAGAGAAAGGGGTGAAACAAGATTATTCTACTTTGGAAATCTTACACGTATTTTGAGACTTTATTTGAATTGACTTAAACAGCGTTGTAAAGATGCTTATTGTTCTAGTTCACAGTTTTTGCTTTTTTCTCAGCATTTCTGGTTTTATTCTCCTGTACCTTTATCTAGATGTAATCTGATGGGAAACAAAAAAGCAGCTCTGGCTTCAAGCTGAGGACAAGTATTAGCTCTGATGCTTCTTCTAAGCATCAGTTGTGTGCCTATGGGAAGAACAGCACCACTGGTGTTGTTTGGGTGTATGGTTCACAGAGTCTATACTCTTTGGGTGTGTGGTTGACAGATCCATATGACCGAGTTCTTTGGGTGAGTGGTTGACAGATCCATATGACCGAGTTCTTTGGGTGAGTGGTTGACAGATCCATATGACCGAGTTCTTTGGGTGTGTGGTTGACAGATCGATGTCACTGTTCTGTGGGTGTGTGGTTGATAGATCGATTTGACCGAGTTCTGTGGGTGTGTGGTTGACAGATCGATGTGACTGAGTTCCGTAGGTGTGTGGTTGACAGATCAATATGACCGAGTTCTTTGGGTGTGTGGTTGACAGATCCATATGACCGAGTTCTTTGGGTGTGTGGTTGACAGATCGATGTGACTGAGTTCCGTAGGTGTGTGGTTGACAGATCGATGTGACTGAGTTATGTAGGTGTGTGGTTGACAGATCAATATGACCGAGTTCTGTGGGTGTGTGGTTGACAGATCGATGTCACTGTTCTGTGGGTGTGTGGTTGATAGATCGATTTGACCGAGTTCTGTGGGTGTGTGGTTGAGAGATCGATTTGACCGAGTTCTGTGGGTGTGTGGTTGAGAGATCGATGTGACTGAGTTCTTTGGGTGTGTGGTTGAGAGATCGATGTGACTGAGGTCTCTGGGTGTGTGGTTGACAGATCAATATGACTGCGTTCTGTGGGTGTGTGGTTGACAGATCAATATGACTGCGTTCTGTGGGTGTGTGGTTGACAGATCGATTTGACAGTTCTTTGGGTGCGTGGTTGACAGATCGATTTGACAGTTCTTTGGGTGCGTGGTTGACAGATCGATATGACAATTCTGTGGGTGTGTGGTTGACAGATCGATTTGACAGTTCTGTGGGTGTGTGGTTGACAGATCCATATGACTGATTTATGTGGGTGTGTTGTTGACAGATCGATTTGACCGATTCCTACTTCTACCTGACTACGTTCAAACTGACGTCCACCATCGTGGCTATCTACGGACTGAACGCCCTGCACGAGAGCACGCGGCAGCATCTGACCACCCATAACACCAGACCCAAGCAGCTGGCTCTGCAGCTGGTGCAGATCTTCTTCAACGTCCAGGGGTCCATTTTCAGGATGCCTACGCGCTATGACCTGCCGCCCTGCAAAAATGGCCTCTCTTCCTATTTCCAGATGAATGGTCAGACTAAAGAGGGTTCACTTTCCGGGGTTTTTTTTTTCACTATTTTCCCTTTATCTTTTCCCGTGATGAATGGTCATAGTTTGTTGTTTCATGGCGTGTTTTTTGTTTTGTTTGTTTGTTGTTGTTTGTTGTCACGACTTTTGGCTTTTTGTTTTTGTTTTGTTTTACTGTTATTTGACCTCTTCTTATTTCCAAATAAATGGTAAGAGGGATGTTTATATCTTTTCTTTTTCCTCCTCCCCCCAGGGGTAAATCCTGGAACTGCTAACACATCTTCATAAAATAATTCAACAAGGAATGAGAACAAAAAGATGCAGGAGAATGAAAATAATTGTCCTCCTATCATTTTTTTTCTCTTAAATTTTCGCCCATAGGGCTTCTTCAGGATCCCTGGACCAAGAATACCAAGAGAATGCTTGCTATTCACAATTAACAGCAGGGATGTGCCATTCATGTCGAGAGAGAACCAAGTGAGACGAAACAAAAATAAACTATTAAAAGATTATGAAAAAAAGTGAAAATTTGAGTCTGGAAATCGAGCTCCATTAGGGAAAGTCCCATATATATATATATATATATATATATATATATATATATATATATATATATATCGTATGCAGATAAAAACAATATTGGCAATAGTATATATAAAAAAAGAGAGTAAAAGTAATACACAAAAAATAAGAAGAAAATGTCAAAGATGTAATAATTCTAAAAGAATTTCTTTTAATATTAAAAAAATGATATTTTTTTGTTCTCTTATATTTGTAAACTTTTTTCCCCTTTTAATTCTTTTTAGTTTCTTCTTCTTCTTCTTTTCATACTATTGCCAATATTTTTTTCTATATACTATTACCAGTAACTTTCATATATTTATATATCTATATCTATGTGGGGAGAGTGGGGGCTCTCCCACCACTTTCTTGTGGTTGATATATTTTATCTTAATCAGACAATGCCTTGCCCAGAGATAAAAACCTGGTCTGAAGACCAGTTGAACTTCCCAATGGCAAGAGAGCATGTTAATTATCTATCAATACAAACTTTATGTCGGAAATTATTAGTTCTGTATGAACTCAGGTCCTGGATCTGTTATTTTTGGCTCTCCTGGTAACTTAATTCATTTCTGTTTTTTTCTTCCAGAGTGGCAAAACCTGGTGTTAGTGGTGGAGATGTTTTTACTGTCATTGATGGCTCGTGTGTATTACCGTCGCCCTTTGGCAATGGATGCTGTCCTGGAGGCACAGACAGGAAGTCTTGCTGATATCTATAGCTCTGGCGTACCTCTCAGCCAGAAAAACATCGATTCCACAAAGCTGGAGGCTTTGCCTGAATCAATGCCATCCCCACAACATGAAGACCAAAACCATTCTGTGAATGAAGAAAACAGTACCCAAGGTCAGAGTGATGTGAGTGAGGTCCAGCTAAACACTGAAAATCATGTGGATGACACTGCCGGGGTGGTCAATCCAGCTTTTGATGTTGGAACTGCATACAGTGACAAAGGCGAACTGTTTCACACAACAGCCCGTAACGATGAGAAGTGTAGCACAATACAAACGGACAAAGACAAGATCCTATACAGTGAGAATCAACAAAACACAGACCACAAACACCAATCAAATGTTGGTGATGAAATAGCCAGTCACAGTCATGTCCTGGCCCGTGCTGACACCACCACCACAGAGAAACCTGGTTCTACTGGCACTGAAGGTTCGACAGAAAGCATCAATGTCCGTCTGTGATGGCCACACATCAACTTTTTAGGGCATCTACCAAAACTATATCAAAAGAAAAAACCCTAGACTTGGGGACCTAATGCAAAAGGAAAGTGGTAAGTGCTTCTCTGGGACCAAAACCAGAAACAGATGTGAAAGTGAAATCAGATTGATGCTATGATGCAATCACTTTGTAAAAATCTCAGAAAAAAGTGATTCTTTAGTTTATATAACAAGAAACTACACACATGCTTCAGTGGAGTCAGTTATATCCAATGGTCACAGTGTTGTGTTTTCAGTTGCTCACAATTCAGCCCTTGTCCGTTTCTCACATGTAACTTGCAATATGCAGACTTGGTCTCAAACAAAAGTATTTAATCAGACTACTTATCTGTCCAGCACGTTCTGTTTCAGAGCAAAACTGTATGCATTATTTTCAGACAGAGAGACATTAATGATACTAGGCTCTTATTTCATGAATTATCTTGCTCTGAAAATTTAATTACAATTGTGCCTGTGTAACTACTACGTTGAATCATCGGTTAAGTCAACACATTTCTTTGGCCACAGTCATCGTTCGTTTATTTATTTATAGTCTGTTCATCTAAGATGATGATATTAGACTGAAAATAAATGATATTATTATTATTGTTTGGATTATTATAATTTGTATCACAATGATGATTGTTAGATTGTTATTATTAATTAGAAATCGACATTTCTGTATATTCGAATGAAAAGGGGGGCAGTTGAGGTTGGAGGGGGGAAGGGGGAGGGGACAAAGAAAGGAAGAGAGAGAGAGAGAGAAAGAGAGAGGGAGAGAGAGAGAGAGAGAGAGAGAGAGAGAGAGAGAGAGAGAACAGAATGTGGAAAAGATAAAGTACAAAATCTAAAATGGAGAGGTGAGTGTCAGTGATTGGAGAAAGAAAAAAAACATAATACTGGAAGGGTGTGTGTGAGAGGCGGGACGGGGAAAGCGGGATTTTGACAAAAAAATATCAATAATCAAATATTGCATGCACTACTTCTGTAGATTATTATTATTTGAAAAGAGGTTCATGTGGGGACCTACAATAAACAACCAACTGGACTGTTTAACACATAACTAGCTAACTTTAATAAAGAACAGTTTGAAATATATAACTTTTTCCAAAAAATGTTAACATGTGAAACGGGTAACATGTGTTCCGTAATTTCTGGAGGCAAAAAAGGTTTCATTACTAAACGGTGGGTTAAAACGTGCTCTACCGTTAAACGTTCCTTGCAAATGCATTCAATATTTTCACAATATTTTGTGTATGGGGCATTTAGTAATAACCTAAATGCCATGCTCTTAACAGCCCTACCAGTTCTTTTAGCATTTGATAAGGCAGAAGTGTTAACTTCTAAAGACAGAAAGGAATTTTGCATATTTCTTTCAACAATATTACACATTTCAGATGATGATAAACGATGAGGAAGTTCAATTGTATTTAAAGCGTTTTTAGCTCCAAGCTTTGCAAGATGATCTGCACGTTCATTAGAGAAAAGCCCACAGTGTGAGGGAATCCAGCACATTTCAGTATTAGTTCCTCTCATTTGAATACAATGAATCAAAAATCTTATTTCAAAAATGATGTTATAATTAATGTTCGTACAACCTGATTTGATAGACCGCAGAACTGATTTTGAATCGACACAAAATAAAACATTAATCAAGTTTAGGGGCAGATCAATTAGATATGTTCATAAGGACGGCAATTAATTCAGCTGTAAAAATTGAGAAGCCCTTTCCAATATGATATGACTTTTCAATTTTCAAAGCAGGAATTGCATATCCAGAAACAGCAAACTGATTTTCTAGAACAGAACCGTCTGTATATATTTTTAAGTGGTGGGGGTATGTTTCAGACAAGTGTGATTTGACTCGAGAAGCTAGTATATTGGGATTTTCATCTTTCTTAATGTCACAATATTAAATGTCAAAAGCTGCTCTCGTTAATTCCCATAATGGAACTGGTGAAGTGCTCATAATCGGAGCAACATTTTGTGGATCAACATTTGATTGATTAATAGTATCTGACACGTATGTAGAAATAGTTTCTAGATTTCCGTTCTGTTTCGCTCGTTTCGAAAAAAAAAAGTTTGACAGACCGTATATTAATCACAGTTTTGACAGAATTTTCTGTAGCATTTGCTCTAATTACATATTTTGCCGATGCTAGCTTTCTTAATTCACAGGGTTTATAAAACTCAAGTTGTTATCCTTCAGAAAAATGGTGTTTGAAAGGTACAGAACACTCGTTTTGTTTGTTGTGTATTGCGTTGGAGCCGTGAGCTACGTCACTCTAAGGGCTAAACTGTGCATACTGGCAAAAAAAATGTTGCCGGTGAAGGAAAAAAACCCAATCCTGATGTCATTTTGATACTGAATGCATTAAACAAGTCAACTTTTGACGTTCAAAATACCAATACACACCAGTACACGCACACACACAACTAGTTGTGTGACAGGCTTTTCTTCATGGGGTGATTAATTTATTTCTACCTGCGTTTCCTACCAAGGATCCTTGCCTGCAGTGTTTTTACCTGACGACACCAGATGTATTTTAGAAGAAACCGATGCAGTGCGTGCTTTTGCCCGCTTGTGAGCCGACACACTTTTACAATTTCTCCCATTTTGGATTTGTAAAAGTTTGCAGAGAAAGTGAGTGGAAACAGTCATGGACAAACGAAAACCTGAAAAGGAAAATTGACTTGATAAATACTGCTGAAATGAACCCATAAAAAAGAAGAGGAAAGAACTTGCTGAATAGTGTTGCACCAAACACAGAGACCGGAATTCTGAAAGACAAAGGGAAGTACAGGCAGCATCATTACAGGGGGCTGACCATGTTCAGAAGTGCAAGTGGTTTACTCAAACCAAATCATCCAACATTCCAGTCAAATGGCAAATCATGAAGACTTCTTCTTCGTTTGTGGGCTGCAACTCCCGCGTTAACTCTTATGTATGACCGTTTTTACCCCACCATGTATGCAGCCATACTCCGTTCTCGGGGGTGTGCATGCTGGGTATGGTCTTGTTTCCATAACCCACCGAACGTGGACATGGATAACAGGATCTATAAGACAAAAGCAGAAGAGATTTAACATCAACTTGGAATTTATGACGAACTGCAGCGAGGGCTGGTTCAAGAAATTGCGCAATATCACGTTATAAGTAATTAGTGGGGAGAGAAGGGCAGTTGAAGAAGAGTCAACAGATAATGGGTGGAGATGTTTTGAAACCAACAAAAGACGTGTTCAGTACTGATGAAACAGCGCGGATTTGGAGATTACTACCAGACAAAACACTGGCATTCAAGTGTCTGGGTGGAAAAAAGGCCAAACATAGGAATACTGTCGTAGTATGGGCAAATGTGGAAAGCACAGAGAAATATCCACTTTTTACTGTTCGTAGGTTTTGAAGTCCACGCTGTTTTAAAGGAATGCCAGTGCAATATACTTCCAATGCATGGATGACACTGACCTGTTTAGAGGTTTTGATTGTTCTTTGACAAGCCAACACTGCAATGTTTTGCTGTTCCTTGACAACTGCCCTGCTCATCCACACATTCAGGATCTGAGAGCAACTCAGCTTCTGTTCTTGCCACCAAATGCAACATGCAAACTCCGCCCATGTGATCGAGGAATTATCCAAAGCATGAAGGTACAGTACAGAAAAAATGAATCTCATGATTCGCCACACTGACAGGTGCAACATATTAAACCTTCAGGTTTTCCAGGTCTTGCAATTTGAGCTTGTAGCAGTCAAAGACACTGGCAGGATTGTTGAAACGGCATCAAATTACCCAGTCACACTACATGCCCATCCTGTAACATCCTGCTGACTTGAACAAAACTGGATTAGCCGCTGTTGGAGATGCTGCTTTCTGGTTCCCTGATGATGCACAATTGCTGTCTCCCATAAAAATTGTCAGTGATGGAAACTGCCTGCCAAGATAGAGGTCAGTGATGGCACACCAGCACAAGAAGTGTCACGAGATGAGAATAAGGATTGTGCTTAACTTGTCACAAATCTTGACCTGTACCTGAATCACGACATCCTTCAGTGTTGTCTTCATTCACCACCTGACGATGTTCTTCCTAAGTTGTATGCAATGTATTCAGATTATTACACAGGCCAAAAACTGCCATCAGGCGAAATGCAGTCTGTGTTTTGCATAGATATTGAGTGCATCGTCCAGCCAGGAGCCTAAATAGGTATTTTGCAAATAAACACTCTGGCAAGCATCTTCAACTGCAAGATTCTTTCCATCTATTCCAAGTTTGGAGGTGCAGCTGTCAGGAAACATATTCACTGATGGGTTTTCCCCATGTCCAAAGCTGCATGAACTGGACAAGACAACCAAACCTACCCCCCCCCCCACCCCCCAATTGCCATCATGTGGAGCTCAACACACAGAAAGATGCAAAAAGCAAGCCAGTGGCGAATGAATCACCTTGTCCTGTGTTTGCCTTAGTTGGCTGATCTGAGTGTCTGTAGACACAGATCTGACAATTTTTGTCTTGAAAAAAAAATCACAAATTTAATTCAAACATTTTCTTTTTCTGTTCTCCTTTTAGTAATACCTGTATTCCAGAGAAGAATAACTATTTTATGCTACGTTAGCCTTATTTTGCTTATCTGAGCAGTTACAGACACATGATTTTTTTTAAAGAAATAATTGTGTGTGTGGTTTTTGATTGTTTTTGGTTCTATGCTCCTTTCAGTGGTATTCCTGTGGCAAAGTAATCACTTTGTACTGTGCTTGCCTTCGTTGGCTGATCTGAGTGCCTGTACACACACACTGCTGACAGTGAATTTTGTCCTGAGAAATCAATATTCCATTAATCAGTTCAAACAATTCCTTGAATGAGTCTTAATTGTCATTGTGTTATCTTTTCAGCAATATTTTCCAGAGCAGTATAAATAAAGAAACACCTAAAAACTACTGAAAAAGTCTGTCCCTTATTTCAAATCTCTCTCTCTCTCTCTCTCTGTATCACTGAGAGTGTCTTGTTAAACTCATGCCTCATTGGAAGTCCAAACTCAAACTTAAGAATTTTCCAACATCTACTCGGGTGCGATGATGAAACTACCACTACAGCTCTAGTACCTTTCAAATTCCATGTGTTGAGAATTAGAGAGAAAGAGAAAACATTGGATAAGCCGACCATCTGATAAGTCAACTTTTTTTCCCCAGTCCCCACATTGTCAAGTTATCTAGGGACAACTGTATCCGTTCAGCAGATATAACGATAACTCAACCTGTAACACTCGCACAAATCAGATGATCATGGACAACACAGTTACTTCTAGGTGCACAGCAGTATGTAACCAGTTCTTCAGTTATTTTATTCTTTCTTCACAAAATGCAACATTTTCCCATCCATCATCCATGTATACACCAGTTCGGAAGAAAGCACCACAGCAGAACATCCAATTCCATTATTCCATGCATCTGGCTAACATCAATCAAAGTCCTCTTGCTCACAGTATTTCTGTAAATTGTATGTTACCTACATATGAACAATTCAAGATGATTTACCACATGGACAATTCAATAGACACTTTTACAACACAGACCAATCAGAAATACTGCAACATGTACGTGTAAGTGTAAAATGTACATGGTCACCTAATTAAAAGTTTCAAATTTCATGTTGTTCATCATTTGTAAAAATATTACAGAAGTGCATCCTATCTTTACCTGCACAAGACATACATTTTCCTGTGCGTTTTTCTACATTTTCCTGTGCGTTTCTGTCATCTTCTGTTGATTAAAAAAACAAAAGAAAGAAAAAAACAGAAGAGTAAAATCTTTCACTGCTCCCACATACATAAAAAGGCTGGGATGAAGAGGGAATGTCTAAGACTTTCACATGCTCTTTTCACATCAAATGTATTATCAAACACCACTGGCCACCACAATTAAAAGTCATGCACTAGCAGCTCCTTGTAACCCTCAAACAGTAAATAACAATGCAATAATTCTTTGATGGCACTGGCTAATATAAAATAATCATCATGAACATCAACTCCTAGTGAATAACAATAAGAAACAAGAACAAGAATAATGGAACAGACAAAAAACACACTGAAAGCAGATCTTTGTAACAGGACACTTGTGAGTCCTTCCATGAGGCAGGGGAAGAGGTCCCCTGAAGACAGAGTGTAGCACATGGTGTGGGAACTCATACCACCAGGCTCTTCAACCTCCATAAGGGATGCTCACACAGCAGTAAGGCAGGCAGGATTGGTGACCTGCCTGCTTCTCTCGATGAATGATATGGATACTTATATAGCACCTATCCTCGGTCAGAGACCAAGCTTTAAGCATTTTACAAAACACAGTCTCATTTGCACCACAGGCTGCTTACCTAGGTAGAACCGACTGACAGCTGCCATTGGGCATTCATCATTCGTTTCCTGTGTCATTAAATCAGATTACCAGCACAGACACACTCAGACATGTAACATTTTATGTGTATGACCATTTCGTTTATTTACCCTAAACTGTTTTGTTTATTTACCCCAACATGTAGGCAGCTATACTGTGTTTTTTGGGGTGTGCATGCTGGGTATGTTCTTGTTTCCATAACCCACCAAACGCTGACATGGATTACAGGATTCTTAATGTGCATGTTTGATCTCCTGCGTGTGCATACACACGAAGGGGGTTCAGACACAAGCAGGTCTGCACATATGTTGACCTGGGAGATCAACAAAAAAACTCGACCCTTTACCTACCAAGTGCCATTACCGAGATTCAAACCTGGGACCCTCAGATTTAACGTCACATGCTTTAATCACTTGGCTATTGCACTCGTTTCTCAACACATCAAACAGCATCCTGATGGGTGGGGTTGGGGGGTTCTGTGGGTTCTTTCATGCCTGCTAACAATCGCTGAGTTGCAATTGTGTTACCTGTACCACCTCCCTGACCAACCATGCTCTTCTAGTTTCCTTATGTAAGAGAAGCTGAACAGACTGGGCACAACTGATTCAATGTCAGCAAGAAAATACAAGCACCACCAGGTGTTCATGTGGCACATCATGCAGTGATCATCCAATGCAATATTCATGTTTGTAAAGTTTGTAGGCTTTTCTGTTTTGCAAAACAATTACCTTGATCTCTCAGCATGTTTATTACATCAATGTCAGGAAAGGTCCGACTCAAAGTACCAGTCTACCAATACCACATGGAGCTGCAGGGAAAATGTCAACTCTGACAAACATGGATACAAAAGCACATGCACACACACCAACTGGGTAATTAAATAGTCTAACTTTGTTTAAGCACATAAGTCCATAATTAATGTCCAATTTATCACATTTTAGAAAACAAATGCACATCTATCATGAATTTTCTCTTTGCCTTCTACTTTCTGGCATGTAAGTATTGGACATAAACTGTTCAACAGCTATGTTTGAAGCAATGCCCTCTTTGATCAATCGCAATATCACCATTTACAACCAATCTAGCACATACGTTCTTTTGAAGGTGATGTTACAACTATTGAGGTAGAACTTAATATGCTAAACATTTCATTCCTCACACACAACACAAAACCAGAGATGAGATTCTAAAATTTCTCAATTTACTCTAACTAAGGGGTAAGGTGGGTAGAGGGTTAAATTGAAGATCATTTAAAAGAACAGTTTTGAAAGGTATGCCTAAATGGTAGGGTACAGTGGCAGGGTCCCACTGAGTTGGGGTGGTTAAAGGGGGCAACGCCCCCTAAAACCAAATTTAAAATATGGTTTAAAAGGCACTTGGAAGGCTCTCCTGCAATCAAAAATTCTACCTAAAAAAGTACTTAAAAGGTACATGGTGAATGACTGAATTTATTTTTTCTATAAACATAGATACAAATAAACTTGTCAGACCACAAGCATAATCTTAAAAAAAAAAAAATCTGGAATGGTGTAATTACTGTAAAATAACATCTTAACTAAGAGAGAGTAAGTGTGTGTCTTGTTTTGAATGCAATGCTTGTGTGTGTGTGTGCATGTGCATGCAAGTGGGTGTTTCTTCAATTTAGCTCTGTATGAGTGTGTGTGCGCATACTCATATGTGCATGTATGTGTGTGTGTGAGAAAGAAAGTGCATGTGTACTCTTTTCAATACAACTCTCTGTGTGTGTGTGTGTGTGTGTGTGTGTGTGTGTGTGTAGGTGTGATGGTGTGTGTATTATGGGTGTGTATGTGTGATGTGTGTGTGTTTCCAGTTTTACTAAATGTGGGAGTGCGCACTCACATGTGTACGTGAGAGTGAGCAAAAGAACAAGAGAGAGTGTGCATGTGTGTTTGTATATGTGTGTGTGTTTTCAACTCTGAGAGTGAGCACTTGCATGTGTGAGAGAGAGAAAGGGTGGAAAGCTGCAGGAGTGACGTTGTAAAATATAAGAAATAAGACAGCGGCAATTGTCAGTGAAATGTACTGACATCCAAAAAGAGAGAGAAAGACAGCACACACGCTTAACAAAACAGAATACTGTATACATACGTAACACAGATAAATCTTTGGTACTCCAGCTTTTGATGCCAGCTCTAAACGATTTTTATCATCTGCAGTCATGATGTGTACTGCCACATCATCAAGTGATGAAATTTCAGCACAAAAAAGCACTGTTGTCAAATATTTTTGTTGCCCCACATGTGCAGAGGTTCTTGACTTTTGCTGAATGAACAGTGTCAGCCCACACACCCACTGCCCTTGGAACTAACATATGTATGTGTATGTCTGTGAGTATGTAAGCCTTTTGCTTTTTATAGTGGCTTCAACACATGCCACAGAGGGATTACCTTCTGTCATGATCAGCATATTGACAATTGCAGGCTTGACTTCAATTAGGAAACTTGTGACTCCAAATTACGAGGTCTGACAAGTGACTTTTTTCAAGGCCTCTTCACTATGTAGTCAACAAACAGAGGATACGGACAAAGCTTTCAAAAAAGCACGTTTGTCTATGACCCATGCATACAGTGAGAATAAAGCATGGCGGTGAGTGTTGTTTTCAAACAGGTTCTCTCAAGCATACAGTTTGCTGCATTTTGAACCAAGTAAGAATCCAAACCACTTGGGAATACTGATTGACACACAAGTCCGATCAACTCAAAAAGAACCTTAATACATACATATACCTCTTGATTTTCTCAATATATTTACACAAATCTCAGGATTGACCAATTGGGCTCTCAGATTAACAGGTTTCCA
The DNA here is from genome assembly GCF_041734735.1 of Babylonia areolata. Lineage (NCBI taxonomy): Eukaryota > Metazoa > Mollusca > Gastropoda > Neogastropoda > Buccinidae > Babylonia > Babylonia areolata. Next base: position 30,656,755 of record NC_134895.1, read on the forward strand.
GTAAATTCACAAAAAAAAACCCTCATCTGTGAAAACACAGATGTAAAAAGAAAAAAAAATTTGGTCACAGGTGTTAATCAAACCACACTATCACATTCTTTTCTTCTTTATCAAGACTTCTGTTTTTGATTAGATACTAGAGTTTTTCATTATTATGGCGTCTGGTTTTTTATTTCTGGAGCTTTTCCTTGTTATGAATTCTGTTTTTGATTTCTAGGGTTTTGTTTGTTAACACTGATATGTTATAAATAAAGACAGTATCATTATGTTTGGGCAATACAGTAAGTTCATCAGTCTCTGACTGAACAAGCAAACTGTCACTGGCTTCCAGCTATTTTCCCCACAACGTCTCAACCCTAAGAATGTTGGCAATCACAGGGAAATCATTGTGCCACTAACCAGTACCATACATCTCTGCACTGTCTATGTATGACAAAGGGAAAATAAAAGTATTCTTTATGCATCCTCCGTCTCACTGGTTCCAGAATCTTATCTTTCATTGCAATAAGCCCAGCTGATCACACAAGGCCATATCAGGGCTGATATACTGTAAAGATCAGACACAAAAACATGAATGGAAAAAAAACAACAAGGAAAACAAGAGAGGCAAGGCCTTCAAGACTCACTTGTGATACACTTAAAAAAAAAAAAAAATCTAATCGTTAAAATGTGTTCTGTATTTGTTATCATAAAGCTTCGCGTTTAAAAAAAACAGAAAAAAAAAAGAAGAAAAAAAAGAAGTCCTAACCATATTCGAACCCCGCATGTTTGGGTGAGAAGAAACTGCCTTATCCATTACACTATCGTGGCTCCTTAACTGATGTTCTAAAATTTAACATTTGAACATACTTTTCTAAAGGGCGATAAATCAATTGCGGTATTCGCAGTGAGAACGCTGTGTAAATCATATTATTCTGGTGTATCTTGGGCATTCAAAAAATCTTTAAGGGCAATAAAAAATTCTTTTTAATGGCTATCGCTGCAATCACACTGCAACATTTAGCCGTTTTCACTAGATCTAGATAGATGTACAAGTTTAGTTACACCCGCCAGGAATGTAGTACGACACAGTCGATTCAATTTCTCTTTTATGTTCATTCTAGTTTTATAGTTTTAAGGTTGATATGAAAATTTAGTATTTTGTTAAACAAATAACATGTAGAGCCAAGTACAAGTACTTCTAAACGAAGAAGTGAAAATGACTTCATTTTGAGAAAAGTCAAGACTGGAAATTTTTTCGTTTCATCGTGATCAGTTCAAGGGTATTAACTCGCATGGTTTACAATTTCTAACTGTGAATTCCGACTGATTCTGTGAATATTTTTATGGCAGTTTGGGGCATAATCCAGTAAGTGATGAGGCATTCACAAACCTTTCTCTGAATAAGTATTTAACGGTCTCCTTCTCCAACTTTCCATGAAGTTATCGTGTATTGTCCATTGAATATAGGATTGAACGGGCAGGTCAACAACTTGAAACAAAATGGCGTCGTTTGCGTTCGCGAAGAATATGAGCATGCGCTTTGAATGTGTATAAATATGTGTACACAGTTGATCTTTGCCCATGACCTTCAGGGCTCAGCCAACAGATCTGTAAAGTCCACTCGTCATATTGATTTTAGTATTTTCCGAAAAAGACCACTTGGGTGAATGAACATAGTGAAAGCCCTGTACACTGAGAGTAAAACACACAAGTTTTTTATGTATTGAGTATAATTTCAAAATGTAAAGTTTAAGATGAGAAAGATCAATTTAAAGCAAACTAAGTCCCCTAGCATTAATTACAGAGTAGTTTCCCTTTTTTACTATCTGCACCAAAACATTTGCAAAATAAATAAAACTTCCATGCTTAGCAAAAGAAGTTCCTGTTTGAACAAAAAAATTATAATAATGACTGTTCTTGTTGTTGTGTCAGAATATCAGATCAAAGCGCCAAGTTTAGAGAATAAAAAAAAAAATATATAAACAGTAAATGCAGTTTGCATATAATTAGGCTTCATTTTTTATATTTTTTGGTGCCCATCCCAGAGGTGCAATATTGTTTTAAACAAGATGACTGGAAAGAACTGAATTTTTCCTATTTTTATGCCTAATTTGGTGTCAACTGACAAAGTATTTGCAGAGAAAATGTCAATGTTAAAGTTTACCACGGACACACAGACACACACACACAGACAACCGAACACCGGGTTAAAACATAGGCTCACTCTGCTTACACAAGTGAGTCAAAAAACAAGGAAAACTAGGCAAAGTTCAGTCACATTCAAACGCATGAACCTTGGACGTGTCTCTGACATTGACTATTCTGTCTTTTTTTTTCACCAGAGGATTAAAAAACAACAACAAAAAACGCAACTAAAGTGAACATAAACATAATTACACATAATACAAAAATTATATATAACAGGCATACAAGACCAAACATTGCCAACGAGCTACTCACAAGTCTTAGGCACAAAAAAGAATACAACACAGAGTGCCCAGTTATCAAGTTCAGAGGACAAACACTGTTCAAGGTTTTCTGTATTAAAAAAAAAAAATATATATATATATATATATATCTATTAGTGAATGGACCAGCAAGGCAGAAAGTAAGAAAGTAAAGGAAAAATCCAGAAACAATGGTGATAGAAAAGAGGAAAATTCCAAGAGGTGGGGATAGTATTTATAGTGAAAGAGCCCCTGGCTTCCCCATGGGGGGAGGTTATAGGACCAGACACACAGGTGAGCAAAGAGAGGGGACATGGAAAGTACTGTAAGGAAGTGTCCATTGTTCCATAACAAATGATATTTTCCCTCCCAAACAATCAGTATCTACAGACACATATATTACTATAATCTGCTTGATTCAACAGATCTGTAGTGAATTCACATTGCAGCCTTTTGTAACTTTTGTACAATATGCAGTCAAATCTGTTGAAATCCATGTTTTAAAACAGTGTGTACTGTTGCTTCTTTAGCTCCTTGTTAATTGTAGGCAATTGTCATTTTCACTTTAACAAATATTATCTTTTTCTTTGGTTAGTCCTAACTAAGATCTCAAAACGATTCCTGAAATAAAAGAAAAAAAAGAATTTTTTTTTTTTTTAAAGTTTATATATGTTTTTAAGGATTTATAACTCTTTCCACCCAATACCCTCATTCCCTACCTAGGCCATTGATCTACATCTGATAAAAAATATATTAAAAATCCTTCCATAAACACACTTTTGCTGAAGCCTTCACACATACAGAACCTCAAACTGTAGTCAACAGTAGCAGACACAGTAGTGCACAAAAACTAAACAACAATTTGAGAACGAACTGGTTGATGCTTCAAAGTAAACACGTGGGGATGGAAACCATCATGAACACACAGATCTGACATGATGAAAACATCACAAATGGACCAAGTGGAGAAGACCAAAACAAAATAATGGCTAACAAGATGTTGTCAACGCCTGTCTCGGTGTCTGTGACGGTCTCTGTCGTGATCCCTGTCCCTGTCTCTGTCACCCCGGTCTCGGTCTCGGTGTTCTCGCTCTCTGTACTTGCTGACGCCATAGGTTGTACGTCGAAGGAAATCATCTACATCGCGTTCATACTGCAACAGTTTCAGTGTTATGAGGGGACACAATAGTATGTGATTTAAAAAAAAAAAAAAAAATTCAATCCTTAATGTATAACAAAAAAAAAAAACAAAAAAACAATCCTTAATGTATAACAAACACTGAACATGAATCTTTTACAAATGTGCGACTTCTATTTTTGCACAATCACACTGCTTCATTACAAATGCATTAAAATGTTAACACTTAGACCAAGTAGACAAAATATAAGGGCAAAAGACGCAACTCTTACGGAATTGCAATACACTGAATCTCACCACTAACCATGCAAAAATCCTATATCCATCTTCAAAGCCACTTTTTCTCACACAATCAGAACAGCTATAAAAGCTTTCTGGCAAAACAATGCTGCACAATTTTTTTAAGCAAACAAAGCAACAAGAAGAAATACCTCATGAAAGAAAATTGCCCTTCAAAAGCATGTAACACAGGTAACTTTCGCAACTCCCAAATTTTAGATTTAGTGGAAAAAGAATCCTTAACATCCCCATTCCAACTGTACTTTTAAAATCTCCTATATCACAAAGGTTCCCCAAATCCCTCTCAAATTAATGACTATGAAGTTTGTATGAAATGGAAAAACAGAGCTCACAGATCGCTTGCTGTCACTGCGAGGCCTAGAGCTGGAAGCCAAGGACCCAAAGTCCTGGGCTGGGTAGTCACGTGATCGGTCACTGTAGCTGGAGTAGGCATTCAGAGGTGGCTCATAGTAGCCTGGAGGCTGTTCAGATAACATGTCATGATCAAGTCTTCATGGAAAATAGGTAGAACTATGTTCTGATAAAGATGATGCGTAATTCAAGCTAAACAAAACAAAAATCCTTTTTTCAAAGCAACAACAACAACAACAACCCCCACCCCACCCCCCAAAACACACACACACACACACAACAGGCAATTCATGGCTATGTGTGATTCCTGCTGAACAACAAAAAATCTGAAAATGTGGGAGGGGTTACAGTATTTAATAAAATCAATCCAAAAATATTTTTGCTCATTATCAGAAATGCGTGTTGAACCAAAAGTTGTGTGGAGGACACAGAACATTTCCAACTAAAGCAGCCCACCTCAATCAGCATTTCACTGTTTTACCATTGTCATGTAATACAGATCTATCAAAGTTTCAAGCTTTCCCTGTCTGTTTCACCACTTTCTGACTTCCTTGCACTGTTAAAAAATCTCCAAACACATTTTCAGACATAACATATACAATAATTGCAACAGCCTATCTATGCCTTAAATATCATTTTAAAATTGGTTTTGGTTGAGTGAGATCCATTTAAAAAAATTATCATCCATTGTATATTCTGACTGATGTCTCATTTATACTTCAGTCCACCTGGGAAAAGAATACCAAAGCATCAACTTTTTCTGGTCCTCCCACGGGCAAAAAAAACAACATCAACTTTTTCTGGTCCTCCCACGGGCAAAAAAAACAAAACAGGCAAAAAAACAGACTGGCTCATATGAGGTCACCATAACAAAGGAAAAAAACCCATCAGTTTCTGGAATAACATAGAACTTTTTTTGGGGGGATACAAAGGAGGGGTGCTGGGGAGGGGTGGAGAGAGAAGGGGTGGAGGATCAACTTTGTCAGTTGTTTTTTTGTTTGTTTGTTTGTATGAAATCCTGCAAAAAACAATACATGTAATTCAGAAGGTTATACTGGTTTGCAAAACCCATGTACTAATACATGATCTCTGGCCATTCTAAAAGCAATAAAACACTGAAAGATGTCCCATAACAGCATGTATACAGCTAACATTATATTGTATTCACTTTTGCACCTCCACCATGAAGCATCTAAGCACAAAACAGGCCACTCTTACATATCAAATACTGCACCTTGAATTACTTTCAATTAACTTTTAATTCTATTTTTACACTACAGTTAATGGAGAGGCCATAACAGGGCTGAACAAAAGAGACTGATAAAATTGTCAACTTCATATCTGATGTACAAAACATACAGTGAGAAACACAAAGACTTTCTGAGCAAAAACATTACTCAAGAAAAAGAAAAAAAATCTTGCTAGTCAGTGCCATGTAGAACCAAAAAAAAGAAACATAAATTATGCACTATGACAAAATACGGATGAGAGAATGCTGTTTTTTTCTTTAGCATATGCATTCAAACTGACAATGATATTTAGGAAAATCAACACACACACATAAACCAGACAAAACAAAATGCAGTTAGGTTCCAAAAGCAACCCGTAAAAGAAGCTGTAGACTACACAAACATCATGCCAAGGTAACACTGAAATAGGTACTTTAATTGTTCCTTATTATTTTTCTTTCTTTTTCCCCCATTGGGTGCACATCACAAAGAGGAAAGATAGGATACACAATACACTATCAACCTCCATGTTTCACCAAGAGTAGTTAAGTTATCCAATGTATAGAAGCATGGGAGAATTTTTCAGTTGACACTCTTCATCCAACCCATTAAGATTTATAAATAATAAACAAAAACACTTTATCAATATCTCACCAAGCTCTTAAAGCATGACAATCACAAATCATTATTAAAAAAACAAAACAAGACTCACTTGTGAAAAGTGGACAAACATAATTGTATTTCACAGTTAATATACAAGGATATGCTAGGTTTCTCAAGTTATGGACTGGGAGAGTGGAGGGGGAGAAGATATTTTTTTTTAAATATAAAGAAAACAAGGAAGAAAGAGACTGAAAGAAAAAAAAATTTAAATTGAAAGTAGTAAAAGAGAGTGGAAAAGCGTGATATAAACAAAATATGAACAATGACAGGGAATAGTATCATTAAAAATGTGTTTTGTAATAAATATTATGAACTCTTAAAAAAAATTAAAAAAAGAAAGAAAGAAAAAAAGGCGGCTTACATGGATAGAATCCTGTGCTCTCAACTGCACAGGGCCAAAACACATCTGTTCACTCACACCGAAAATAATTATTCAAGCTTATGTTTTCAGTGGAATAAATTGTTAACTGTAATCAAAGAGATATAACAATTTAAATGATTTTATGTTTATGTACCTCAATTATCTAATTAACTTCTTCAGTGTCCCATGATGTATATATATATACCCATGAAAAATGCATAATTATTTGACCCATGACAAATGTATATATTTGTACCAGCCGCCATGGCGAAGTGGTTAGTGTCGCGGACTGACAGCTGGGAGGACGTTGGTTTGAATCCCAAAGGAGGTGGGCCTTGGCCAGCTCCTACCCAGAGCTGAGTGTGCTACAGGCTTAAATGGGGAGACTGGGACCACACAGTTGAGTGTCATCCACTTCACGGATGTGTCTTTGGGTGTGCTGCTCTAATTACCTGACCAACACTCAAGTGTCTGTATCTCTTGGGCCTGGTCAACGCCAGGATATCATTATTACAGGAAGCGTAGAGTGCAGCCTTGTCACACAGTCCCAAACCAAAATGGACCTCCACAGCAAAATCATTGTCATTGTCATCCTCCTCCATCATCATTAATATAAACAAAACAGTCTCAAAGTGGCCTTTCATGCCCTGCTTTCATGGTGACCTCAGTTTCGATACCCCTCCACTTCTGTGTTGGGGTGAGTCCTGTCAATGTCTTCAGTGTCACCAGATTCATAGGGGGCTGTTGTTCGGGGGACGTGGTGGCAGTCTCCACTCTGGGAGGGATGCTCACTCAGTCTGGCATTGCGACTAAGCCATTATTGTCATTAGAAAGGGGCTTAGTAGGTGGTGTCCTAAGTACGTTAAATCAGAATAGGCACCACTGAACACCACCAAAGTAACTCAGCAGCAGTGCAGGGTCTCCTCTGGTGTGTGGCCTCCTGGCGACCTAACATCAATCGTTCCCTATGGACTGCCGCTGCTGGAACTGTGACGGATGAACCCGGCTGTGGCCGTGTATGGGGGAATCTAAATGAGTGGCGTGGGAGTAATGCCACTGAAACAGTGCAGATGATGGGGCAGCAAACACAATACACACACACACACACACGCACAATTTGTGTCATTTCAGGATTTTTCAGTTACATTTCTTAGCTGATGTGTCTAACAAACCACCAGTCAGAAAGCTTGATATTAACCATCAGCCATGAGGAGCAACAGCCGCTCACACTCTGTACAGTAATTACTGGATGTTATTGTCAGTACCCCTCTCAGAATCTTTCAAGATGGCGAACAATAAAACACAAACTGGCTCAAGTGGCATCACCCAGGATGTTGCACAAGGTTTTACAAGTCACTGAAGACAATGCAATTTGTACCTGTGGTTATAAAATCTCATCAGATGGTTCACTTGCAAGAATGAGAGGGACGATTTGCAAAAAAGTGTGGAGGGTGGAGTTTATTGTAGAGCTAAATGTTGCAATAAAAGGAAATGGAGAGCGGACAGGAGGCCAAGAGTAGCTCTGCAGCTGACCTAGAGTAGATCTCAAAGACAACACATTCGCTCATTCAGGGCAAGGAGGGAGGGAAGTGTTTGATGACAGGGGTGGAACAAGGTCGTGCATATCATGTCACTGGAGAAGCTTGGTTTTTAAAAATCACGCTGGCATTTCAAGGAAGAGGATCAGCTATCGCTTGCAGGCGAATTCTGAACTGTACTCAACCCCTTCCCCAGCACTGCGTGCCAACTGGGTCACTGTTAACCTCTTTGATGTTGTCTGAAATTGAGCACAAGGTGTGTGTGTGTATGTGATTTCTATTTCTCTTGAAAAAATGAAACTAAAGGAAACAATTTGCTGACTACATTTCTACAGCAGTTGCCAAGAAAATGAGTGAATGATAGGCTGAAAATGTATGGATACCAGCACTTTAGATTATAACTCATGACTGTGTGTACATAAGGCATGGTGACATTTAATTTTCAGTTTTAAATTTCATACATTTTCAAGGTACATTTCTATTTATTTTCTGATGCTTTTACTAACAATCTTTAACATGTATTCAGAAAGAATGTGAAATTTGTTTGTCTCAAATTTGTGCCTCACTCATTGCTAACCAGTGTGTTAAGTAAGCTTTTGAAAAAAAAAAAAAATTACATATAAGACGAAAATGTTTCCCTATGTTTTCATTTTAAGCCCTGAACAAATGCATTCGCACATGCGTACACACACACACACACACAATGTGAATGCAAGAGACACAGTGCCCATGAACAACATATAGCGGACATTGGTACACACCCATCAAGCATTGAATGAATTGAAAATTTTCCATCTGAAGAAAAACACAAGATAATTTTGACTGATGTACGCCTGATACGTAGTCCTTTGTGTGTGTGTGTGTGTGTGTGTGTGTGTGTGTGTGTCATGTTCTACTTTTTGAACTGAAAAAAAAATAAGAGAAAGGGAGAAAGAAAAGAAAAAAGAAAAAAAGTAAGACTGATTCTAAGTTTTGTACACATAATAGGAAGAGTTTGTATTATACTCCATGTTTGGTGATACATATACTTAACATGTCAAACTGATAAAAACTAGGCCTATCAGGTGATACATATACTTAACATGTCAAACTGATAAAAACTAGGCCTATCGGTTTGCTCTGCTTGGCCAAATTTCGCGCAGCTAACAGAGCCCAGTCTGCTCTTGTATGATTTGTACGGCATCCTTCCGTATTACTGTCTTTTTTAACAAGCCCAAAAATCAGTAAATGAAAAGTGGTATTTATTTTATAAATGCTATTGATTACTATGACATAGTTATGGAATGCTGGGTATTGGTTTGATTATTTCCATGTTATTTAGTTGATTGTATAATTTATATACAAAATAAAACAGTGGTCGACCCAAGAAAGTCTGGGGTGAAAAAAAAGAAAAAAACAAACAGAAGTAAGCTTCCGACTATCAAAAATTGATAATCTGTTCATTTTCCTTTCAGAAAAGTATGGGTTATGTATATTTTATTGCAGTGGTTTGTGTGCTAGAATTAAAAAAATATATACATTACCCATCGCAACCAAAACCCACCTGGTAAATAGGAAGCATAAGTCAAAAGAATGCACGGCACTGAAGTGGTTAAGACATTTTGTACTTCATGGTAAAGAAAAACAAAACAAAAAAACCCAAAAAAACAGCAAAAAAAACATGTTGCCATCACCTCAGGCACACCAAAAGTTGTTTGCTGGAAACAGAGGAATTCTAATGATCAGCATTTAATTTTATAGACCTGTCAAAGTTTAGAACTTGCCATGTCTACATCAAGACTTTTGACTTTGACAAATCATAAACAGAGATGCCAAACCCCTTTCACGTGTTTGTGGGAACAATTAGGAAAATTCTTTTGAATTTGGTTGGGACAACTTGTTCACATACGCGAGTCAAAAAATTATATAACAAATGCTATTAATCAGTGTATCAGTATGTTACATACAAGTGCTAAATTTTGTGAATAAGAAAGAAAAATGTAACTAACTTTTTTTGTGAAAATATTTGATTTTTTCTTGTGCCTTCCCATAAGTTCAATGTCATTTTAGTTAGAATGTGTGGAGAGAACTGACTTTTGCTATTTCAAGCCAAATATGGTGTCAATCGACAAAGTATCTTTAGCTAAATTTTGTGTAAATTGACAAAGTATTTCCAGAGAAAATGATTATGTTTAAGTTTACCAAAGACACAGACAAACACACACAGATACACAACCAAAACACCAGATTATTACATAGGCTCACTTTGTTTACACAAGTGAGTCAAAAAGTATATGGCAATTAATATATAAACTATATTATCTATATATCCTAGATACATGCACATCTGCTGATGTCTTAACCTAACCCCCTGGTATCTATGCATATATTTTGTATCAATACAAATGTACAACAACAAACAAACAAAAAATTAGTAAATACATATGTTAAAGACCCCTTGCCTTGATATCTGTGCATCTGTAAAAGATTCCTTAGTATGTATGCATATGTAAGACTGGTATCTATAAATAAAAATAAACATCTCCTGATATACACCAACCCTCCAAAGGAAAGAATAATGCTGCCTAAATGGTAGGGTTAACACAGTCATGCAAATGAAAACCAATACAGAAATACGAACATTAGAACACATCAGATGTCAGAAAAAGGTAACAAAAGAAACAAGATGACCAATCCATAACGAAAATACACGGTCTATCAAGCACACAGGTACCACTGCAAATCAAACTTTTCCATGATAACTATGTATCAATCAACATGCCTGAGTCAGGTGTTAGGTATGCATGCAGTCTTTCATTACAATGTTTGGGAGTACTGCTTGGGCAGAAGAAAGCATGCATCCACTTACAAGACCGAAGGGAGGCATAGGATGTGGAGGAGGCTGTCTCAAGTGAGCATTATAGTCTCTCATGTAGTCTCCATAGGACTGCAAGAAACACATAACACAGCACAACATTGATACAGAGCTGAATGCCAAAGCATGAGTCCTGAACAGGATCAGAATCAGCCTATTTCCACCCAGTCCAAAGCTCTCACAACTTTTCAAAATCTTCAACAGTCAGCTAACTCTGTTTCTACAACCAGTTTATACCTAAGACAAGCACTCAAACAACAGCAAAGAAATACTGACAATACAATTTTTTTGAAAAGCATGAAAAAGAGCATAAACAAGCAGAAACACAATAAAACAGTCAGCAAGTATAATTTCATAAGAATACATCTAATAAAAACACCCCCATTCAACCCTTACCTCGAGTACAGCTGCTTGTACAGTGGTATAGATATACAGTCCACTCATGAAAATTAGCACACATCACATGTGAATTTCAGCCCATGTATACAGAAGAACTTACAAATATTTTTGCGCGGTCAATGATGTTGATACCTCTTTAATTTTCAGTATTTGTACTCTTTCTCCCTCTATGCCTTGCACTTTACATCTATCAAGCAGTCACTTGTGATTAATCAAGTCTTTTTCTACTTGCATACCACTTTCACACACATATACAAACACAAAAGAACGAAAGAAATGTACTATTGCTCCACTACCTGTTCAGTATCAGAATTTTTTTTTCAAAAAGTGCTCTCTCCTTGTGGAATCAGAGGTGTATAAAAAACAAACAGAAAAAAACAGAAGACCCCCTCCCCCCCTACACACACACACACACACACACACACACACTATGGAAGATACTGAAGGACAGTCAATGAATTCTGTGAAGGGACTCTGAATGTGCACCCCCCACACCACCCGCTACTCCACCATAACTTTTGTGCACCAAAAAAGTCTATTTTCACTGAAACAGAGTGACATCAAAAACGAAGACAAACAAAATATAGCTGGGAATGGCATACTTTTTGTCTGTTTATACCCATATTTGAAAATAAAACAGGTATGGGGAGTTTGGTTTTATACTCCCAGTTTGGTTAATATACTTACCATGTCAAACTAAGCCCATAAATTTGCTCTGTTTTTTCTAAATTTCACTAGAAAACTAAAACTAGTAAATGTGTTCTGTAACATCTCATATACAGCGAGTGATTGAAAGGCGTGAGGGAGGAAGTGGGTCCCTCACTCTCTGCAATATCAACGTAAACAGTAAAACAAACAAAAGCGCTTCGAAGATGGTGAAATAGAAATATCAACATTTCAAAACCTAAACAGGGAATATCCTCAAAGGCCCTTAGTGCTGTTAATCTCAACAAGGACAGTTACTGTAAAAGCTTACAACAAAAAGGACAAAATTATGCCAGTATGCCCTGAAGAACTCACAGAGAAATGTACACAGGAAACACCACCGAAGTCAAGAAAACACGCACGAAAGTGATACTGATACTGATGTGATCCTTCCTTGATGACACTGACAAAAACCACACACTTTTAAAGTTCATACTGACAACAAAGTTCAGACAGACACCATATCAAAATACACTAGGAAATTCAGCAGTGAACAGGAACAGCTTTCTGATGCTGGATATTTGTGAGTAAATCAGAAGCATAATCACTTCTGCAACAGGAGGTTATGACAGATAGTTACCCGTAGGCCACCTCTTGCAATTCGTGTCATGTAGTTGCCATAGTTCCCTCTTCTCATGATGTTAAAGCTCATGGGGTTCATTTTCCTCTGTGAAATATTCACAGCAAGTCAAAATCTAACTTGCTTTTGGACAAAAAACATGGCAGTCTGACACCAATATTTCAGATTAACATTTTCTTGCTTTTCTTTCTCCAAACTCTTAACTGTCTTTTCAGTGCTTATACTTCTAGATTCATTCCTATATTAAAACTGGACATTTATAGACAGCCATAAGTTAATTCTCAGTCATACTAAGAAAAAAGTGAATTCTTTGCATAATCAGAATCTATGGCACTATTGTTTAGCCTCAGATCCCATCTCAAAGCGCTTTCAGCAGATATCGGAGGTATACCCTGACTGATACCCTGACTGAAAATTAACACCAGACAGACGTTACAGTCAAGTTGTTAACCAAATTCTGTCGCAAAGATCTGATGGTCCATAGTTCAGGCGCCAGCAGAATCTGCTTCCTAAACTTTCAGGTCCAAACATATATGGATCCACTGATGCCTTAAACTCCATGCATGTAAATATCTGTGAAGAAGGTCCAATAACACCTTCTGAATTATCATGCACAAGCCATGACCAGCTGAACACCATCATCAAAATGGTCACAAATGAAAAACAACAACTACTTGCTGGAACTAGTACACGAGTAGCTGCAACCCACAAACACAACAGATGGTGACTGGCATCTTTGAGGCAAAAATCTTAAATTCAATGGCATAACAAAAAAGGGCTAATGAGAAAAGCACAACAGGTTCCTTTTTAGAAGTTTTCTTTTCTTCTAATTGTAATTTTCTGAGCCAGGAAGCAATTCCAATGTTTACAATCTATGTCAACATAAAGGCATAGTCCTTGAAATAAAACTAGATCCCAAAGGGTTTTCTGATCTGACAGTCACTTTCTTGTCTTTCAGTAACCTTAGCTGCATCCTCAAGTTTCCTATGTTTATTCAGAAGTTGTCTTCTCTCTCCTTGACAGTGTGTTCACAATGACCTTTTTGCCCGGAAATGCATTTTGTAAAACTTTGAAAATGGCATAAAATAAGACCATAAACTAACCAACAACAAGAAACAACAGCATGGTAATGTTCATTCATACACACCCCTTGCATGTATCCATCATGTCTTGGACCACCACCAAACCTCCCTCCTCTGCAAGAGTGAAACAATGATTGCAACATGCTCATAATTTTTCTTACAATCTAGATAACAAAAATTATCTCACCAGCTAAATTCATTTTTCACTGTGCATACTTTGTCTCCTCACAACAAATGAACACAAAACCTAAATTCATCTGTTCTTCATCTTTCACTGAACAAAGCAAGCACAAGGTAATTCTTACTGGGTGTCATTTTTAACAGAGCCATGGTGATGACCTTGTGTGACTATAAAACAGCCTTAACCTCAATACTTATGCTCAATATGGATACCCATCTCAGCTGATTTGGCTAATGGACACAATCATCCTAGGAAAGTGGACGAAGGGGACCTATCCAGTGCTACACTGACTCCACCAGAATGGCATGTTACAGGCAGACAGAATGTCAATCTTTTAAGCCGTATGTCAAAGATAAAATCTGCCTACTCATCTTTTTCTGCTCATATTGTTCCCAGCTGACAACAAAGTCCATTTCAGGGCTATCAACAAAATGTTTACAGCACCCAAAACTGTCACACTGACATGAATAAACCAACATTACACTCAGCTCATGAACCCTTTACAATAGTCTTATCTTGAACAGAAATTTGAACAGAAATTTAAGATTTTTTTATGTTAAAGCCGATACTCATAATAACGAATACTTATTGAGCACCCCTCCCTTGAAAGGAGCTCAAAGCACTTTACAATTAACCTTAAACACACACACACACACACACACACACACACACACACAATAACTTACAAAAGGAAGAGAAAAAATAATGATTTGACACTCAAAGCATAAAACAGATTCAAAGACTCAAAACTATGCCTATTACATTTTTGTAATTACACACACACACACACACACACACACACACACGCATGCATGTGCAGAGTCTGCATGGGTTATAACTGAATGTCATTGGAAAAGGATGAAGGTTTATGTTTTGGTATTTTCAAAAAGATGTGTTTTCAGACCAGTTTAAAAGACTGAAATGAGGGACAGTGACAAAGATCGTGAGGTAAACTGTTCCAGACAGATGGAGCTGAATGAGAAAAGGAAGAATCACTGAAGGATTGGGTTTTAACACGGGGAGCGAGTAGATGATCTGAGTTATTGTGGGTGTGGGTAGGTTTGAATGACTTCTCTCAAATACTGAGTGCCAGCACACGAAATGGAGTTGAACTGAAGGTAAGAGCTGCAACTTCATACTGAATGTGTGCAGAAATTGGTAACCAATGAAGAGAATGCAGAAGATGAGTGACACTGTCAGTCTTTTTGGTTCTAAAGATTAACCTTACTGCTGTGCTATTAACTTTTTGGAGTTTATGTATTAAGTATTGAGGACAACCAATGAGGAGTTAATTACAAAAATCATGTCTAGTCATGGCAAGAGAGCACACCAAAGTTTCTGTTGCTTGAGTAGTAAGGAGATGTCAAATGGAACTGATCTTTTGAATCTGAAACTATGCAGCTTTGCAGAGATTGTTTATGAGTTTCTTCATTGAGAGGTCTGAATTAAACATCACTCCCAGATTTTTCACTGAAGATACAAAGTCTACATCTGAATCTCCAGGTTTAAAAGAGGAAGGTAAGAAGTGTTTATAGACAGTCTGCTTGAAGAAATAATGATAGCTTCAGTTTTACTATTATCTAGTTGCAGACAGAGATGCCACTGGCATTCACCATTCCACTAAATATAAATAAAGCAAAATAAAAACAAAACAACAATTACCATTAAACTTAAAAAGCAAAAACATATATATCTTCTGGGTTAAAAAACAACAACAAAAAAGCCAACAAAAACACAAATACAACTGAACAAAAATGGTGACAAGGACAGATAAAGATGAAAATATTACTTGAAAACACACTAGCACAATATATATATATATATATATATATATATATATATATATATATATATATATATGAAACAAGAAGGTTGGATGGACCATGTGACAGAATGGACAATCGGCAAAAAGTAAACAGAATAATAGGTAAGAGGACATTTCTAATGTACTGAATTTAAAGGCTGAGAAAGTACGTAATACTGTAAATGTCTCAAGTACCCTTGGGGGCTGTCTTCTTGTTGTGATGTTAAGCCATGTTACACTTGAACAATGTGGGCCACAAATATCAAGTGCAAAGCCTGTCTGTTAGCACAGGTTATTAGGCTATGTCTGAAAACTGTTAGACTTAGAGGTCACCTCAATCACTTACACTATGCGTACTGTGGTGACCAGTTTGAATCATTTTTTAGCTTCTTAAAATAGCTAAATATAATTCAATTATGTAAATGGAGGAATATTCTGGTGGAGAAGGGATTCATGTTATTCTTGATGTATGCTTAAGCATAGTGTTCAAAGTATATTAATATTTTATGTTATATTTTGATGGAATAATCTGACATGCCCATTGACTCACCTTGGAGAGCCATCCATTCTTCGATATGCTGAAAAATGAATGAAAAAATTCAAAGATTAAAAAATAAACGTTATATAAATATTCAAAATAAGATCATGGGAGACATGCACCTTTAGACGTACAATTCAACACACCACCCTACACACCACCCTATAATAATCACTCATTATTATCTTACAGATATTTTTACAACAGCTTCTTTATTTATGCTGGCATTGTTGTTAATCATTTATTTTCATTTCACCTCCTGTACAATATAATCTTCACTGAACATTTTTCTAAATCTATGCATTGTTACTTTCACATCTTGCATTTTTCATTTCAAAGAATGGGAACAATCACTATCACCACTGCTGTAAATGTTGTTATCATTAAGTTCTCCTATTATTCATGCACATAACTCATAATTAAAACTACAAAATTGACATCCTTGTTTATCAACGGATAAGACCTCACATTCTTTCTCTTAATTACCATAATTTATGAGGGTAACCTTTGTGAAAAAAACATTTATACGTGCATGTTCATGAATACACACAAACATTTTTTGATTTTAGATTTCCAGGCAACATAGAAATATTTTTCCTTGACACTTACACTCACGTTCCATGTCTCCTCCTCTCATACGTTTGTTCCTGGGTGGACCACCAAAAAAATCCTGTCGATCATCACTTCTGCGCCTCCTTATTGTAAACACGGAGTACAAAAAATGATGAGAATCAGATGATAAAGTATAAACATCTACAGTGCAACTTAGTTTGCATGTTCAATTATCTTTTTCATTCCTGAAGCACAAAACACTGAAGTGTTCATCTTGTCTGATATGCTTGTTTTCTTTTGCAAACTTCACCACATCTCAGAACATGGCATTTTAAAATTAAACACAAGTAATTAGTATGATCATTTAAGAATTTGTCTCCCAAAATAGAAGGAACAAATTCAACCACATATAAAAATACTTCTAAAACAAACAGGAAACCAGAAAGCCTTTCATAAGAAATTTAACATTCCATATTCAGAATAAACATATGAACAAAACAATCTCTCATCCATGAAAGCTGTTAACTTTTAAAATAATGGAAAAAAAATATATATATATATATGTGAAGCACAGTCAGGAGTAATGCTGGTAGTTAACATGTAGGGAATGAGAACATTCCCAAAGACTTGTGAAAATGTGGAGGAAGGTATACAGTTGATGACTAAGTCAGGCAGAGCATGCATTTTGTGTCCAAAGATGTTACACACCCTTTGCTCTAAAAACTGGCACCACTTGATATGCTTTGTATCTTTCTATTGTTCTCCACCACATTTTGTGTGTGCATGCATGTGTGCATATGCAAGTCTACATGCAAATACTGTTGTTATTTCTGTGAATGAGAATATTCCATTATCTGAATTCTGATATACACCCATGTGAGATACATTTGTGTTTACAACCATGAACCAATCACTGTATCATGTTTGATGTTTTCAACAAAAGAGGATGAAAAATTCAGCCTCTATCATTACTTCTAAATTTTTCCCCAATATGTCATGCTTTTAACTGTCATCCTTGACCTTTTTATTCTAAACATGACCATCACTGTAGATGCTTGATGAAAACTCGATGGCAGACCTAATCTCTCTGGTGTTCCTTTCAATTAACCATGTTATGACCTTGACCTCTGATCACAGGCTTCAAATTTCAATTGCAATCACTCTCAACATGGCTAGTCACTACAAAGTTTCATGAAAATTGGATGTAAGACCTGAGCTCTATGATGCTTTTGCCATTTAGCCAGAGGAAGAACTTGACTACCATCCATTCACACTCAAGCTCCTATTTCCAGCTCATTTTTCACTCACATATATTAAATGAAATTGAGCCTATCCATCGACCCGGTTTTCATTTGTCTGCGTGTCTTTAACTCATGACAGTAACATAAAATTATATGTCATTATCAACATCGTCCATGCCTGCATGTATGCATGTGTCAGTGCAGACAGAATTTATGTTAGTTTATTTTCAATGAACCTGACATACCTATCATCATACATGTTGAATGAAATTACAACAGTTAGTCAAGCATTTAATTCAATGCCGTTTGACGAGTTGGTTTGATCCACACTTTGAGAGAAGAACCTGAAACTCATATATCAAAGTTGATGCTTGTGTGCAAGTAGAACAGCTGCATGTTTGTGCACCTTGATTTACAATCATTAAATTTCTCATCAGGCCTGGTGGAAACCAGATTTTTTTTATTACTTTAATTAAGTTAAAATAACACAGTCATACATTCTTTTCCATTCTTTAGTGACCTGCAAGTTCAAGATAAAGTACAATGTAATACACATGTACAAAATCACTTTTTTTTTGTTTTGGGGAGAAAGCGAGAGAGGAGTGGGGGGTGGGGGGTGGAAGACCTTTACTGGGCTGGATGGACAGAGAGGCGGGTAAGTAACAAAACTGAAGCATGCGTATGCCATGAACAGGTTGTTTTTATGTGCACAGGCACGTGAAAACAGATCTCAGGTAAGAAAGAGACCCTATCCTATCTCAAACCCCAGAACAAATACACTGGAAAAGGAGAAAAAGAAAGAATAGAGATTATTTTTTTTCACTGAACGGTGAGGACTTTATCAGTATATGATTGCAAAATAAACATGTATCCAATCTATCAAGGGCTTTAGGCATCTTGATTTTTTTTCGTCATCTATATTCCAGGCAAGACAAAGAAAAGGTGTGTTGAAGGGGAATAATGCAGCCCACGTCCAGTGGCTAAAACAAGCAAATGCTCATGTGTGTATGTGTATGCGTGCGTGTGAGTGGGTGTGGGTGTGGGTGTGTGTGGATGCGTGCATGCATGCATGTGTGTGGGCATGCATGCATGCACGAGTGCTTGCTTATAAAACGAGACAGATGCAACAACTTGGCACAAGCGGGCACATTGAGCAGGGTGAAGGAAAAAAAAAGGTACAACCACCAGAATTTTCATGGAGTGGTGAGAGCCACGTGGGATAAAATTAGTTCCATTAAGTCGATAAACCCATTCAGGACCAAAGAATTTTGTATTAAAAACAAAAAAGTGCTCTTCCCTTGGCAGGATATTTTGAGGATTCTGGAGTAACAATTTTAAAAAAATTCTAGGAGGTACAGAAAGAAAGCTAAGTTTTTGTGACGAAAAATCAATGTGGATTCTAAATCAACACTTTTTTCCCCCTAATTATATTTAATCTAGATAACTAATAGACATTTCAAAGTGAAGATAATAATTTTCATGCATTAGAAAAGTTTCCAACTCCACAAAATGACACCTTGAAAGAAAACAAAACAAAATACAGCTGGAAATAGCATGCTTATTGTCTGTTATATATGCAGGTCTGTAAAAGAAAATACAATGGCTTAAGTTTATGATAACAAACACTAGTTGTCATGTTACTGTCCCAGCAACGGCATACGTTGGCTTGGTCAAGATAAGAAGTCAATGATGTTCTCAGAGAATGAGCTGCAAAGCTTTTCTTACACCTAGGAGTGTCCCCCTTTCGAGGAGAGAGATGATATTCCCTTCCTCCTGGTTGTAACTGATCTGACAAACAGTCAGTCAACTGATCAGTGACAAAAAGCATGAACAAGTGAAAAACAAGTGAATCCCGTCTATCATCTGTTAAAACCCTAGATTTCTAGAAAATCATGGATGATTGGCTCTTGACATTCCCAGTAGTTGATCACTGTGAGAAGACAGTTCCTTGACAGCCCCCCCCCCCCCCCAGCCGCCCCCCCCCCCCCCTGCCCACACACACACCCCCCCTTACCCCACCCTCTGGCCATCGACCCACTGTCTTTCACCATTCCTCTATCTCTCCTCCCCCTCTTCTCAAATTACATGAAAGTACCACGCCTTCACTGTCAGTCATGGTCATTCACTCAGAAATGATGTCTGATTGGACAGATGGACTGAAGAAAGAGTCAAGATGTTGTTGTCAGTTTTGTCACTGTCATCACCTATGAGTTTAAACGAATCGTAAGACAAGACAGATCCATCTCTCATCGTTATACAAGTGCCCTTCAATAAATGATGCAATAGGAAAGAACTACTGAAGTCACAATAATTATTATCATGTTATGCAGCAATGTCATAACAGGCAAATAGTCCAATTTCATTCTGCAATGTAAAACCCTGCGTGTGTTGAAAGGCAAAATGTCAGGTATGGCTGACGGTCCCCCTGGGGCTGAAACTGAGCTGAGTCAGCAAGATTTTGGAGCTATGATGTTGTATGACTTTTGCCAGGGAAAGAGTTATCACCAATTCTTTTTAAGTTTGTTGGATTGTTTTGGGAAGCAAACACTATCACAGACCACAGTCTTTAGGTGGTACATGCAGTTTCGATGTGGAAGACCTACCCTGACAGATGATGACCATTGTGGCAGACCTGTGACAGTGGTTACTGGCCAAAAGATGGCCAAGGTGAGGTCTACGATCGAAGATGACCCTTAATGAAATCAAGGAGAAGACGAAGATTTCAATGGGAGCATTAGCACCATCCTTCATAAACACCTCTATGTAACTTGTAAGGAAGCGTTATGCCCATCGGGTGCCTCACCACTTGACAAAAAAGCAGAAACAGGGCAGGGTTGAATGATATACCTACATGTTGCGAAAATTTGATGGCGGATAATCAGATTGTGTTTGGGAATGAAACATGGGTGTACCAATATCGCCCCAAAACAAACAACAATCAGCCATTTGGGTCTTTCCAGATGAAAGAACACCTACAAAATTCTGTCGTTCCATGAGTCATTCCAAACAAATGGTTGCATGTTTCTTTGCAAAATCATGTCATGTTGTGACTGTACCCCTCCAGACAGGACACAGTAAACTCTGAGTGGTACTTCACTGTCTCAGTGTCTGCCTCCCAAAGGTGTTTGAAGCATGGTGAGTATGCTGTCCAAGAAGTGGAACAAGAGGGCAACTGCTGCATCACAATGCCCAAGCTCACACAGCTGCTGCAACTCTAGACTTCCTGAAAGAGAATGGTGTACATCTGGTCACTCATCCCCTGTATTCTCCTGACTCAGCCCCTTGTGATTAGTTTTTGTTCCCT
The DNA here is from genome assembly GCF_041734735.1 of Babylonia areolata. Taxonomy (NCBI): domain Eukaryota; kingdom Metazoa; phylum Mollusca; class Gastropoda; order Neogastropoda; family Buccinidae; genus Babylonia; species Babylonia areolata. The sequence goes on from NC_134895.1 coordinate 30,678,004, forward strand.
GAGTGAAGGGGGAAAAGTTTCAGTGTGCCGAAGATGTTTGAGCCTTCTTTGATGGTCTCATTGTGGTCATACCCCAGGTCACGAGGGTTGGCGTAATGACATCTTGGTTTGAGTGAATGATGAAGCGCATACAAGCTGAGGGAGAGTTCCTTGAAAAAGTGGAGTAAGCAGAACTGAGAAGATATGTAACTTTCCCAGAATTGCTGTAATGCTAGATTTATTGAAGGGCCCTTGTACATAATCATATGCACAGCTTGCAAAGTTGTGTATATCTGCTAACTGGGACCACTATCTTCATGAAGTGCCTTACGCCTTTTTGGCATGTGAGGCAAACCCTCTTTACATATATGCACTCCAACTGAGAAAAAAAGGGGTGTTTATAATCCAGACACATTAAACTGATCATTCAGAGTCTGTTTATGTTCATTGTGCCAAACTCCAATGAAGGAAAAACCAAAATACATGCAGGATGTCAGTGGACGTCTTATATTGTTATAAGCACTGGTTAAGATCAGTGGGAAATGTGCTGGGGCAGGAGGGTCATGGATTTTACTACAGACCAAATACAACGGGGTCTGAGGTTATAAATCTTGAGTCAGGACAATGAAAATGCTTTTCATTCTGCACATTCGGACGATGTAGCGGTGTCATATAAACTGATAAAGCATGTTGACATTTTTGTGTTCTAAAGCTTTCAACATTGGCAGGGCTTTGGACCAAACAGACATGCTTGTTATAAAATAATACAGTGCTCAAAACATATGTTCATATTCTAACTCAATACACTGTGTAGCAGTAAGGGTTGGTGGGTTGTTTTTTTTGTTTTTCTTTTGGCGGACCCATCATCTGCACTGTTTCAGTGGTATTACTCCCATGCCACCAATTTCAAGTCCCCCATACACAGCCACACCCCAATTCATTTGTCACACACCCAGTACCGTCAGTCCATAGGGAACTATCAATGTTAGGTCATCAGGGTGACACACCAGAGGAGACCCTACACTGCTACTGAGTCACTGGTGGTATTCTGTAGTGCCTGTTCTAATAAATGTACTAAGGACACAACCTATTAAGCTGCCTACTGACAACAATAATCACTTAGTTGTGGAGCCAGACTGAGTGAGTGTCTCCCCCACAGTGGAGACTGCCACCATGTCCCTCCAGCAACAGTCCCCCATGAATCTGCTGACACCGGAAGACTTGACAGGACTCACCCCAACATTGAAGGGGGATCAAAACTGAGGTCACCATGAGAGCAAGGCATGAAAGGCCATAGAACTTTGGGCAAGTTTTTGATACTGATGATGGAAGGATGAGGAGGAGGAGAATACTGCAACAGAGGTTCACTTAGGTTTGTGACTTTGTGACAAGGCTATACTCTACCCAGAGTTAACTAGGCATGAGAGATACAGGCACTTGCAGTGTTGGTCAGGAATTTCAGCAACACACCCAAAGATGCATCCATGAAATACATGATACCGACTGTGTGGTCCCTGGGAGCCACTGCAAAGCAAGAAGGTGGGGAGAAATGTGATCAGTACATGGGACTCGGAGTCAGACTGGCAGCATTGTTTTGAAGTTTTTGAATTTGCTGAAGAAGATTATGTGGACAAACTGAGAAAAGAATTACAAGTAGTCGATTCCAAACAGTGTGAAAGCAGAAATTTAGTGTTTTTTGTAGTTTCAACAGAAAGGTACTGACTAATAGAGTTAGGAGGATGGATGAACCACAAATCATAACTTTTAAATATATCAACAGGGGAAGGAGGAAAAGGAAGATGACAGATCAAATGAAGAGGGGGTGGGTGGCAGATGAGGGTGGGGAGAAGGATGAGAGAAGGAAGCAGAGGAGTGAGATCAAAGGGCAAGGAGGACAGACAGATCAAACGGTAAAGGAGAAGAGGAAGACAAATTACAGACCATACAAATGTGGAAGAGGGCCAGATTAAGGGGTAAAGATTGGGAAGAGATGACAGATCAAAGGGTAAGGAAAGAGGGAAACAGATTAAAGGGTAATGAATGAGAAAAGGAAGACAGATCAAAGGATACGGAATGGGAAGAGGAAGACGGATCAAAATCAAAGGGTAAAGAAGGGAAGAGAAAGAAAGATCACAGAAGTAAAGTGGATAAACTAGAGGAGGATAATAAAGCAAAAGCTGAAGAAAAACAAAACAGCTCAATGCATGAAGAAAAGGATGACTGATCATGGGGAAGGAAACAACTGACAAATCAAAGTATGATCAAGAGGATTCATGACAAATCAAAGTATGATTAACATCATTAAGAGAATGACAGATCAAAGGATGAGGATAAAGATCAGTAATCAAATAAAAAGTGAGGAAAAGAATGACAGATCAAAGAATATGGATGACAGATCAAAGGATGAGGAAGACAGATCAAAATGGTAAGGAAGAAGATGAATAGTCAAATATGCAAGGAAAAGGATGACAGATCAAAGGATGAAGATGACTCATCGAAAGGGGGAGGAAGAGGATAAGTAATGAAAAGGTGAGGAAATGAATGACACAGCAAAGAATGGGGTGAAAGACCTAAATGGTGAGAAAACAGATAAAAGGGTGAGAAGGATGGCAGATCAAAAGATGAGGATGACAGATCAAAGGATGAGAAGAGAAAAAAAAACTACTGAAAAAGGCAAGGAAGAGAATGATAAATTAATGGAAGAGAATACAGATCAGAAAAGAAGGAAAAGAAAAAGGGTGACAGATCAAAGAATGAGAATGACAGATCAGATAAAAGAGGGTGACAGATCAAAGAATGAGGATGACAGATCAGATAAAAGAGGGTGACAGATCAGAGAATGAGGATAACAGATCAGAGAATGAGGATGACAGATCAGATAAAAGAGGGTGACAGATCAAAGGATGAGAATGACACTGACAGAACAGATAAAAGGATGAGGTGCCAGATCAAAGGATGAGGATGACAGATCAGATCAAAGGAAGGAGACAGGTCAAAGGATGAGGATGACAGATCAGATAAAAGGAAGGAGACAGGTCAAAGGATGAGAATGACAGATTAGAGAAAAGGATGAGGAAGAGAAAAACAAATCAAAGGATGAGGATCAAGATCAAAGAAAATGATAGGGAAGAGGATGACAGATGGAATGGGGATGGAGGGGCTACGAAATGGAGATGACAGATAAAATGAAAGGGGAAAAAGTGGAAGAGAATGACAGATCAAAAAGGTGGAGGAAGAGGAGGATTATAGATCAGTCACAGAGGAAAATGGTGGGACTGAAGACAACAGATCAAACTCACTAAAGTTTAGGATGGAGTACAGCTCAAAAAGAATTCAGAAAGAAGGAAGGAGAGACAAAACGAAAAGATGGACAGTAGAAAAAATCATGGTAGAGACCAACAACTCTGAAAAGATTGTGATCTTTTCTGTCAATTGATTATGATCTTTTCAGTCATACGATGTACAGATACTAAAGGTAATTACTTCTTTTCTGCATTTAAAAATCAAATTACATTTGCAAAATCAAAATGTTTTCACACACACTGAAATTGAAACTTCCACAGAGAGAGAGAGAGAGAGAGAGAGAGAGAGAGAGAGAGAATTAACATTCAACGAATTTTGAATTTAGATGGAAAATAGAGAAATTTTTAGAGAATACAAGAATTGAAGAAAGGGCTTCTATCTATAGAAGCTGAATAAGATCAAAGTAAACAAGAAAGGCAAGGCCTTCAAGACTCACATGTGATACACACTTAAAGAAATAATAACAAAAACAACAACAACAATAATAATAATAATAACAATAATATAATATCCTAAAACAAAAAACAGTTTGTTGAAATGTGTTCTCTATTGGTTATCATAATTATATCCACTGGGCAGCTTCACATTAAAAAAGAAAAAAGAAAAAAAAAGGCTTCAAAGCAGATTCAAACTATGGATGTTCCCATGGAGAACAAGTTGTTTTATCCACTGTGGTTCATTTGTGATGTTAAAATTTTTTGACAATATTTTTAAACATATTATTTTGCTAAAACAGACAATGGTGATCTAAGTGATAACACTCTTTAAATAATATTATTTTTGGTATATCTTGGGCATTTAAGAATTTCAAGTCCAACGTAAAGGAGGTAAAGGAGACGTTCCCATAAATACACTGCAATATATGTCCATTTTTATAGATCTGCAGAGATCTATGTTCCACAAGTTTGTTTTTTCACTCACTGATAAACTACGACACCATCCGTTCAATGATCCTTTTCTGTTCGTTTCAGTTAACTGAATTTCAATATCCAATTTAAAATATTCTTATGCAGTAAACACTTCAATGATTATTTAAGAAATTCTTTTAATTCGGTAGTAAAGGAGACGCTGCCATCAGTCAGGCATTGCAACGAATTTTGTCAAGATCTGCAAAGAGCAGTCCAGACAAGGCTAGCGGTAACTCAGTGAAATTGTCAATTCAAACTTTCTTTTATGTTCATTCTAGTTAATTCAGTGTCCACAAAAGAATATTCATATGCAGCAAACACGTCAATAATGCAGTTTGTGTCACTGTATGTGTTCTGTCCAGAATCTGTATTTCTTCTAATTGCAAACAAGAAAAACAAGGTCATGGCATTTCCTTACCAGACAATCGGTCAGCTGCAAAGGGGTAACAGAGTTTTCTGATTCCGGAATCAGCATAAATGAAATAAACCATAAATTATTTGGAAATACGGCTAAATTCAGATGTTCAACCTATTCATCCTATTACTGGTATGACTGTGAAGATTTGTTTCCTACTATGTTTAAGCCAAATTTGGTACTGGTAAAGTAATTCCAAAGAAAATGACAAGGTTTACCACGAACACATAGACAACTGAACACCGAGTAATAACATAGACTCACTTTGTTTACACAAGTGAGTCAAAAAGACCGGGAAAGTAAGTTGTAAAATTTTCTGCAGGATGATCTCATAAAAAGACGGGGAGTGGGAGTGAATGGTAAATGAGAAAGGAGAATGAAGGAATGATGACAAGAAAAGGAGAATGAAAGGATAAGCAAGATCAACAGAAAAAGAGATATATATTACACACACACACACACACACACACACACACACACACACACACACATATATATATATATATATATATATCATAAGATTATAGGAATAAAACAAAAACAAGAATACATAATAGTTAATACGCATGATGATTTCTTTTGAGAGAGTTTCATCACACATTACACACACACAAGCATGTGCACACACACTTAAACATGCATGAACTCTCCCTCTCTCTCTCTCTCTCTCACACACACACACACACACAAAATAATAATGACACAAAAAAGGGTGGGCAAATGGGAGAGAACAGAGACAGTGGTAAACAAAAGAAGGAATCAAAATAATAAATCAGACAAAAACAGGACGACTGAACAGATAAAAAGAACAGCAAATAAATCAGAGAACATAAAGATTAACTTTCAAATGTAAATGCAAAGAAACAAGTGAATGTTTGATGAAGCATTGCTTCCCTTTCCTGACCAGTTGCCTAAAAGAAAACATTACAGGTTAATTTAAGCTGGAATTTTGTCAAGCACATTCTTTCTCTCTCTCTCTCTCTCTCCCCCCTTTACATACAAACACAGGCCAGATTACTTTGATGTTTACCCGGTATATGTCTAAACTATTTACCATCCTGCCAAGTTTGGCTTCTCTACCATTTGCAGTGGCTGAGAAATTGCCAATGTAAAATTTTATCACACTCCCAACAAAAACAAACATTTACTGAAACACTCTATCAATAACACACACAAGCACTGTACAAACAGTAGCAAAGACAAGCAGGATAGGTGAGTACACAGACTCAAAGTTTACGTTTAATTACAATGAAGTCAAAAGCGACTTTTGTCTAGGTTTCAATAGATTTCTCCTAAGTCCTATATGGGGTTTCTGACTGCCACAGATGGTTACTGCCTTTAATGACATACAAGATAGACAAAGCCTTTTAAACTTAGGTATGATGTCTACTTAAAGCACCAAAAGAACAAAGGAATTTTTCATAAGGACACTGCAATGCTTATACTTCAATAGGGCATTTTCAGTAATGCTGTTACCCTCAGCTTTAACTCTCTGGCATTTTATCCAACCGCAACCCACCAGCTGGAAATCCCTGCCATTTATTTATAACAACTGCAGCCCGCCATCGACTTGGTGACACTAATATTTTGTGCCAAACGTACATGTATATTCAATTGGATTACCATGATGGAGCGGTGGAGAACACATTCCGATAGTACCATGCTCATTACTTCTAACCAACAAATGTATACTGCGCATGCTTGAGGGTAGTTGTAGACTAATAACAAGATCAGCTGCTGTCACTACGATTTTATTTCCTGTTGTTGACAGTAACAGAGACAACAGCATTTCACATTCAAATATGACCGTACTTATTATAATATTTGTCAATATGATTATGTCTGACCAACAAATGTATACCATACTGTGCATGCTTGAGTGTGGTTGTAGACTAACAGCATGATGTCACTATAATTTTTACTTTATCTAGCGACAATAGATGGGACAGCATTTTTGGGAACAGAGTGAAGCAATTCCTTGGCACTGCATGAACTTGATTTTGAACCAAATACACTTTTAAATTTAAAAGTGAGTACATTTTTGAATAGTTGGAAGAGTTTCTCAGTAACATAAGCAAATGCTAGAGGGATAACTGCTAACCTTACTTTGAAAAGGGCTTATATTCTGGCCACAACCATGAACAAATCACTGTATCAAGTTTGATCAACAAAAGAGGATGAAAAATCCAATTTTTATTACTGCTTGAACTACATTTCTTCCCAATATATGTCATGCTTTTAACTGTGAAAACTGGACGCAAGATGCCACACCTAATCTCTCTAGTCTTCCTTTCAACAACTTGAATAAATCATGTTATGTTCTTGACATGGACTTCAAGTTTCAATTGCAATCACACTGTCAACATGGTCAGTGAGTCACAACACAAAGTTTCATGAAGAAAATTGGATGCAAGACCTGAGCTCTGAGAAGTTTTTTCCATTTCACCAGCTGATGAACTTCACCACCACACATTCACACAGACTCTTAACTCCCTTTTCTAGCCCATTTTTAACTCGCATATCAAAATGAACCTATCCATCCACCCAGTTTCACTTCTCAGTGTGTGTCTTTAACTCATGATAGTAACTTGTGTGCATGTCATTATCAACATGTGACTGTCCTAATCAATGGAGTTTACTCATAGTCATATGCAGTACCTATCATACTAGACTCGTTAAGGAGAGCACCTCAATGATATGTAAGGTATATGTTATAATTTATACATAATGGTGTTTGGATTAGAAATTATGTTGATCTCTTGCACTGTCAGGAACAGGTAATTAAAACCTTGCACGCGCTTTTCAAATTCAGCCACACTGTCTTCTTTTTCAACAGGCTGAGTAAATGGTTTAACTATTTCAAATTAAATGGATCACATGTATAAATGAATAAATGATCAACGAAAGAAGTAATGACTCAATAAATGAATAATATTTTCTGATCTCAAATCTTCAGATCTCTCAATATCAGAGAACTATTTTTGAAACTGCATATGAACATTTCACACTTTCTGTAAATGTGCATATGCAGACAATCTCTTCTCTCTCTCTCTTCTAAACATAAACAAATAAAACATGTAGACAAGATTAATGGTTTCACAATCTGTGCATGTTGTTTGTGTATAGTATTTTGCTGTGCATGCTTGTGTCAAGTAAGACAGTGTGCCTGCAGACATGCCTGAGCATAAATGCACATGTTCTCGCATGCATGTGCATGTATTTCAGTCGGTGTATACATCTGCACGTGTATCCTAATGTACATTTTTTTTTGCCTGCATGAATATGTGAATATGTGACACAGCACAGATCAAGAGAGCCAGCCAGCAAGGCACATACTTGTGATTTTATATGATGTGCATAGATGCATAGGCATGTATACACTCAATGTTTTTAAAACATTCTGGTACAAATGCATGTTTATGTGTGAGCATGTGATGAACATAAAAGTATGTGCGCATTCTGAACATGTTCATCACATGCTCACACATGAACATATATGTGCATCTGTACCAGAATTTTCATATAAAATCACAAGAATGTGCCTTGCTGGCTGGCTGTCTTGATCTGTGCTGTCATATATTCGTATCCAAATATACATATTTGGCAGAAAGTTGATAGTGAAAAAAACAAGCATCTTGTTTTTCTCTTGTTCTTTTTCTTTTATCAGGCAGCTTCACTCTTTCACAGAATCCATTTGTTTTCAATTCCTTTAGCCCACCTTATTCTCAAGCAAGCTGTTCACCACCTTAAGGCTTGAACAGGTAGGGGACACCCATCTTACTAGCCAGTTGATTACATCACACCACTTCCCTAAGAAAACTTCAAAGGAAAGACTGAAGGGTGTCAAAGCGCATCAAGATGAGTGGAGAGAAAGAAGTACCACATACCCTTTTGTCCATGTTGCTTGGATCACCCACACGGCAGCAGTCAGCTTACACCAACAGATCTCGTGTTCAGTCCTCGGTAAGGGGATCTTTACAGATCACAAGCCTACAGACTTGGTCTTTGTTTTGTTTTGTTTTTGTTTAGAGGGGAGTTGTGACAGATTTGAGGATGTGTGAATCGGCTGGGTTCTTTCTACCTTTGTTTTCAGTCCGAATGAGATTGGATGAGCTGCGGTCTAAACAAGTCCTTGGGGGGGCAGAACAAACACAGGTCAGAGCTTAAGTCCTCGGGCGGGAGATATACAACTGAGACACATTCTCACTGAGGCATCAAACACCTTCAGCTGGTCCTTTTTAATGGGTGCTGACCTCAAGCTAGTCCAATCAGAGGGCACTGGGTACCCATAAGCTTGTCCGAATGTGAAGGTAACACACCCTGATACAGTTCACAGAGAAAGGTTTAGCATACCCACAGATGACACGCAAGAGAGCAAAGGTGAGATAAAATGGGAAAAAAGTTCAGGAATGCGCACAACACTTAACATGTACCGTCCGGACGCCTTCTACCCCCAATCCACTTACCCCTGGAAAATGAGGAGCATGAATGAAAGTTCTTGAGAAAAGAGTGGTTGACACAGCACTATATTCCCCATGCTGTGGCTGAAGAAACTGAGTATCATGTAGATGTGAATGTCCGACTCTGTGATTTGGTACTGTCCACGAGGCATGAATGCTACATCAAAGTTCTTGCTTTTCCTCATCACTTTCACTTACTTGGTCTTTAGGCTGAACAGAAAATGTCTATGGCTGACTGTCCTGATTTCTTCCTTCATTTTTTTAATTTTTTATATGAATGCTACAGATTAAGTTATGTTTGCTTTTCGCACATCTTAGCACAGCAGCCACTGGATATGTGCAGCGAGCATTTAAACAGGAAATCTGTTCACACTTCAATGCCTCTGCAATCAAGTCAGCTTCGTAGCCTGCTAGCTGTAAGCTCACAGCTTCCATGTTCAAAGCTGGAAACTTGTTACCCACCCAACAAGTGGGTTAACCTGCCAACAGACTTAAAAAACATAAGTCTGGTTGAGAAATATTACATCAAAGAAAGAATGAAGACTTCTCTCTATTCCATTTCCTTCCCTGGTTTCATTTTGTTTAATAACACAACTGAGCTGCAATTTTGATTTCTTCCCCCACATTTCCCTTTTTGCCGGCCCACCAGCACCCAATTAACCCCAGTTTGCATCATTTACTTTCAATCTCTTCCCTTCACTTACAGGCCTGCCTGAACGGCACTTTCCCCTCTTCCTCCACACCGGTGGAGCACAATCCCCACACAAAACAGAAAGCAGACTTCAAGAAGTGACGAGTGAGCGGACACATTTCTCACAGCAGAACACATCACGTCACTCCACGGCTGCGGCAGCAGCAGACCGAGCAGCAGTGTGATGTCAAGGATGCTGGTGGCAGAGCTAACCTTGGGCCAAAGTCAGGACGTCTCATGAAACTGCCCCGCTCTGCTCCTCCTGGCCGTTGTTTAGCCAGGGCACGTTCAGCATTCCGGGCATGAGCTTTCCGAGCCTTGCGTACGATGGCGTTGATATCGACACTTTCATCAATAGGGAACAGCTTGCACAGGGCTTCTCCACACCGAGGGTCAATCTCCTACATCAGGTCCACCAACATGAAAAAAAATAGATTGTTACCCAGATGAATTCATTACAAGTACATGCTCATCAAGATATCCATACTCACACAGAATCTCTCTCTCCCTCTCTCACACACACACACTCATCATGAACCAAATGGATTCTTCCTTGTTCACTGACCTAAAAAAAAATTATAAAAAAAAAAAAAGTACATGCATACAACTAAGGACACACACACACACACACACACACACACACACAAAGAGATAAAGAAGCCAGTAAAAGCGATGCAGTATTCAATTTCATGAATTAGAAATAAATAAATAAAATAAATTCCCACATTCACAAGTTTCTGCAAGTGATACTGTATGCGTACAACACTTTTTACCCCACCATTTAGCAGCAACCATAGTCTGCAGATTGTTACATGCTGGGTGTGTTCATGTTCCCATTACTCATCAAAAACTGACATGAACTATGTTATCTTTAACATGCATGTTTCATCTTCTGCATGCATGAATACACAAGGAAATCCCCTTGACTGCTGCCAACAAGTATGCTCATCAGTGAAAACTCTCCTGCAAAAAAACAAAAATAAATAAAAAAGTTGCAGGTCAGGATATCAGTAAGCATTCTTTATTTGAACTTCTCTTGGAACTGTATTATCTTCATTTAACATAATCAAGCCACTTGAAAGTACAAAAAAAAAGTCATTGCTGGGCTTTAGATTCATGCCAAACTGATTCTATTTCATTAACCCCTAGGCTGCCTGCATGACGAGATAACTCGTCATGGCAAGCATGTATGCTTCGCTGCCTGCATGACGAGATAACTCGTCATCGAAATATTCTGACTTTTCCCGGGTTTGCATTCACTTCCTTGGCAAAAATAGTGGTAGCTTTAGCCTGGGGAATCTCTCTAGATTCTATTCATAGCTAGAAACCCCATCTACGTCATGAAGCAGTCCTTTATTTGAACGTTTTGGTTGGGTCACTGTCCAAGTGTTTGCCTGACTTCTCTCCTCGCTCGCTCAACAAAATGTCGGACTGACGTCGTGCTCAAGACATGCGATCGTGATGAACTAAATCAAAAATGATTTCTTTCTTTAGCTGATGCTCAGAAAGAACTGAAGCGTAAATTCGAAGGAGAAGATAGAGACGAACATTTATAGGACGATCTGATAGAAAATAAAGGGAGCAATCAAGAGAGTGGCCAAGATGCAACTGTCAGTGAGTGATGTCAGCTGTACAGCTGTTAGCAGACGACAGATGACCGAATTAGCAGCAGAGCGATATTCTTGGCACGCAGCCAACGCGGTCTGATGAGAACTGAATCAAGTGACCGTGTGAGAGGGGTGAGGAGGAGGGGGGTGGAGACTGAGGGGGCGTGGCCTCACATCCATCTTATCACTTGGAGAAGTCACAATGAATTGTGTATCTATCTCTTAAAAAAAAAAAAAAATATTGTGGTTGTTCTAGTATGATTTTGTGTTTGCAGATATCCATTTGTCCAGAAAATATGATGTTTTTGTGCAAATTACCTGACTAATGTTTGTAATGAACAAGTTGAAAATGTGACAAAAAACAAAACACTGATTTCAAAACAACAGCATGTCACTTAAAATATATAAAATGGGAAAATAGCATGTGTTTTGTATTCTTTATTCATTTACCTTTCAGAAAATATATACTTTTATGGGTCTTTCTCCAATAACAAAGAGCACAGAATTTTTGGAAAATTTATATCCGTTTTTTGTGAAAAAACCCTGGCAAATAGATTTCACTTAAATCTTATTCTCCTGGCAGCGAAAGGGTTAAGATACAACAGTCAAGGAGTAAAAAATTAGCAGGCCTGCATGTGCATTAACCTGGAAGGCTGGAAAAATCTCCACCCTCCTTGGGAACATTCTCACCTGTCCATCTCTTCCAATTTTGACAGGCTTGTTGTTATTCCAGGGATTATGCAGATGATTGGTTTTTGTAAAAGCCAGCTCACGTCTGTCAAAAGTAATGACAATAATAATATAAATACTGTTCATAAACACAATGTAGACATGTTCATATCTGTTCACAAAACAAACACTAATCATAAGAATATCAACTGTTAATGAATTAAACACATTACAACCAAGTGTCATTTTAAAAACAATCATTTTTGTTAAACTAATAATTTTCTTAGTGTTCATATCAAACTATTGCACATGAAATCAAAAAGACAAAAATTATTAAACATACAAAACATGTTCACACATGACAGAAAGCATGCATAACTAACACCAGTTGCTTTCATGTAACCAAAGAATGTGTGTGCTTTCAATAACACAACTCTGAAATATAGCATTAAAAAAAAAAAAAGAAGAAGAAAAAGAAGTTGACATATGTACTGAATCTATTCGTAAGACTTCAATTTCATTCTCATCCCCAAAAACACAGAGATTGTAAGTACCTTACAATGCCTGCCTCTCAAGCCACTGCTGACAAGAAAGCCCACACTTCACCAATTGACCATTACCTGCCAATCCAGTCCAGTTTAAATACTCCACTGAGGGCTCGAGAGGTCATCCCTTGGGGCAGAACCCAGCGAATGGGTGGGTGATCTTTTGTTGATTCTGCAGCCAATCTTGCATATCCTGGAAACAAATCCAAACAGAAATCTAATGTGCCTTCTTGCCTGCTAACCCTCAAAATATCTTTCTCAAGCACATAACCACTACAGGAAGAAAAGATGGACTCACAGAATATGGAAAAATATTGGTAGTTTTCTTCCATTTGCTTTTCTTCAACTTTTTCATTCTTGTGAACTGATAATTCTTTAAAAATAAAAATAAAATAAAAAGAAGAACAGAAAATTGACATTTCAGTCTGACAATCTTCACGCACGCACACACACACACAAACTAACAAATATAAACATGCATACTATAGACAGAGAAAACATCAAATTTCAAACCTTGAAACTTTCCACTCTCCTTCACTGAGAAGATGAGGATGACATTGTCACATTCCTGTCGAAAAAACATCACCAGATATGCAATCAAAACATTTCAGTTTTCTTAAAATTGTTATATTCTAATATAAGATATCGCATTTAAAAGTTTAAGAAGGAAATTCCAGGAACAAGTGAAAAGACATTACAACAACAAAAAAAAAAGAAAAAAAAAAGAGGACACTGACAAGTAATGTCCCCCAAACCCCACCTCAGCTTTTAATGGGTTCACGCATTATCTCCCCTGGTTAACATGGGCTGGTTTGAGATATTCTTCTGACATTTGTCACTAAAATCTCTCTCAGACATAATTAAAAAAAAAAGTTACATGCCCTTTAGATATTACAATTACAGAATATGCCAGGGGGGCAAAGGGAAGTTTACCTACTTCTGGGAGGTTATCGGCCGTAGCTACTTTCTTTTTCTCCGCATAGGCGGATAGTAGTTTGCACAGGACAGGAATGTCAGACCCCTGCTGGAGTCTGCACTAGTGGGTCACGGTTAAGTATGTGTAATTAAAATTGCAATCACAGAATATTCAGTAAAAACAAAGCATGCACTCTAAAAAAAATTCTTTTTTATCTGCACCTGTTTAGTGGCATTACTCCAATGCCGCTCATTCCACGTCCCCAGTACACAGCCACACTCTCTGACTACGCTGTATAAAAAGGTACTTCTGAAAAAACAAGCTGCTTTTTTTTTCTTTTCTTTTTTCTTTTTGCTACACTCTCACCTTGAAAGCCTGATTGAGTCTGGCCTCATTCTGTGGTGGGGTGGACCACACCCCTTTGGCTCTAGCAAGTGCCACATTCTCATGATTGTTGCTTTTGATCAGAAAGAATCGTGCACCACGGAACAGGTATTTCAGTTTGGACAGATGATTTTCTGCAACTGATTCAGCAGTGACATGTTGACATGTGTTATGTTTGGCAAAATTGTCAAGTTACACTATGGGTGAACAACTGTAAGTATATCTTTTGAAAATCAGATTGCACTTGCTTTTAAATGAAACTAAGATTCTTATTCTCAATGAATCAAATAAATTCATTAATTTCATTCATTAATTCATACAATACAAAGTACAATTAGAAAATAATAATGAGTACAACTCTCCCATGTTTACATTTTATCATGTAAAAAAAGGAAATCTTTTATATATGTCAATATAAAAAAAAGGAAAAAGATGCCACACTGACATAACATATAGATGTAAAATTAAAACAAGCTTCAGTCAAAAGTATAGTTTTAATTTCAACCTCCCACCATGAAGAGAGGAAACGCACAATCAGAAGCTGTTTGATTAAGGAAGCTGAATGCAAAAGTGACAAGAACCACAGAAGAGCAGATGATTGTGAACCTACTGAGTGCCTTCTCATCCTTGTCTGGTCCTTCACTGTTCCTGTCCCATTCAATGGGGGAGATTTCACGTCCCTCCCTGCATTTCTTCCCTTTCTCAGGCTCTGCTTCCTCTTCAGCATCTGAACCCACTAACAGAAAGAAAGAAAAAGAAAAAGAAGTTCACAAGGAACCTTTCAGTGAAACAGACATATGCCACAGTCACATCTGTAACTGACAAAATGTATGCATCAAAACAGCCACACAACAGACAGTACTGATTCAGTTTTAGTTCTCAATGTGTGCAACACTGTAGGCAGACTATCCCATATGAGCTTTCTAATGTCCCTCAATCCCCTGGTGGATGTGGACTTCAAATGAAAACAAAATAACACAGATTGATGTATCAAGGAACAACTGACCTTTAAATTCATGATGGAACAGGAAAGAAAAGTTGAAATATGCAAATCCTCACCACAGCTCTAACACATATTTCCATACGCTAATAACTTCCAGCCAATAAGGAACAACTCTTCAATTACTTAAATCTGACCCTGTGTCTTTTCGCCTGTGTATGCACACTATCTGTGCCTGAAAAGTAAGTTCTAACCACCACTTGGGGCCACCCCTCACAACAACCATCTGACAACATACTAAAAACATCACAACAAACAAACAAAATCACTCTGATTAGCAACATTTACATGCTTCAGTCTTACCACTTTTCGGTTCAATATTGCTTATATTCACCAATGTGCTGAACTGTAAACAAATTGTGTATGACGCTGAATTTAATGTGGACATGACTGCGAATCACACTTGGGTCATGAAAAAGAGCTGCTGAGCATCATCTGATTTATGGATAAATTTAATTTGATGTGAAAAAAGATTAATCAAAAGAATGAACTGAACACCTAAAAGAAAACCAGATATCATGTTGAAAATGCTAAGCAAGCTGGTGGCAAGAACTGAAAGCAGAGCAAACCGACAGTATTCTGATCAAACAAGTCAACCTACTGGGACTTGACAACAGTGCATGAATGGCAGAAATTGTACCAGCTGATGGAAAAGCAGATAACAAAGCAGAAGAACATAGTGGCAGAACCAGGTTGACAAGCAGATGAAAATAACTCAGATTCTTATCTACTTTCTGTACAAATCAAAATGGATGACTTTCGCTTTTCAGGATTTTCAGCAGATGCAGCTTATGGATTATGTGCACCTTGTACATGTTAATTTTTTTTTTTTTTCAAATTTAGAGGGTGCACCGTATGTTCTATATTGTCTAATAGGCCAGAATTGAGAATCAGCCAAAAGGCAGGAAACATGAGACCTAAATCTCTTCAACTGTCAACTAATAAAACTGAAAAATGACTCAGGATGTCACTAATACATTTGATTTATGTTAATCATGTGGCAAGATTTTACATTCTGGTTTTATAAACAGACATCAAGTGGTATGAATGAAGTGTTTACAAACTGATTCAAAACACAGAGCCACAAAAACAACAAACAGCCGCAGCATTTGTCAGTTTCCTTTTCCCAAAGAGAAAGTAACTGAGAGGACAAAGAATTCTAAAATCACAAAATATGATTTCATTTTCAAGACTAAAAGCAAGCCAGTTACTCTGACCATTGAAAACATAACAAGAAAAACAAATAAGCAGATACATACATATAAATTATGCTGTAGTAAAGTAATGCAATGATGTGACTGCCATATTTTTTTCAAAACTGCTGTATATATCCAAGCTCGGGTTGCACACAAACCTGCATTAGATTCAGTAAACTCAGACACAGCACTGCCCGCCTCGCTCTGTGTTTCAAGGGTTATCTCTTCCGCATGGAGTGTGTCCCCTCTGGTCACTTCATCTTCCTCAGCACTCAAGCTGAGGTTTACCTCTTCCTCCTCTTCCTCTTCGTATTCTTCCTCCTCTTCTGTCACATTTTTCACAGGTCAAGCACACACCAATAGCACAACACAAACATAAAGTGATAAACAAGATTAAAGCGACCACAGTGAAAGTCTAAGCAGCAAAGACATAGAATTACATATCAGCACAGGATTTTTTTTTTTTTTTTTTTTTAAGGAAAAGTTGGTCTTACACAAAGAAATGAAAAGCGAGAAACAAAATAAAATAAAATAAAAAGGCAAGACATTTCATCAATACATCACAACTGAAAAAACATCATAATATGATAAGATATTTAGATATGTATAAGGGCTTCACTGTATGCTTTTAAGCACAACGCTGATAACCCTCATTTGTATAAGAAATTAAATCAATGAGTGATATCATCTCTTACATGAAGTACCAGGTAGGTAGATGGGTAGGTAGATAGGTATTGTATGTATGCATGTACACACACACACACACACACATATATACTATATATATAGAGAGAGAGAGAGAGAAAGAGATACATGTGTGTGTGCGTGTGTGCATGTGAAGAAAAGTCTCCTGTGTCAACACTAATTAAAATATAAGTAAGAGCTCCTGAAAGGGTGCACCTTCTGATCATAATTAAAACAGTAAGTTTGGTTTTTTTTTAAACAAGGAAACATGACTTTAAATTGTCTGTCACATTCATGAAACATTGTAAGCCTCTGGCAGTAAATGTCACAATGATTGTTTAAACACCTGACAGGCCTTCAGTCTGTCATGTTCATGTTTAAGCAGTGTCAGCTTAAGTAAATGCCATCTGCTGTTGTTGTAAATAAACAAAAAACTAATTTCAGCAATACCTCAGAAAAAAAACCCACTCAAAGTCTGCAACCATATTAACTTTCACTGCTACTGTGCTAGCTAATATGTATGAAAGGAAGAAAGAAAGACTCTTAGCCTTAACTCTCTCCATACGAACGGTGAAAGAGTCGACGTTAACAGCGTTTCACCCCAGTTACCATCATGAAAATATTGCAAGCAGAAGGCTCTTTTTCTGAAGAGGTGAATGTTGACAAAGATACCACAATTCTGACGACGGAAGCTGAAGGTTGGGTCATTCAGACACCCACTGGACATCCGAGGGGTCTGTGTAGAGGAGAAGAGAGGACTGGCCGTACTGAGTGAGTTAACCCCCAAACTAATGTGTATCTATTCAAGCTGCTATACATCTTTATAGAATATATATATATATATATATATATATATATATATATATATATCATATCTGTTAAGAAAAATATCCTTCATTTCCATTTGGAATTTATTTGGAAATGAAGAAATAAAACATGATAGTGAAAATGCAACACAAACTATTGAACAAAAAGGACAATTATGATAAAGCAGAAAAGAAATGCCTTTTACAGCCACACCCAATATGAGCACTAATTCAATCACCACTGTACAGATTTTATAAAAGTAAATCCTCAGTTTTTTCTCCTCATTGAATCAAGTATCATACCTTCTCCATCTTCCTCCTCTTCTTCAAGTTCTTCCACCAGTTCGGGTTCAGGTTCAGGTTTGGGTCGGCTTTTTGTTGGCTTTGCACTTGCCTTTCTAGCAGATGTGGAAGATTTGGAAGCTGCAGATAAATCAGAACTCACCAGTAAATGATAAAGATTACAAGCTCAGCTCTAAGACAGCTCAGGTGTTAAAAAAAACAAAAAAAAAACCCAATAACAACAACAAAACCAAAACATAATACCCACAATAGTTATGGGTATCTCAACCATCTTTCTAATCTATACAGTGGCGTAACAGGTGAACATGAATGAAATGTCAAGGCACATTTCAAATTCCTTTCAAGTGATCCTGAAACCTTTTATCTCTACCAAGATCACATGGAAAGGTAATATCAGTAGATACATATTTGTGAGATGTTCTCATGCAGATGTCAGTTTCAACGCAGTCATCAAAACTGACTTATCATAGGTACTTCAAACTGATTTTTCAAATTTCAGATACACATAAACTGTTAACATCACTGTATAGACCTTTTTATCCCGAATCCACTGGCGTAAATTTTATCAATATATGTTAAACGATTCCGGAGATGTGAATTTTTAAACATTTTATTTTGGGGCGAAAATTTGTGCCAAATGAAAATGAAATAAGGATTTTGAAGGCTCATTACACTTGATTCATATTATGAAGATTACCAGATTTGATGTTACACTGTTCCCTATAGCATAAGTAATAAGCCTGATTTTTTCTGGTTCAGAAATGAACATATAATGGCTGGCTCATATGGTTGAAATCAGAAAGTCTTTAATTTCTAACTTTCGCACATGTTACAATCATAAACGTCATTTCAGATAATTTGACAGCATTTTTAAAACTTGGTATCTCAGCTTCCATTTAAGCTATAGAAGTGGTTTTGGTGTCATTGGAATCAGAAAAAAAAAAGCGATCTACTGTTTGATTTAGCAATCTACATGCATTTCTCTGATAATAAAATGTTGAACAATTTTTAGCACTTTTTTTTAAGTTACGCTTCAACCCTAAACAATCATAACAGCAAAGAAGGTTTTGAAAACTTTTGCAAAATGCTGTAGATTAAGTAAACCTTTTTTGTGTGTAAAGTGTTAACAATATGAAATGTTAATACTGGCATTAATGTTCTGATTAAGAACTAGATAGTAACTTTTTAGTTTTCAGTGTCTTCTTCCTTTGCACATCGCAATATCATGTCAACTTGCAAAAACAAAAAAAAATGTTGTGGCCTCAAATTCCTGTTTGGAGGTGTTGAGCTTGCTGTGCAGGAGGGTTATTGTTGGTCCCAGGGTGGCTCTGAGTCCCTCGAGAAGGAAGGGGGCTGGTCTGCAGGACATGGGCAAGGGTCTGGGTCCTTCACACTACAGGGACAGGTTGGTGAAGGGCATCAGCTTCAACTTCTTGAGGACAGTCTGTTTCTTGAGGGCAGATATTTTCTGAGTGCAGGATAATGGAAGCGGGAAGGCTACAACAGTACAGTTGACAGTTTGATTTCATTTTAAGGCTGCTGCAGATCAAATGCATTGAGTAAAAATTCATGTCTGTTCTCGGCGCTTGATTGCATCATTGGCATTCAATTGCATCATACTGCTCTTGAATATCATCAACTGCAGACACCACCCAGTATCTGCGAACAGGCACAACTTCAAAAGCTTCAGTGTCTGCAACATCGTCCACAGCTGGACAGCTGGGAACTTGAAATAGTCTTTTCTGGCACTAGATTGTGACAGATGCTGTACACATGCTAAGTGGGTATCCAACCCATCAGAGACCTGGCTGATATAAATGTCTCATTAAAAAAAAAAAAGACTGCAATCCACTGTCCTTGGGCAGTAAAGCTGAAAGTTTATCTTCACTGCTCTGCTCCTGGTCTTCATTTTCATCAGCAGTGTTTTGTCATCTCCTTCATTTGGGTTGTGATATTGTGGCTCATCTGAATCAGAACTTGCAGACTGTTGAGAAGCTCACGCTTCTGAAGATCTCGAGCCTTCTTCATCAATCTGTCCACTGCATGCTCAGTGAACTGGAGTTACAGCTCACATCAGGGAAAAGGGTATCAAACCAAGTTGCCAGCTGGGGACTGAGGAAAGGAGGAAAAAATCTGATTGTACAAACTTATCACTCATTTAATACATACATATCACTACAGATTATTTCTAGGGGCATGAGTGGAATACAGAAGGATAACCAAAACAAAACAAAAGGACAGCATTGATTATTTGAACATGTGATGAGGTATGGGTGCTGTGTTCTATGACGTTTAATGTATACATTACAAGCAGACATCGGTGGATGAAGGTGCGTGTATACAGGTGCTGATATGTTTGTGTGCATGTCTGTGGATTTGTGTGCTTGTGGCTGTGTGTGTATGTGTTTATATGTGTATGTATGTACATATGTGTGCATGTGTGTGGGTTTGTATGTATTTGTAAGGATACTGAATGATATACTCAGTGTAAGGAAATGATGATGTTTATCCATTTTGTTGTTGTTGTTTTTCTGGTCGTGTGTCAGTATTTCTGTTTTTGATGTTTGAAATGAAATTAAAGAGAGAGAGAGAGAGAGAGAGAGAGAGAGAGAGAGAGAGAGACACTTTGACTCTTTACTGTCATTAGCTTAACAGCCTATGTGACAGGGGGGTACAGGGGAAGTTACAGTGTCGTTTTATCCAATCATTTGAAAAAGTAAAACAAAACAAAACAAAACAAAAACTAACGCACCTAATGTTACAAAGGTTATATCAATAAACAACAGCCAACAAATTGCACACAAAAAAATAACAACAACATCATCATCATCAGATTGACCATCCAAATACTAATTCTATCTGCTTCTACTTTTAACCCTCAAAGAAATCATTTTGGAAACCATTAATGTTTGTATATATTTTGAATTAACGGGCATTTTGATCATTTATTTTCTTTTTCCGTGTATCTACTGCCTCTGAGACGTATTTTGCAAGTGAGAGGATAATATTTTCGTCATTTGATGTTAAGACACTGACCAGGTCTTTCCTCTTTGCTGCAGCTGTTTTAAAGAGTGTACCGTTTTCCCGAACCTCCTCGTATCCTTTGCAACTGAACATGAAATGTATCTCATCTTCTTTACTCTCGCCACACATTGGACAAGGAGATGTTAATCCACCTGTCTCAAACCATCTTTTATTAGCATTCAGCCCGACTGTTCTCAATCTAAATCTAGCAAGATTGACTCTGTGCCACCTGTTTGTTATGACTGAAATATATCTTTCTGTCTGAAATGCTGTCTTGAAGGAAAAGAACCAGCTATATTTATCATTACTTTCCATTTCTCCATGCCAATTTTGTTTATAGCATGCTATCAATCTATCTTTAAATTCTGAGATAAACACATTTTCGTAACCCACTCCTTGACACATCCAAACAAGTCCAAATCCATGTTCAGTTAGAGTTTTTTTGATTTGATAAACCCAGTTTTGTTTGCCTCTCTCTTCTTGCACTAACATCATCTCATACGCTTGCTTACATAATCTGGAAGCCGGTAGCCTTGTCAACTTAATCCAATACTTTACACATTTAACGAAAGTCTTAACATACAGTGGATATCTGCCGGTTTCCCCATCTAGTGTTGTGTTTGATGAGTGTAGTGGAACGCCGAGAAAACGTTTAATAGCAAATGTGTGCACCCTTTCGAGTTGACTATTAATCAAAAGTCCCCAAATTTCTGCTGCATAGGTCAAAACCGGATCAACTTGTGTGTCAAACAATTTCCAGAAAGGCTCATATCAATGGAATGTAGCTTCCGAAAAGATTTGATAATTTCTATTACCCCTTTTTTCCCTTTTTTGCTTGTTTCAGCCCAAGCAGACGATAGACTCAATTTCGTGGTAAATAACATCCCCAGATACTTATAAGAATTCGTCACTATTAATTCTTTATCACCATAAAACCATTTTTCATGTGCTGAAAGGTGGCCCCCATTTCGAAAAACTATAACATTAGTTTTTTCAAGATTTACAGTTAGCCGCAATCTGTCTGCTTCTTGCTTTAAAACAGTTAGTTGATTCTGCAATCCAATGGCCGTATCAGACAAAATCACAATATCATCTGCAAGTAACATCAAAAACAATTCTACTGCTCCTGGAATCATCTGAATTCCATGTCTGCCCTTTTTTGATATTTCAACAGCAAGTTCATTAATGAAAAACGAAAACAACAAGGGACTTAGCAGACAACCCTGTTTAACACCATATGGACATTCGAAAAAATCAGAATAATTACATTTATCACGTACACACACAAGGACAGAATCATATATGCTCTTAACGGCGTATAAAGCTTGCCATGTACACCAGTTTTTCTCAAAATATCCCACAAAATATTACGATTTACAGAGTCGAACGCTTTTCTGAAATCTACAAATGCTACATATAATTTAGAATTTCGTAAGAGATAATTTAGTACCAAAGAATACATTGTGAATATGTGATCTATCGTGCTATAACCAGCTCTAAAACCCGCCTGCTGCTCAATGTTTTTCTCTTCTGTTTCTGCCCACTTCGTAAGTCTTTTATTCAAAATATGAGTATAAACTTTGCTGATTACACTTGTCAATGCTACTCCTCTGTAGTTATCCGGATTATTCGTGTTACCTTTTTTATGTATGGGGATAATAATGGATTTTGACCAATCATAAGGAAATGTCCCATCTTCAAACAATTTATTGAATAAAGAAACTAAGAATTCTATGACAGAGTTATTTGCATTTTTTAACATTTCACTTACAATAAAATCTGGACCAGAACTTTTACCAGCTTTTAAATTCTTTATACTATTAATAACTTCCTGCTTAGTTACTGGGTCATCGAATAAAGGTTGCTCTCCCCTGTTCTCTTCGTCTACAAACAAAATTTCTTCTTGTTCAAAACTATCCCCAGCTGCGTTAAAAACATTAAAAAAGTGATTATACCACTGCTGTGTGCTGATATCATTATAGATCACTGCTTTCTTATTAACCGATCTTATAATTGACCAAAACATCTTTGGGTCATGAACATTATTTTTTAGTCTTTTTTAATCTTTCTTGTTCAAACGCTCGTTTTTTATCTCTCTTTAGATCAACATACACTTTTCTTTCTTTCGTATAGTCTTCTTTCTTCTGCTTCCGAGAGAGAGAGAGAGAGAGAGAGAGAGAGAGAGAGAGAAAATGTTAACCAGAAAGAAATTTAAAATCATATCAACATGTAATGAAAATGGTCCACCTTATTGCTAAATATACTGAATTATTATTACTGTGGATATAAATTCAACCAAATACTCTGGCAAATATCAGCTGGAACTAAAAACTGGCAAAAAGAATGCTGAAAAAAAAAACAACCAAACCAAACAAAACAAAACAAACTCAGTAAACTCAAAACTAAATATATTTTCTTTGTAAATTGAGTGGAAAGCAGCATTTCTTTCAATAAAACGTTGCTGCACATTCTTATGACAACTGCCATGAACTAAAGACAATACACACCCATACTCATAAAATCCCTCCATATGATGCTCTTTTTTTTTCTTTTTTTTTTTGATGGAGAGGAAGCGGCTTGGGTTTTTCTCCTTATGTTTTCCTTGCAACTATTACCAGAACAAAAAAGAAATACTTGTTTTGGAGTCTTGAGAGAGAGAGAGAGAGAGAGAGAGAGGGGGGGGGGGGGGGGGTTTCATATATGCATATGTACAAACTGACAGATAGCAGGAGAAAGAAACAGACACGCACACACATACATAGGTGGAACAGACATAGATGTGAGTAGTGCAGTAAGGCGTCCTTACTATACAGTATACTGATATGTGGTGGGGAGGTGGGGTGGGGAGGGGTTTGGGAGGTGCACCTCATGCATGTGTGCATAAAAGAGAGTGTGTGTGTAACCTTTATTTTATATTGTTATTCATTTGAACATTCTATCATTTTCAAAAATACAGAGACAAAGGAATTATGCAACTTCAATGGAATTTTTTTTATCCGTTCATTTTTCTTTTTCTTTTTTTCCTTTTTAACTGAAGTGTGTGTGTGTCACTGTGTGTGTGTGTGTGTGTGTGTGGGCGCATATGCATGCTTGTGACCCAGATTTTACACTGCTATTCATTTAGATTTTTTAT
Organism: Babylonia areolata; assembly: GCF_041734735.1. Lineage (NCBI taxonomy): Eukaryota > Metazoa > Mollusca > Gastropoda > Neogastropoda > Buccinidae > Babylonia > Babylonia areolata. The sequence goes on from NC_134895.1 coordinate 30,702,027, forward strand.
TGTATGCGAAAACACAAAATTAAGAACCAAATTGGCTACTGTAATGGGTTGATTTACTCATTCAATTATATCTTTATTTGTTATTCTATCTATTGATCTATATTCATTTCCTAATAACAGCAATTGAACATGCTGAGAGCAAGGTGCTGACTGAAAGAACGAAAGTAGAAAATTCACAGGTCACAAGTCTATGCTCATTAAAATTCAACAGATTTTTTTCCCACCCTACCCTAAAGCTGCCCACAATAACACCTCTGTTTTGTTTACTGTTTAACACATCGGTGTTGTCTTTGAACAATCTTCAAACTATTATCGGTTTTACAGCAAAAAATATATAATCAAAAAATGACCATTAATAAATATACTTACCAACAAGCGGAACCAGTTGCACTGATGATGAGTCTGAAGTTGTCAAAACGTCAACACTGTCACTCGCCAAACTTCGCGTAAGATTAAAACTGGGGCTTAAAGTTGTAACAATTTTGTTGCTAAAGGATCGATCTACAACCTGACTGGTTGCATGCTTTATAAGTTGAACTGAAGATGTTTAAAATCATCTTCAAACATTTCACTTGATCTGTACACATTGTAAATATAGTACGACCACAGACAAATTGGTGTCAAAATGAAACTAATTTTGTCTTCTTTCATCTCACTGGATAATATTTTGGGAAATGACCAATCTCGAAAAGTGACACAGCAATATATTAAGCTGGTGTAATGCAGACGACATGAAGGAGGCTGCATGACGTTACACGATCGGTGGGGTTGTTCAAAATCAAATGATCAAAGTAATTCAGTCAAACTGATGAAAATTAATTTATTGATCAAACAACAGAAAATCAAACTTCATTCCATAGTTGGTTTTATTTCATTCCAGTTCATACTATATAAGATATTGGCAAATAAAAAAAATTCATATTTCGGACATGGTCGCCGATTTTCCGACTTTCGACATCAGTTTGAAGTACCTACTTATTAGTTTTTAAAAACTGAATGAAAGTTTGAAACTGCTGGTGAAAAATAAATGTTATCTCCTGTTCTACTCATGTGTTTTAAAAGTACTATTTTGTACAGAATGCTTGCTAAATAAACACAAGACTATAATTTGTGAAAAATATGGATTCTGCAACATGTAATATATTTTCATTTCAACAATTCAAGTCCATAAAAACAAGACTTTTGTTTCTTTTGACCTTTGAGCCAACAACTGCTCATTTCACAATATATGTTGTAATTTTACATCCCAAGAACAAAGCCATGTCAAAATAGTCCATATGGCTGTTTGCACAGGACAGGGTTCAGACCCTGCCAGAGTCTGTACCATAGGGTCATGTGTAATAAAATGGTTGTTTACACCTGCACATTTGAGTATTGCTTGATCTTTGGTCTACATCAACTGTGCCAGCTTTATATTTTTTATCTTTGTGTTGCATTAGCACATCAATTTTAATCAGAGCAGGTCAAGCCCATCTTTCAAATAGAGAAGAGAATAACAAACATGATGTTAAAGCATTCTGTCTATCCTGTGACTTTTAAGAGATGGCTGTAGTAATATCATCCATTTTCCACATATCAAACAAGACTTGGGTCTTACCTGGAGTGGCTACCTTCTGTGGAGTTCGCCCCTTCGAACCTGTCACAAACTTTTTGGCAAGTGACGGACCATCACCATTGGTAGTAGCTCTTTTCCCTTCATTGCCTGCTGGATTTGGTGCTGGGCGTTTTCTAGGCGTCTTGGCAACTGAAGTTGCTGTGACTTTTGTCCTGGTTTTAGCAACCTTTTTCACTCGAGATGCTGCCGATGTCTTTGGTTTGCGGTGGCCTGAAAGGCAAGCAGAAGAAAATGCATGCAAATTCACAGTTTGCAAAGTCAAAGTGAAATACATGGGAAGGGGCTGGGTGGGTTAATGGGGACTGTGTGGTGGTGGAGTTGGGGGATACAAATATTGCAACCTGGATAAGCATATCAATAGCAAGAACATTATTAGAAAATAAGCTTGCTGGCAAATCTAAACAAAATCAGACATATTGAGAGAGACAGTAAGAGAGAGAGACAGAGAGAGAGAGAATTCAATTTTCAGCTATCATAGTCCTCCTAATTCATTCATCTTGTATTTATTCTCCTTTGAACATACGATTGAATTAGTAATGCTGAATTCTTCAAATGTGGAAACTGTCCCCTACTCTATAACAATGTTTTATCTCTTTATTCTGAATACTTCAAACATAACAGACTATTCCCCACTAGTACTACTTAACCATTTTTTCCCCCATCTCTTAAAACCTGCAGAAATTACACTTTCTATGACAAGACTAAACAAAATGATTAAAGTTCTGGGTGCTAATCTAATTTTGCAAATCTTTTGTCTGTGGAAGCATGTAACATGATTAATAAAAAATATTCTCAACACTGTGTTTCTGGAAGGAATACTGCCAGTGAAAGCGGAAAATTCCTGCAATAATCACCATAGTTTTCGATTCCGCGGCATGCCTTGCACGCTTAATAAAAGCACCATATGTGCATCAATAGTTTGACGTCAATGGAGGAAAAGTGAATGATTGTTTTCTGATCACAGGGTCCAGTTAGAAATATGTGGCTGCTAAACTCTCCATATAGTTCTTAACAGATTTGTAAGCGCGAGTTACTGAGGAGATAGATATCTTTTTCATGTAGTACATGTTGTGAACTCTACACATTTTATTTCTTTATCAGTAGGCAACAATAACTGTTCATTTTTTTAAGATGCATATTCCAAATGCTAACTTATGAGGAAAAGGAAGACTCTGACTGTCTTGCCCAGGGAAGATGGAGTTTGTTGGCTACAGTGGAAGTGATTCAGATCTATTCCAACATCAGCTATCACTCCTCATTACGCATGTTTCTGATCACATTACTCAACAAATGGCTCAGCATATATATTTTGCTTCTGGTGTTTTTTGCAAGTTCTTGTGTGATGCATTAGTTCTGAGTAGATGTTAATAATTTACCTGAGTAAATGACAGATTAAATTACACTTCTTGTTTGTGCACTACAGAGAAACTTCTCTCTCTCATCAAAGAACTGAAGATTTATCTATGTAGTTAACTACTTATTACTTTTAATCCTGCATTTATTATATAGTCAATCAAAATATTTCATGCCATTTATAAAAACACAAACTGCCATGCATAAGTTTAGGTTTGCTTAATTTCAGCAGAAATGCAGCTTATGAATGAATATCCTTGAATTTAGTAGAAATCCATGTGGTTTTCCACTATTGAGAAAAAAAAATATTTTCTTCCACTTAATTTTAAACATAAAGGGTAAACATTTGCAGAGAGAAGCATGGCCTATAACATATAAGCAGAGCTGTACGCAGCAAACCGGCCGTATGAAATGCTTATATCAAGTATGTCAAGGCAAACATTTCAAGAAAAGAAAGTGGCTTACAGTGAGGAATAGGCCCATGGTGCAAATATGCCATGCAAAACAGGAGCTCTTACAAAAGATAAGAAAGATAAACTTAGAAAAGAATGGAGAAGCACTAAGCAAGACACAAAGAAACTGACACTAAAGAAGAAAGAGATGCAAGGAATGTATGCAGAAGGGAAGTACAATGAAAAGAAAGCACAAAGCAACAAGCAGCCCAGTAGTCAACAAAACAATGTGCGGTCCAAAGTAAAGGAATAATGTCAACAGCCCCTGATGAACTTGATCAATCACCCACTCCATCCAGTTCCCACAGCTGACCAAGCATACAGTTCACTTGCAATACTGACAAAAGCTGTATACAGAGGAAACAAGCCCATGCAGGACAGCAGCAGAAAAGCTGAGGTACTGGAATGGATGATGAAAAAAAAAAAAAATCAAACACTTTACAGAAACTGAGGGGCCGCATGACAGTAAGCCTATACTGAAAAAGAAAACCAAATCTCTTTCAGCAACTTCAAAATAACTACGGTGGAAGCCATCAAGAAGAAAAGAGAAAAAGAAGACCTAAAGAAAAAGAACTCTTGCATTTGTTGTTTGTTTTAAGAAGATATACCCTTGGCGACACAGAAGGAAACTGGCATCGGAGCAAATGGCTGAAAAAGACCAGTGAAGCATCTGACCTTTCTCAGCTTATCACCAGAGAAAGAAAAGGGAGGATCTCTTTGGTGAAGACGTACAACTAAGGATTGTCTAGTTTACAGGTAACCAGATTTCTCGTGAGCACTAACAGATGCAAGAGGAGTAAAGAAAACCAAGAAATGTCCGATCAGCCAAAAAACAATTGAGGATCGATCAAATTTGCATTTCACCTCTTCACAGAATATCCTCACATTCAACTCTCCTCTCATGTGCAATGTTTGCAAGGATGCATCCTTTAGATGTCATGCCATCAACTTCCAACAGAAGAAGAGACTGCTTGCATGAATTCTGTGTCGACACTGATCTGACACTGGAGACTATCTAGCTGTTTGTAGCAACACACTGTGTGACCTCACTTTTGTTGACAAATATGACTTCCTATGTGATTTGCCTAAACATTGAAACTTTTACTTCACCTTTACCATACATACACTAATCACAGCATTTAGTCAGGTGTGTGTGTGTGTGTGTGTGTGTGTGTGTGTGTGTGTGTGTGTGTGCGTGTGTGTGTGTTTCAGATTCTGCAGTAAGAAGCTTGTGAGACGCTGGTAAAGCTTTCTGCAGAACAGAGGTGGACATTTCTGTTTTCCACTAATACTAGACACTGATGACACCAACCATTAACCAAATTTATAGTCTTTGAAAATGGTATATGCAAGACACTTTTTTTTACAGTCCATCTGACTTGAACTTTTTGCAGACACTTGTAGAAGGAAACTGACCAACAGTTTTTTTTAAGTCCTACGAACTACAAGTACAATCAACATTGTTTGAAAACAATGATCAATGAAGATGTAACCAGTCCAAAAAGAATGTATTTACATGTACTTTAGTTCATTTTTGTGGACTGTTACTACTAAACCGCCTCACAGCACACCTTGACCAAGGTCATTTGCCTGAGAGCCAGTGTGGATTCCGGAAAGAGCGCGGAACCATCAACATGGTGTTTGCTGCAAGGCAGCTGCAAGAGAAATGTCAGGAGCAAAATGCTGATCTGTTCTCCACCAATGTTGACCTCACCAAGGCCTTCGACACCGTGAGTAGAGAGGGTCTATGGAAGATCATGGCCAAGTACGGATGCCCTCGGAAATTTATTCATGCCAATTCCATGAAGGCATGCAGGCTCGAGTCCAGGACAATGGCAAAACATCTGCTCCTTTTCCAGTCACAAATGGTGTCAAGCAAGGCTGCGTCCTGGCTCAAACACTGTTCAGCCTCATGTTCTCTGCAATGCTTACTGATGCCTTCAGAGATGGCGATGTTGGAATCAGCCTAAAGTACCGAACAGATGGCAAGCTGTTTACCCTCAGAAGGCTTCAAGCAAAAACCAGGGTCATGACAGACATCATCAGAGACTTTTTGTTTGCTGATGATTGTGCCCTCAACGCTGGATCTGAAGCTGACATGCAACTCAGCGTCGACAAGTTTGCCACAACCAGCAGGAACTTCGGCCTTACCATCAGCATGAAGAAAACTGAAGTTCTCCATCAGCCAGCCCCAGGGAAACCCTACGTTGAGCCCAACATCACAGTCAACGGTCAGAAACTCAGTGCGGTGGAACGGTTCACATACCTTGGCAGCACACTGTCACGAAATGCGACCATCGACGATGAAGTGAACGTCAGGATTGCAAAAGCAAGTGCAACCTTTGGCAGACTCTATGCAAATGTCTGGAACAGAAGAGGCATTAGTCTTGAGACCAAGCTAAAGGTCTACAGAACAGTAGTTCTCCCCACACTACTGTACGCCTGCGAAACTTGGACAGTGTACCAACGACACGCCAAGAAGCTGAACCACTTCCACACAACATGCCTCAGGAAGCTACTAAACATCAAGTGGCAAGACAGGACCCCAGACACAGAGGTGCTCGCAAAAGCCACCGTTCCCAGAAGAAGAAGCGCTTCAGAGATACTCTGAAAGTCTCTCTGAAAGTGTTTGACATCAACCCTGACTCCTGGGAGGAATCTGCAATGGACCGTGACAAATGGCGCCCTGCTGTGCACAAAGGCGCCAACTTGTGCGAGGCCAACAGGACTGCTGCAGCTGTTCAGAAGAGGCAAGCCAGAAAGTCACAGGCAAACAAGCTCCCTGACAATGATATGCCTGTCTTTGTCTGCCCCAACTGTCAGCGAACATTTCATGTTCGTGCGCAGATTGGACTATTCAGCCATCTGCGCATTCACAGATAGACTCATGAGCACCCCCCCCCCCCCCCAACCCCCCCTCCCACCACCACCATCCCCCCATCCCCCAGCTGGATGACAACGATGGTCATCATTGATCTCGATGGACACACACCACCACCAGTTCATTTTTGTGGACTGTTACAATGTGTTAAAAAATAATATATAGATGGCTATGGGGCTATAAAACTTTAAACAATTATTTGAAACCTATACATCTGTCTGGGGCCAGAAGTGTCTTAAGGTCACAGCCTTGGTTGGTTTGTCTGTTTAATCCAGGTAATTTAAGTTGCTAGGAGACTTAACACTCTGCCTTGCATCAGTTGCAACCACAGTGGCAACCTTGCCAAAGCAGTGTCTCTAAACAAGGTAAAATTCAGTTTCGTTAATATTATGGAAAATTTCCTTTTTGAGACTACAGAATGATAAGAACAAAGATCGCTAATTACCGGACAAGTAAATTATATCTAGGCATGATCCATGTGATTCATAATAATTGTTTCTAAGTTCGTGAATGGAAACGACTGATCATTAAGCCATAGCACAACCATGAAACAGAAAAAATGATTACAGTATTTACAGTGGGTGGAAATACATTTGATTAATGAAAAATGTGTTGCAGAATTCAGTATATCATTGTATCAGAGTTTCAATAATTGAAAAAATACAAGGCATTATTTCAAATAATATCAAAGTTGGTGGAAAGGAATAATGATTAATTTGGAGAAAAAAAAAAGAGTTGTGGAACTTGGTATGCATGTCGAAGGATATTGATGGTGATGTTTTTTAGGAATGATAAATAATTTTCATATTTTATTCTGGTTGTGGGTATTTATCACAAGATTGTTTTTATTGTTATCATTTGATTGTCATTGGTATTGTTTTTTGTCATTATAGGAGTTAATTATAAATGCTTGGTTATAAATTAATGTCACAAGAAATTCTCACTCAGCTGAGTGTGAGTTTATCATTTATGGAGATTAACTTGACTAGAAGCTGTTAATCTCCGAGAGTATGTGTTGATAAAAACATTTTTCCGTTGTACAGAAAATTTATTCTTTTATACAGTTATGGCGCAAACACTGGATAGTTTGCTTGGGTCATAGTAGAGTCTTTTTTTCTTTCTTTTTTTTAAATTACTTGATCAAAAAGGACATAACTTTGATTCCAATATATAAATATATATGTTATGAACTAGATGTTCAGAGTGAGATTGTCACTGAATGTGTGGCTATGTGAAGACCCCATCATAATTTTTGTGATAATCTGAAGGAATTATTACTTTATAAATGTTACATTGCTGTTACATCTGCTGGAATATACATTCAGTAGTTGTAATTTATTGTAAAATATCAGTGATTATGGAAATACTCTTATGGTTGGCGATGCTGATTTTATCAGTAATGAATGTGGTATAAAGTATCCCTTAAACATTGAAATACAATGAACTTGTAGAGTACAGGTTATAAGATATGTATATGTGTAAAATTGTCATGCTGAGTGAATGAGTTATCCCACAAAAAGTAACAAAATTCTTACCAACTATGTTTTGTCTGTTTCAGGGGCACTTATTATTATTGTTGTTATTTTTTCCTCTTCTGATTTTGTTAATCTGACTGCTTTGGGGGCATCCCCCGTGTTAAAATATTGAATGATGTGTACCACCAGTTTTATTTTGTTTAAGAAAAAATACATTAATCATAAAGTCCATTGCTGCATCTTTTATTACTATTTTGTGAGAAAGACAAAATGTTGACTGGACCCACCCTGTGAAATCACTCCATATATTCATCCCATCCAACCAAAACTCACAACCAACTTCCACATGTAAACATACACCTTCAGTCATATATTCCTACACTCAATCACATATATTTCACCACTTACACACATAAAGAAGTGGTTGCAAAGACTTCTTGAAATTTAATGAATTTCATTGATCAAAAGCATCAACCATTTACAGAACCACTCAGTGTGAAGCTCTTGCTCATCTTCACCTGCAAAGGAGAAACAACAGCAATACCAAATTATGTCTCTGTAGCCACTGTAATAATATATCATATGAGATCACTTATCAATCTCTATTAGTATTTTCTGGTACAAAGTGGTAGTTGTAGTCACATATTCTTGTTCTGGTTATACTGGAAGATATTTTATTTGTTCAGCTCTGTTTTCATGTTGTTATTCTTGTATAACCGCAGTCCCCCAATCACCTTTTCTATGCAACAGCTGAGATAAAAACAGACATAAAAATATTGATCAACACACCAGTTTTCTCTGGGACTTCATCGATTTCTTCCTCCAGTTCTTCCTCTCCCGTGTGTCCGTCTAAAATGTCATCAAGTACGTTTACAACACAGTCACCTGCAGACAAATGAAATGAATCATAGCGTGAATGGAGCACAAACCATACATACATATCTGCGATGCAATGAAAATTCTGTCGACTAGAACATTAGCTGGGAGTGAAACGGATGCTACAGAGCACAAACACATAGGACCAAACAGCTGAGACGCGAGAGCGAAAATGAAATTAACCGACTGAACACCACAATACACGTTTACCTTTTGCACTGTCTCCGCTCATTTTACTGCTTGCTTCTTCACAAACCAGTTGACTAGTTTTGTTTCACTATAATTGAAATAATCTCAGGAATACAAAAATACCCTGCGTTTGTTTGTTTCAATGTGCCCTAATTAAAAATTCCAGTCGTCTTCCTTTGCACCCGACAGCCGCTGGCATCGAGGTTCGTTCTCGTTTTCTCTCGCGAATGTTGTAGTTATCTCCCTTAGTTTTCCAGTTTCAGTTTCTCAAGGTGTCACTGCCTCCGGACAAATCCATATTCGCTACACCACATTTGCTAGGCAGATGCCTGGCCAGCAGCATAATGCAACGCGCTTGGTCAGGTGCATGCATATATATTTGTGTACCTATCAGAGTGGATTTCTTCTTCAGAATTTTGCCACTCAGCTCAGTCGGCACTGAAGCAAGCAAGAAACAAAGAAACAAAATGATTAAATAAATAAATGAATAAATAAATAGACAAATAGATAAATAGATAGAATAAATACATAAAAGAGCTTCCCCCTCTTTGATGGAAGCTTTTTGCAGCGTGCTACATAATCAGTTGACCCGCATTGTTGTTACAACTTGAAGGACATTCTGCCGCGTGCAAACGAAAATAAAACCGAGGAAATCGAAAAAATCGCTACACTGAGTAAACTGAGGGGGAAAGACTGAGAGAAAGAAACTGCTACTTTTTTTATGCCCCCTGGCCTCCCGACTCACACTCACCCCTTCTTCTCCACCTCCGTATCATTGCATGGTCTTCTTTCGTAAAGGCTATGGTAAACTGATGCTATTCCATTGCAGTCCCACGCTGTCTTACTTTTTCTTCAGTCGGCTACTGACTTTCTGTCCCTTTTTTCATACATGTCTTTTCGTTCATTTCTTTTTCTTTTCTTTTCTTCTTCTTTTCCCCCCGCTTTTTTCGGGTCTTCGGCTGTAACTTTGATCATTCCTTCAGTTACCTCATGAGTCACCTGATTTATACACCTGTTGCCCCATCTGGGACATAGCCTTCTTAATTTTTCACCTGCAGAATCCAGGACGTGAGGGCTTGCCTTGTGATACATTGACTTGCGGAGCCGGCGTGTGGCAGTTTATTCTCCAGCGTCTTTGGAGGATCTATTTTTCTGCAGACTGCTATCTTGTTCAGTCATTCCGCACAGCTACATTGACCCTCATCTATTTACATACCATCTTGGTGTCTCTGAATAAGAGGGTGTTTTTTGGGGTTGTTTTTTTGTTTTTTTGTTTTTTGATTTTTTTGTTTTGTTTTTGTTTTTTGTTTGTTTGTTGTTGTTTTTTTGTTTTGTTTTTTGTTATTGATTTTTTGGGGGTGGGTTGTTTTTCGTGTGTGTGTGTGTGTGTGTGTGTGTGTGTGTGTGTGTTCTTTGTTTTTTGTTGTTTTGTTTTTCCACATTTTTACCTCTTTCTCATCCCACTCTCTCGAGTCAACTCATGCTCCAAAAAGAAAGAAAACAAAACCAAACCAGAAGCCTATAATTCGGCCATGAGGGCAGCCAATTGATATTCACTTGTGTCTGTATTGGGCTCACTTGTTTCTACCTTTCGTTTAAGTCCTTTTGCTTATCTTTTGTCACGTGTGTAACTGACAGTCAGCTTAATCCCTGAAATCTTCTGCTTCTGATTAAGAGGCCCGTCAATGGAAGGTCTGTTTGCTGACCGTTATTGACGTGTTGGTTGGTGCGAAAATTTAGATGTGGCAATACAAAACAACAACAGCCACACTGAGCAAAGAAGAAACTCAATATAATATTATTTTCTTTCTGTTTATCTTCTTTTCAGGCTTTTTTTTTTTTTTTTTTTTTTTTAATATCTGTCTCAGTGTATTTATTCGTTTATTTCATGTGTTATCTTTCATTCGTTTCTCTATATACCATTCATTTGTTCCTTGGTTCATTATTGCCTTTCTCACTTCCTTAATTCCCTTTTTTCCTTTTCAGTCCTTTGTCATGTCACTTTCTCGGCCTCCACCCCATCAATCCATGTCTCACGCTTCTAACTCCCTACCCCAATGGCCCCCGCACATCCCTCATTCCCTTCCCTCTCAATCTCGTGTCCGCCTCTTACACACACACACACACACACACACGCACAAAGGGGGCGGGAGGGCGGGGGTGAGTTGTGGCATGTATTGGCGCCTCTGTACATATTGTCGCCGGCGACAATACGTGCAGTCCCTCACTGCCCGTGTTGTCGTCCTTCTGCACATATTGTCGTCCTTCTGCAATATATGCGGCCACTACCACATGGGGCTCAACCTATTGCTACAACGATGTTGCAATAATCACCGTCACTGTCACTTATCCTTTGAGTGTGGGGGCGCTGCACTGCCAGTGTCTCACCAACAATTCTCCATTTCGGGCGGCCGTGAGACAGGGGCTGAGTTTTGGCAAATCTCACCTGTCCACTCAGAGATGATGTCTGTCCACTTCTCGCCTCCTTTTCCCTTGCATTGTTCACTGAAGAATTTCAAGCCCACCATTTCTCGTTTTATATGCACTTTATGTGCTTGTATTGATATTATGTGTGTTGTTGTCACATGCTTAAATAATCATTATATGGATTATATGTATTTTGTTTCCTGTGTATTGTCCAAACCTTGGAGTCGAACGAATGGGACAAAAAAAAGAAGAAAAGGCACAGTACCCCCTGCTACATGGACTTTTAAAGCAAATGACAAAGTACCAAAGTGTCGCTTCTCCCTTAGTCGCGTATTTTGCTTTAATTCTGTTTTTTTCCGTCCTGTTCCATTTTATCTGTTTTGCACCATTTCTGTTCTGATTTGTACCTACTTTGTCACTTTAAAATCCTAAATTCAGCTCCAGGAATTTAGAATGCTAAACTGCGACATTTCCTCCTTGGTCCTGTCTGTGTAAAATCAAAGGAATAATCAATACATGTACAACACAAACTTTAATATTTGTGATGATGACATAAGCGTCCTGGCACCCACACTGTTCTCCATTCTCTTCTCTGCCATGCTGATTGACGCCTTCCAAGACTGTGACCGGGGCATCTACATTCAGTTTCGCACAGATGGCAAACTTTTCAACTTGCGGCGACTCCATGCCAGGTCCAGGGTGTTTGAGGCACTGTTGAGAGAGTTCCTCTTCGCTGATGACTGCGCGCTTGCTGCACACACCCATGAGGACATGCAGTTCATTATGGACAGGTTTTTCAACCTCCTGCAGGCGATTTGGACTCACCACCAGCCTCAGCAAGACCGAGTCCATGTACCAACCAGCTAGCTCACAGAACGCCAGTGCCTCCCCCTGACCTGCAATCAAGATCGATGACACAGAGATCAAGTCAGTCGACAAGTTTTACTACCTGGACAGCACCCTATGCAGCAACGGAGCCCTTGATACAGACGTGACGGTGCGCATCGCCAAGGCCAGCTCCACCTTTGGCAGACTCAACAACAGGCTGTGGAACAACAAAGGCATCAGGCTCAGCACCAAAATCAAAACCTACAGAGCTGTTGTGCTGACCACCTTGTTGTACTCAGTGCTGTGAAACATGGACGACGTATCGCCGTCACATTCAACAATTTGAGCAGTTTCTCCAGAGATGCCTACGAAAGATCCTCGGCATAAAGTGGCAAGACAGGGTCTCCAACCTCCAGGTCCTAGAGAGGAGCGGCCTGCCCAGCATCGAAAGCCTGCTGATCCACCGCGAACTCGGAAGACCCTGCAAACGCTTCAAGGACACCTTGAAGACAAACCTCAAAGCCTGTGACATAGACATCGCTTCCTAGGAAATTGATACCCTTGACCGCTCTCGCTGGAGGACGCTGTGCTCTAGTGACATAAAGATGTTTGAAAACAAGAGAACGCTGGCCGTTAAGGAGAAGCGTGAGCGAAGGAAGCAGGGCTCAACTTCTGGAGACGTCTTCCCTTGCAACACCTGTGGGAAGTGCTGCGCATCCAGAACCGGCCTCTTCTCCCATATGAGGACACACACCGACAGATAAGCCTGCCTGCCTACTCATCCGTTGGACAGACGGGAAACTCCATCCATTATAATGTGCTATGTGTGTGCTCCCTTTTCCTTTTCTTGTTCATATGTTGTACATGTTGTACTGTATGCAAAAAAAAAAAAAAAAAAAAAAAAAAGAGAAAACCAGTGCACACAGGAGGTTCAGTTTTTTTTCTTATTTTGACTGATGTTCTTGTGCCTCCAGTTATGGGATTCAGTCTTGCCAGTGCTGTTGTAGTCTGTGCAGCTCTTGCCAGTATTTTGATCTTGGACTCTTTGTCTGATAGATGGCATGAAGGTGCTTTTACTCCTTGACTGTTTCTAGCGGTTTGTCTGCCAACACTGATCAGGTAATGAGACACATACTCTGGTGATAATTACATCCATTTAAAGTTGTCGTTGTTTAATTTGATTTACATTATCTTCTCTGTGTTAAAAAGAAGTAACAAACTATTTCATGCAAACTATCAATGGATATGAAGCCTTTCTGAATAAATCCTTTTGTTTTATTCATTCATTGCTTCTCTACTGCTTTGTTAGATTGTCTTTTTTTTCTTCTTGATTTGTTCTCTTTGTTTTTCTTCTATTATTGCTTTTTTTTTTCCCCTCCCTTTACCACTTTTCTCTTTCATTCTTTCTTAACAATTTTTTTGTTGTTGGTTGGTTTATTCTTTCATTCATTTCACCCATTTGTTCTTTTTTTCTGTTCTTCCTGTTAGTTTTTCATTTTTCTTTATTTCTTTAGTGTTCTTTTCTTTCATTCTTCTTTCCCCAATCGTTCCTTCACTCAATTATTCATTCATTAGTAGGCATACTTTCTTCTTTTCAGGTCTACTTTTTGTTGTTCTTGCTGGTTTCTTCTTTCTGTTCAGTTTTCTTACTTTCTTGAGAGTGAGAGAGAGACAGAGAGAGAGAGAGAGAGAGAGAGAGAGAGAGACAGAGGGGGGCGTGGGGGGTGGGGGGGGTTTCTACTGTTATCTATTATCGTCTCTTTTTCTCTCTGCGTGCGTGTGTGCGTGTTGCAGTGATGTGTCAGCAGTGCACTGCAGCTTGTGCATACAACACATGCAGACCACTATGTTCTAAATCACCAGAATACACCAGCTGGAGGTCACAGTTTAATTCGTGCTGTCACTTTGATCCAACAGAAAAATCACAGACATATTTCACCACGGACTGAGAATGGAAACCAAGTAGCAGCGAAATAACCTCAACCTTCTTGATTCAGAAATAATGAACACACAAACATTTCCACAGACTGGACAAATCAATGTTGATTTAATATTCAGGTACCTACACACAAAAAAACAAAAAAAACTAACTAAAGCATCTTCTTACTTTTGTCTGATTTTAAACACATTCATTTCTGGTTTGTGATATATTCATTTTATTTCATTATTTCATAGTGAACAGCTCAACCGTCTGATAAAAAAAACAAAAAAACAAACAAACAAACAACCAAAAAAATAAAATCAACCAAAAAAAAAAAGGAAACAGTAACAAAATCATCACTTCAACCTAGGAGTTAAAGAAAGGCATGGTAATAATGCATGAATCCAGTCTAGGAGCACACAAACAGACCATCAAAATAAGTAAAATAAACAAAACATCTTGTGGGGTAGAAATAAACATGCTACTCAACATGTCAGAAGAATACAGGACAAAAAGCAAAAATAAACTATGAATTCTTTCAAGTGAACAGTGATAGCTGGTGGACAATGCTTGCTTCATTCAAACAATCCATATCAGCTTCTAATTAAGAAAAAGACTGGATAACAATAAATAACCAAATATATACAGGACCATGTTTAGCAGAATGTATAGCAGGGTGTGGAATTTGCATGATTGTGGTGTGCTCTTCTATCTCTTGCCTATGCTATGCAGAATGCCCCTCTAAAATGTATCTAACAGAAACCAACTGGTGGTTAGGCTCAGATGCCAAGTACATGCAGTTAGTGTATTCGAACAGCATCAAACAATGTAATGACCAGAACAGCATCAAACAATGTAATGACCACTTGAAAAGAAATTGAAAAATGAAGCAATGGTGAATCAATAATCAAAGGCTATGTGTTTTGAGTTTATTATCAAATATAACAGTTCTCTATGACCAAACAAAAAAGGTCAATGAAATGTGTCAGGTATAATGAAGAGATAAGAAAGAATGAAGAATGTGAATGATTTGATTAGATCCATTAGCAGGCACAGAACAGTACTGAATAGCTCCAAAACTGTGCAAATAATTTGAATAGAATCATACAGGACACTGAAATACTGTTTTAAACAAGACAAAAAGATGCATTTTCAATCAACAGGATCCAAAATTCTAATGTTAGCTTGTGAAGCATTTCAGATTAAAAATTATGTGCAGAGCTAATCAATCATCCCACCTAAGGAAATGTAATGCTTTTTGCATAGAGTGATGTAGATTAATGTAGTGACACATACTGGTTGTAAAATGTTCTTAAACCAGCCCCCATGTCTCCGGAAGAATATAACTTGGGTTGGTTCCATGAATCTAGACATTCCAGGACATATTATCAGCATAATCAAATCTAACAAAACATGTTCACAGAAAACATGTTCTCGACATTGTTTGTTTCTTCTTTGGCTTGGGGAAATTTTAAAACAGATTCAATGAAGGATAAGTACTATTTTTCCTTGTACTACAAGTGCGCATCATGTGTAAATGACTGCTGTCAGAGAATGCATCAAATATATGAATAAATTCTGACTGGAAAAACAACAACAACAACAACAAAAACATGTAAAAGCAGCCTTGACTTACACTGTGAAGAAAATCCGAATCAAAGTTGAAACTGAATTGTTAGCAACATTTGCAAATGTTGTTTTGGTCAAATCTTTAGGACTGCTTTGTCATGGCCATTTGATTATGTCAATCTCTGGCATGATCAGATCCATATCAAATAAAATTTTAATGTTAATGCAACAGAATCTCACAAACAGAAAGTTACAGGATCAATCCCCATCTTTTAACTCTCCATAACAATCTGTTGAGTTGACTGCCTGTGCTATTTGTCCATATCAACTGTCTGAGTGGGTCATTCTCGTGAAAGGCATTTCCAGCTCCTCTCCTCTAGTAGTTGAACTCATTCTACCCCACAGCTACATCCCCTGCAACAACTCCCCTGGACCAGCACTACATGAGACCACTGCAGAAAAAAACATGGTGGTTCACTAAAATAGAGAAAATTGATGGAGAACTGTTGTTTTAATCAGTCAAACAAAGCTTCGTTTTCATGCTTCCAGAATCCGTAAAAGGTTCAGTTTAGAATGCCAACTGCACCAAGCAAGAATGAACCAAATTAGAACAGTGTGTTGGTATGAGAATACTCATACCTGGTCCATAGGGGAAGAAATCATGGTACGAGTTGACTTGTACCTGGAGTAGAATGAGTTAAACATTTATGCAATTGGCATTTCCAGCTCCCCTCCTCTAGTAGTTAACTTTTATACACTGAACATTTCCCTTCCACCATAGCCTACAGCAGAACAGTGTCCCCTGCAGGTTCTACCAAGGACATCAAGCGTAATGTTTTCATAAAGCATCAAAATGTGCCAATGCTAATAATAGTAGTTTTTATGCATTGTATATTTTCTCCTCATATTTCACAAGACTTTCTACTGGATGACATCAAGATGAAAATTAATTCTGGCACCAAAGACTTAGACCTCCTATCTTTAACAGCAACAAAGTGTTTGATGAAGTGATGGTATCAAACTATGCATGCTGATGCATTCCTTCCATTACTCATACCTTAAAAAAGAATTAAAAAGTACAACAGTCTTTTACATGGCACCATATTCATATTCTCTGTGTCTTGGGCTCAACATAGGAAGGATGGTCCCAACCCTCTGCCTATGTTGTTTTAATCTCTCCGATTAAAGTCAGGTACCCATTCACACCTGAACTGAGTGAGGAAAATTGGAGCAAAATGCCTTTCCCAAGGATGCAACACCATGCTAAATGCAGCCTAGAACTGTGATCAAGAGTGGACAGTGGATCAGAAGTCCAACGCCTAACCAATTCTGCCACGGTACCCCCTTGTATATTTTTAACAAATGTGGTTAAACTGACCAGGTATTTGGTGAGATGTGAATTGCAAACCAAGTAAATGGATCTCACTGAAAACAGTACCATAAAGACCAGATGTTTTATGGAGCTTTTCCAATGGCTGCTCAGAAATATTTTCCTTGTCCATCACCACCCAGTCTACCCCCTGCTGCCATGCTTTTTCTTTCTCTGATTCTTTATGTAAGAAGTCCCCACCATTCCCACCAAAGGAATCATGTGTTCTGTTTGTTGTGTCACTGTGTTCATTAATTTGTAAGTCAAAGCAGGGCAAACAAAATGGTAAATACAAAAAAACAAAAACAACAGCAACAGATGAATAGAAGCACACAAAAACAACCAAAGGATGACATGATAATACGAAGAAAGTACACATCACTGTTGGTATTAACAATATACTGAACCAATTCAACAGAAAACAATATTACCCCATCTTGACAAAGATCAAAAGCCTATTGAGGTTTAACAAGCATATGAATGAATCAATCAGGTTCAAAGCAACAAAGAAAGATAAAAGTAATTGGTATAACCAGTGTCAACAATCCACAAATCACAAAATGTTCAATGCAAGAAACATTTTCTGGCACACAGAACACCATAAGGGTACAAGGCAAAATGCACATCATCATCACAATCACACACACACAAAGAAATGTCATGTAAAAAGAACAATACACCATGATCTTCTGGTATGATATAGCTGGGGTGAGTTGGGGGCAGTCGGGGGTAGTGGTTTTATCAATGTGTTATCAAGCTTCAAGTTCAGAATTCAAGTCCGTTTAAAACATGTTTGCACCTTACTGTTTAAGATCTGACATTGAATACTCTTTGCACTTTCCAGATAGATGCAAATTTAGCTTAATATCAACTCCATTAGATGCAGCTGAAGCCAGGTAGCCAGGTGAAAAGCTTGCGTTTATCCTGAGTACCAGTCCAGAGTAAAAAATGTCAGAGTCCTACACTTAAAAAAAAAGAGAAAAAAAGAGGCAGGCTGCAACTGAAGAACTGATTCTTTCAATCATGTGATGCTCTTTGTCACGACTTTTTATCTGTCAGGCAGTTTAACCTGGATGCTAATTCATATATTTATTATATGCTTTCAAGACTGTTAACCTGCTGGTTAGCCTGTAAAGGATGTGAACCCATTCTACACTCTATTCTATAGATCCTCCAGTATTTTATCATCATCTTTTTGTTCCAACATGTTTTCCCCCAACATATATTATGAAATTAACTTGCAGAGAATAACAAATTATATGTCACAAACCTGTCCTAACTATTCTTGCCATTCTTGGCAAAAAAAACAAAATCTGAAAATTAAACTGGAAGGAAAAAAAAAGAAGAAAATATGAAATTTACTGTGGAGAAAAACAAGATAAAATTATATGGCTGTATGCCATTTGTGGATGAGGCTGATCAATCATCCCTTCAGGTTTGTCACCAGTAAAAAAAAAAAACACCAAAAAAACACACACACGAAAAAACATCAAATACAAAAATAATGAAAAGGAAAAAATGGCAACACAAATGTTTCCCAGTTCTGACCAGAGAAGAGATAAGAAGACCAGAGATGAGAACAAGCAGTAAAATTTCTTTCATTATTGATTTAAGTATTTATAGTCAATATATAATTCCACATTTCCATAGTGAGAGTACAGTCCTGGGCTTTATCCCTGCCACAGCTAAGAGCGGGACAGGTGTGCCTGCAGTCCTGTCACAGGTACAGGGAGCCAGCTACTGTGCAGACTGATGGGGTCACACTGGACGTGGCCACATGAGCCAGTCACACAGGGACTTCTTTTCCTGGTGTCTTCATTGGCTGCAACTCTCACATTTGCTTTTTACAACTAGTGGGCTTTCACATATTGGATCATGGACTGTCATTTCGGCAGCCATTCTCCATTTTCAGGAATGGGTGCAAGTTGGGTGCTTTCATGAGTCTTTGTAACCAGCTAAATATTGTCATGGATTACTGGATCTTTAACATACACATTTTCACTCTGTGAATGTGTACACACACAGTAAGATAAGGCACTAGTCTGTACAAAAACTGCAGTCTGGGGGACTGAAAATTCCCGCCCTTTGACCAACCAGATGCACCCAAGATTTGAAGCACAGACCACACAGATCTGCTGGACTGAAGTTTCAACTCTCCAACCAAGTGACAATCACACCAGTCAGCCAGAGACTGTGTTGATCTAGTTCCAAGCCTTGCCTGGCTATCAGGCACACTGCCAGCCAGTGCCAGGTGCAGACACTTTGGGCAGAGACTGAGAAGGGAGGATACTGAGACAGTCCACCTGGGCAACTGATATGGCCAACGCTGTGGAAAGCATAACTGTGTTTTCAGTACATATGTGTTGAAAGTATAAGTGCAAAAGGTTTCTTTTACCTTATGATCATGAACTAAGGCAAGTCTGAATATTTCAGTTTTTTAATAAATAACAAAACTGACGGACCTGGAGGAATCTGGTGTACAGTTTTTTGTGTGTAGCGCCCAAATGACTCTTCACAGAGTTAAGGGAGAAGGAGATGAAGAAAAAATATTCTGATCCGTTATTCAATGTGTTGTTTCAGTTAATTATCAGATTTGTTCTTTTTCCCCATTGAATTCAGAACATATTTCTTGTAATGATGTCTCATAACAATAATTAAGTGCTACTGACACTACTGAAAAAAAAAGTTATTCAATGATTGTAGCCCTACCAAAACTGGACCAGTCATCCCTGGAAAATCATTCTCCCTGGAAGTTTGCCAAGGTAGTGGAAATGGCCGACTGCATGAAAAGCACCAACCCTAAAAGTTTCTTCAACTCTCTGAGCTTGAACTCAGGCAAGTCCAAATAACTGGTAACAATTCAGTCAGTATTTATCCATTCCATGATTCAAGTCAGACATTAGTTCAGCTCTTTGTAAGAAAAGGACAAAAGGCTGTCTATCAAGATACAATGCACACCACATACACAAGACACTGATCCCCTTGTGTAAATTTCCCAGTCCTTATGATTAGTAAAAACAGACAGAGAAAAAATATACCTGAAAAAAACCCCCCCCAAAAAACCCACACCCTCACTTCCAAGCTAACAATGGCAGCTCTTTTAAAGCAGACAAATGTATTAATTTACTGACTGCTGTTTACAGACCAACCAAGTACTGAAAAACATCAAAAGCATCTTTAAAATAAAAATAACAAAACACAAGAATCTATCTTGATATAAAATGCACATCACACAATCCATTACATTAGCAACTACACTGCTGTACCCTGTAAGAAATAAATTCACAGTGTCATGACTGTGCCATCCATTCTGCTTATCACCTCCAAGTTAAATATATATATATGTATATATAAAAGAAAAAGCAAGAAAGGAATCCAGTAAACATCTTGGCTGCAAACGGTTTCTTCAAAACTGGCCCTACTGACAAATAATGGTAGAATGAACAGCCTTTGCCTACCCAACCTAGTGTTTGTCATCAACACCACCGAAGTGTCTAGCAAACACCACATAAAAAAAGCACCAAGACTATTTCTGGAACACACAAAACTGAACAAAAACGGCAAGGCTGAAAAAAGATAACAGGAAAAAAATGCAAACAAAGCTGAAAACAATATTAAAAAAAAAAACCACATTCCCCATAAAAAACGAAAAATAACATTTCTAGAAAGTGGGAGTTGTATCATTTATAGTAACAGATGCTCACTAGTGGGGCAAAATAGGGTAAAAAAACAAAACAAAAACAAAACAAAAAAACAACAACAACAAAACCCACTGTGTATGTTCACATGAGTACACTAGTGTATAACACTAAAAACAAAACAAAAAAACCCCCCCAAAAAACAACAACAAAAAGTAGAGAAAAAGAAGTGAAAATACACATGTATTATATTAAACACCATTCATATAACAGATCTTACAAACATTGTCATCTGAAAGTGCGCATAAAGGTATCATTTATTATCAAGTAACAGTTAACAACTATTGTTGCACTTCCCCTACATACATTTATGCAATTTATGCAATACTTTATGCTGAAGAGCAGAACATCTAAGCAAACTGAACCATTGCTTTGCACTGTTTATTGGAAGTGGCAGCAATATTCAACTTGACCGCCTCATCTCAGGAACTAATTTCACTTTCAGAGGTTGCCCTCAATCTTCCATCTGGCCTGTGGGCATTTGGATGCTCACGGCAACATTTAGATCTCTGATCAGTTAAACACCTGGATAGCCAATCAGCTCAGTAACAAACAACCACAATTTTTCCAGATTCATGGAAGAACTGGGAATACCAAGCAACCACATAAAAAAAAATCTACACTGATGCTTTCTATTCTAATCACTTATCCATGATTAAATATAGCTATGTACCCTTTGGTATCTTTTAGATATACTCACACAAAATGAAACAGTATAAAAGAGAGGACACTATGCTTGCTTTTGCCTCTTTGTGTAATGATTGAACATGTCATTGCAGTTTGAAGAAAAAAAAAAGCCACACCCAACAACCCCAAAAACGTGTTTTTCACTGTGTAATCTCATAAGGCAGAACAAACTTCGGTCATAAAGAATGTTTTACAAACTAAACTAAATCAAACAAAAAACTGTGCATCACCATGAAGACAGCATCTCAAAGAAACATAGACACGTGCATTGTTGCTGTGAAAGAGTGGATGCTGACAAACAAGCTTAAACTTAATGACGTCAAGAAAGAAGCCATACTTAAAGATTCTTAGTCAACACTTAGTCATATTTCAGACCATACCTTGACTGTCTGCAATGCTGATATCAACTTTCAAAATTCTGTCAGAAACCTGGGTGCATTTTTTGATTCAGCTATGTCCATGCACGACCATATCAGTTTTTTTTGTAAAACTGCAAACTTCCAACTGAGGAAAATCTGTTCCATTCGACCGTATCTTTGACTGTATCTAACTATTGAAGCAACCACTCAACTTGTTTTTTTCTTGATCCCGAGTCCCACTGATTATTGCAAATCACAACCTGATGGTCTGCCTTTTGTTTTATTGTCACGCCTTCAGATGATTTTGAACAATGCTGCAAGAATAATTTTCAGAAAGTCAAAAAAGGATCTTGTTATCCCCTTTTACGTCAACTTCATTGGTTACCCATCCATTACAGAATTCAGTACAAAATTATCGCCACTTTGAAGGATCTCTCCTTTCTTACTTATTTTCTGTCCTTTTTAAAGTACACCCCATCCCGTTCTCTAAGGTCTTCAACTGGAAAGCTCCTTCGAGCCCCCGAAACC
Organism: Babylonia areolata; assembly: GCF_041734735.1. Classification (NCBI taxonomy): domain Eukaryota; kingdom Metazoa; phylum Mollusca; class Gastropoda; order Neogastropoda; family Buccinidae; genus Babylonia; species Babylonia areolata. Next base: position 30,724,254 of record NC_134895.1, read on the forward strand.
TCTTCAAAGACATCCGGCCAAACGGTCAAAGGGCCTTTCAATATCAAGCCCCTTCTATCTGAATTCTGTTCCTTCAAATGTGCGTCACTTAACAACATTGTCCTCTTTCAAAATAAACTTGAAAACCCACCTGTTCAAACAGGCCTTTGGGTGTGATAAAGTATAGCTAATTGTCTGAATTCTTCCTCCTACCCACCCCACTTTACCCTCTATTTAAATCATCATGTCGTGTGTGTGTGTGTGCGTGGGTGTTAGTATGTGCGTGTTAGTATGTGCATGAGCGTGTGTGTGTGTGTGCAAGCGTATGCATGTGTATGGCATTTTTTGTCTTGTGTGTGTGTGTGTGATTGAATCTGTAGTGTTGGCTAAGTGTATATATAATGTATATGTGGGTTTTTTTTTCCATGTGCAGAGGTATGTTATAATGCACTTGTGTATATGTATTGTTTCATGTGAGTCACTCAGAGTTTGCACCATATAAGCACTATTATCATTATTAATTTTAAAAAAAGTCTCAAACACGCAGCTATCAACTACTGTGGGGAACTTTTGAAGACATTTTCAAAGTGAGTTTCAGGCCTGAATGTGTCATCCTGCTTCAAAACCACTCCTCTGATACACCACTGTCAATGCTGGGTGTAACCTCAGAGTCTTTTACCAAATGTCATTCCAGGCTGAGCTCTAACCTTAAGTGTACCATTATCAAAAACAAAATTTCATTTCACCATGTTAAAGCTTATTCCACATGACACTCTTCCCCAGTTATATAGGTTTGCTTGAATTATATATGCATCTTCATCCCACAAATAAACAGCACAAACTCAACATTGATATATGTGATTGTATTTCCTTGGTATCAGTAAGGTTCAAAATGAATAATTTTGCAAACATTCTGCAAGAAAATGAAATCAATCCACCATACTTCCCATGTGACATTCCCTATGAAATACATTTTTCCTGCCTTCACCTACTTCTCTGCTTTTTTTTTCAATCTGCAACTTATGACCACTGCATCTTGATTAACAGACGTACATATGCATTACAATTAACTGGTTTTCTTATAACAGCACTCATATAAAATACCTTCAGCATTATACCTTTCTGTTTTTAACCCCTTCACTGCTAGTACGTTTTGCTATGGCCTATGCTGAGAAAATTTTCAGAAAAACAAGAAAAACACGCCAATGATTTTAATTTGCTTATATTTCAAAAAGTACTGAAGATAAGTACATAAACGTACATATCAAATGAAAGGAAAATGAACCAAGATTTTGTTTTTAATACTCACATGTTCAAATAATGAGTCAATCTGACAGAAAAATTCCATAAAATGCATTAATAAAAAAAAAAAAGGGACTGCCATTCCATCATGTATGTGCTACAATATCAACCAGGTTATCAACCTGTCTTTCTTGTGACTTGTGATCAACCACACACACTGTCAGGGCTGAGCAACAGTGTCCAAGTGCATAAGACTCCAACACAGTTCACACAAAGAATGAAAAGGGTGTACTCACCCAGGATCTATCGCCAGTAAAAACGCTGTATGTGGTACTTGCAGAAACAGTCTTCAAGACACAGTGCTGGTTTGCTGGGGCAGTCTGGGCAGTAGAACCTCACATCCTTTCTTTGTCCTTTCTTCCAGCAGACTCTGCACCTCCTTTGTGGCCAGGCTTTCTGTGGGGTAGGTGGGATGAAGTGTCATCCACACAAGACAAAAAGCGTGGTCATCTTTAGCAGTGTCTTGGTCTTGGTCACTAAAAATCATGGCACTAATTATTTCCTTCTGAAGTCCAGGAGTGTACTGCTGTTGCCTGCTTTTTTTGTAGAGGATGTGTGCAATCAGCATGGCAATTTGTAGAAAATACACACACAGCTATTTGTACCACTTCAGGGTTTTCCTTGTGGCATCGTAGGGCTGCAGCTGTTGGTCATGATGGACCATGGCACCCATGTTTTTGTTGTAATCCAGAATTGCTGGAGGCTTGTTTACTCCCCTTTGGTCTTGCTGCTGCTGGTCTTCAGCTGTAGGTTTGTGGCAAGCTGTCAACTCCAGATGGTCCAGGATGAACATCATGATCATCACCATGCTGCATACCTGAAACACATTGCGTAAAAGACTAAGTTTGTTGGTTTTTTTGGAATTTTTTTTTTTTTTTTTTTTTTTACATATAAAAAGATCATGAAATGGTACAATTTTATTTCTGATTGTTTTCAGAAGCTGAAATAAAAACACACACACACCTACCCCACCCCAAACCCCCAAAACACACACACGCTGAAACTGGTTCATGGTATGCCACACTCCCTTCATTCTCTCTTTCTCATACAAAACAAAATGACAACACACACACACACACACACTTCTACAAGTGTTGCATTTACAAAGAAATTTAGGCATACAATTCTGTATATCATTCTCTGATTTCAGTTTTATAAACATCTCCTCCCACCTTCCCCCACTCTCTCACTCTCGCTCTCTCACACACACACAAAACAACAACAATAACTACAACAACAAACCAATACACACTCGGGAACGAACACACAGAAAGCTCTGGGTGAGCGACACGCGCTGTCATCAACAATGAGCCAGCCAGCAAGCCACGCCCCCTTGGGCTGTGATGGTCACACACAGTAACCCACGTGATTGACTCTCTCTCACTCACACACACTGATCAGTGACTGACGAAGCTACTTACCACAGCAAACACATTCAAAACACACACAATGCAGTCACATTCATTGTTACAACAAACAGAAAGCAAATAATAAACTGACAAACCTCGTAAACACCTACCTGCATCTTTAATCAGCTGAGCTTGTCTGTCTTCAGTTTCGTCAAGCAACTCCACCTCCCACCCCCCTCCACTGTCAAAATCAGCGTCTTCGGCATCAACTTCACGCAGTTCTATCTCATTCAGTCCACAATCTTCATCTCTACTGTTTGCATCCTGAAAGAATTCTTTCAATACAAGTGCAAGTGTTGGGGTTTGTCTGCGTTCAGCCATGGCTTTGCAAACACAACTTGAACTTCGTACAAACTTGCAAAACTTTTGCCATAAATGAATAATTTTAGCTTATGGAACTCAGGAGATAAAGAGTGCTCAGGGGAGCTAATTTAATGGTTAGCAGACTGTATTTTCTGTAATGCGGGACTCGAAACATAGAACGTTGTAACATGACGTATGGTGCACGTCAATACAGCATTGGTGAGCGACATTTCATGACGTACGCCGTACGTCAACAGCGCAGTCAAGAGATTAATGGCAGGCCCAATACTAACAAACTATTATTATCATCATTACTATTCACACTGTGCTCAGTGCACTTCTTGAAAACAGAGTTTAACTTTCAGATCCTGTTTCTGATTTTGGAAAATATTCTGAAGTATAAAATGGACTCTTCTGATTGGTGTGATTGCTATCTAGTCACTGTCATCACAGATGCCATTCAAATTGTAATCACATTCTTAACCTTACTGAAACAATTACTAATTTCAGTTGGTTAACTTTGTAAAGAAATGTATCTTACAAATTTCAGCATTTGTTTTGTCTGTTTTAAAGAAATAATAAACATAAAGGGTGGAAAACATGTATAGTTTTTTTCCTTTTTCTATGAATATTCTGACTGCTTTTTAATTTCGTTATTCAACATATTTCACATGCATTAAACAGTCCAGTTTGTCTAATATTTCACAATTAAAACTATATACATCCCCAATTTTTCACCATCTGTACTTTCTTTACCTTTAATCCAACAGGTTAACTGTTTTACTTATACAAATGTAATGATCAATAAACAAGAAAACAACAACAAAACAACACCAAAAAACAACAACAAAACAAAAAACAACCACCAACAAACAAGCAATAAACAAAAATTACTAAAAAAAACAACAAAAAAACAAAAAAAACCTTAAGGGGAAAAGAAGCAAAGGTGATCACATTTTAATAATGTACTCCATGTCAAAAGAATACTCCATGTTTTTCTCTCCATCTCCCCCCCCCCCCCCCCTCCCCCCCAAACAAAACAAAACAAAAACAAACAACGACAAAAAAAATTACAAATCAGTACAGAGAAGTTTGCTCTTTGAAAATAGACAAAGGTATGCAACTTTAAGCTTGTGCTGCTTAGTACTTCCTGCTAGTTTTAAAACACATTACATAAACAGTATAAGTTTCTTGGTTCTTTATCATGTGCCTGTGTACAGTGCAGCTGACCTTTTATCTACCTGTGTGCAGTGCAACTGACCTATTATGTACCTGCATGCAGTACAGCTGACCTTTTGCTAAATGCCAGCAGATGGGATGTACTAACCAGCACTGGCCTGAAGTTGTGTGCCTTTGTGTATCTTAAAGGAGCAAAGTCACCGCTCTTGTTTAATGTTTGCTCTTCAATACTCCTGGCATATCAAGATTTTGATGCAAACACATACACTTTCAGGTGTATCCATGCACACACACATGCAAACATGTTTGTATGAATGCTTAAAAATAAGTCCCACTTGGCCAAAGGTAGCTCATGTAAACACTGTCAAAAGGGATTTGCCTGCCTCTTGGTTTACAGTTCAATACAAGACCGAGCCAGTCCTGTACAACCACTCTCTTGCCCACAAGCTTGCAGTTTATCATTCCAAGGTTTTCACTTTTGGTGACCCTGTTTCTGCCAGTCTGTCCAGAATGTTGGCTGATATCTTTGACAGGGATGTGTCGGCGGGGTAAGTGGTCTTCAGTCGCTGGATCTTCTCCACACCCCCTTCTTCGTTCAGCAGTGGGCAGTAACGTTCACCTGGAGCACAGAGTCTACAGTCACCTTTGGCAAGGAGAAGTCTATAAAATCTACAGTCACCTTTGACAGGAGAAGTCTGTAGATTCTACAGTAACCTCTGGCAAGGAGAAGTCTGTAGATTCTACAGCCACCTCTGGCAAGGAGAAGTCTGTAAATTTTACAGTCACCTTTGGCAGGAGAAGTCTGTAAATTCTACAGTAACCTCTGGCAAGGAGAAGTCTGTAGATTCTACAGTAACCTCTGGCAAGGAGAAGTCTGTAGATTCTACAGTCACCTCTGGCAAGGAGAAGTCTGTAGATTCTACAGTCACCTCTGGCAAGGAGAAGTCTTTAAAATCTACAGTCACCTTTGGCAATGAAAAGTGTAAATTTGACAGTCACCTCTGGCAAGGAGAAGCCTGTAAAATCTACAGTCACCTTTGGCAAGGAGAGGGCCTTTCAAATCTAAAGTTACGTTTCGCAAGAAGTCTGTTCATTTCACTTGGATTAACATAGTGCAAAATGGACTCAAGCTTACCTACTATTTTATATGTATATTTTTTCTTTACACTTTAACATGCAAATACATAATCAAGTGAAGAGAAATCATGAGATCATGAGGTATGTTATAAACTCAAACACACCCAAGCACACCATTTTTAAAATGTATATTTCATTTGAATTCAAGCAGTACAAAATTCATTTTTTTGGTTTTCATTTCATCTAAAATTACATCGCACAAAATTTCCTTTGAGTTCATGTAGAACAAAATTTACACAAGCTCACCATTTCTTGAACAGACATGCTGGATAGCCCACAGAGCCCAGAGCTGAACAGACGGCGTGTCAAAACAGTCCAACAGAGGAAAGAATGGACTAAAGGACCTGGAAAGTCATCACACAAACCACTAGCAGCATTAATTTTCCTTTCATACCCTAATCCATTACCACCAATCTGCATATGAATGAGACTGTTAATCTTTTATATGTTACTATCACTTTTAAATTACACAGTATTCCTATCAAATTCATCATACGAAGTACCATAGGGACATCAACATCCCACCTTCCCCAACAACATGCTTTTCAGTCATATCTAAGGACTAGATGGAACAGTGTTAACTGGGAAGTTTTCAGGACCCTTATTAAAAATATTTAGATATTTGACTGACAAGAGGACTGTAACATAATAAATGGGCAAGAACATATATTATCAAGCTATGCTTAAAGTATTAAATAAACCAGTGTTTCTTTCATATGAATTTCACGCAGCTGAGAAATCTGTTTTGATCGAGCAGCAATGTGATACAATACTAATCACTATAATACAGAACACTTCAAGACAACACAATACAATGGACCCACCTGTAAGCCACCATCTCTCCCTGAGGCTGCTCCCAGGCCAGCACAACTTGTCCCTGCCACACAGAGGTCCACATTGCTTCCACATTGTTCTCAAGCTTTCATTGATGTTGAACAACATCAGCACACATTCCGTGTCCTTACAATTGTACACAATAAATCATTATGAATGAGAAAAAAAAAAAGAAAAGAAAAAAAAAGGTCACTGCGATACAGGCTGAAAAATTTGACAAGCACTGGAATCATTAAAAAAACAAGAACAGCAAGAATAACTATGATATAAGAACAAACAAGCGGCAAGTAGAATACAATCTGTCTTAACTCACTCCAGATGATGCAATGGTATAGCGTTCCAAATGTAAGGCGCAGTTCCGGACAACGGAACGCTATAGCGGTTCCAACAATTAAAATTTTTTCCACATTTTCCTCATGGGGTAGCGTAACAACCGCAACTACACCGGGCACTGTGAACATGTCAAGGGTCGAATGGAAAGTTTCATTGTGAGATTCTGTAACAACACACTCGCCTGCGAGCCATTGAGTTCAGTACCCCACATGACAAACTAATCTGCATATGTATCGAAAATGGTGTCGTTGGCAATACAAGTGGAAATTTTTGGAGCAAACCAGATCATGACAGCGACTTTTATGGCTGTTGAAGTGATTGAAATCCTTCAAACTGAAGGTTCCGACATCCACGAGGATGATGAAGACTTTGAATAAAGTATCTGCAGTGAAGAAAGCTACCAGCAAGAAGGTAATGACAGTGACTCAAGATTCGGAGGGCAGTGGAGAGGGAGGGAGGTGGGTGTACACACGACGAGAGGAGAGGGGTCAGTGGGTCAAGTTTCTTTCAGCTATGTTATGTTTTGTATTTTTTGTGAGTTTTTTCCTAACCCTAACAAATGGGCCGTCTGTAGGGAAAAGCAACGGAGAAAGCTTTCTGTCCCGAGTGAGTTAAACAGGCATTTCTGTTGTGAAAACAAAACCAAAAAATCAGAATTTTATGAAACAATCTGTTTGTTAAATAATGTTTGGTACATAAAGAAAACTGTATACTAAGGAGTCAAAGCAGAGTATACAATATTCAGTTGAAAGAAAACAAACAAAAAAAATGTATTAAGCTGACAAAGGCAAGACCAGGATATAAATAAATCAAGAAAGTATGATATATGAGTCTGCTTTGTCACCTAATCATGCTTTTGTTCTGCAATGTGTGCATGTCAGAAATTCTTCAGAAGAGTCAATATTATCAGCCGTCAGATTTTATGTGGTTATGAACAGACTTTCTTATCCATCTTTTCGTTTTTGAAAATATTTGGGTTTTGATTTTGATGCTGGTTTTTAATTTATGTACATAGTTCTGGTTTTAATCATGTTACCACCCTGATCGGGCCTCCGTTGTCAGCTGGGCTTCTAGCCAAATGAATGAATGAATAGCTCGTTGGGCCATAATGGGCAGAAAAAGACATGGCAAAATAAGGTTGAGAAAAAGCACTATCTCTCTTAGTCATGACATGTTCACCTTCTCCCCAACATGAGATCAGCAGTAAACAAGGAGAAAGAAAAGTGCATGAACACACACACATCTATTTAAGCAGTACTGATATTTGTTAATGACAATTCCAAACTGTGTTTCATCCATGCAGTGAATGTATTGTATCATGTGTGAGAATGCATGTGTGTGTGTGTGTGTGTGTGTGTGTGTGTGTTTGCATGTACACATGCATGTATATGTGTGCAAGTGTGTGTGTATGCAAGTGAGATGGATGAGTGGTCTTATGATGTCTGTTTGCAATGAGTGTGTAAATTGATCTTTTTCATTATTTCATCATTTACATGTTGATGAGTTGTTTTTGTTTTCTCTTAAACACTCTAATCTGTATATGAGAACAAGAGCAGAATAAGTGTTCATTATTCTCCATTTACCAGCTCTTCCAAGATCTCCTCCCTCTCCATGGCGGCAATACCTCGCCACGCCTCTTCCCCGTCACTGGCTAAGTGGGCAATGATACCGGCCGCGAAGTAGCTGACATCAATCTGTCTTGTGTGTAGAAGACGCCTGCAAAAATATATAGTCTTTACTCAACAAAACCTGGTTTTCTTTCCCATTTTCCTTATACAAGTTCTGCCTTTTTTAATTTCCAAATCAAAATTGTAATCTTTAATGAACTGATTTCTTTTTAAATATTCATTTTTACATTTCCATGAAGACAATTTATCAACACCAATCAGATGTCCAATGTGTGTACATCTATTATGTGTGAGTCAAGGGTTTTGTTTTTTTTTTAATTTTCTTTTCCCCTCGCAATGAAGGTTATATTTTCTCTTCAACATCATCACCAGGACAATTTTCCTGTGACAAGTTACATATTACACAAGCATAGTAATAGTTAGCAAGGGTATTATTTTCACAAAAGAACAAAAAACAACCACAAAAAACAAAGCTAAAACAAAACCACAAAAAAGCAACAACAAAAAAACACCAACCAACAACAACAACAAAAAAACCCCACAAAAACAACCACAATTTTCACTTAGAATATGACACCTCAATTCCCAACTGGTTATACACATTTGACAATCTGATGACATAGTTCACAGGCGACGTCAGCGAGTGAGTCAAGTTATGGTGTGTCTGGATACAAATCTCCAGGAATGCACAATAAAGTGATTCCAAATTTGGCTCAAGGCAGGAGGGTCTGAAATCTCTGAGAATTATCGCTTCTTTTCCCAGTTCTCACATTTACTACTACTTCCAGTACATTTATATTATACAGCGCTTACATACCTGTCAAAGCACTTTAGGAAACACGTCAGTCAGACAAAGTACACAAGAACACAAACACCCACACATGCACATGCACACACACACACATGTATGCATACACACACACAATACTGTGTTGAAGGGACAGAAGAATCTTAGCTGGGATATGAACTTCTATTCATAAAACATAGTCAAAGAGATCTGAACGCCTGGCTTTTCTGACTGATCATCACTCACTTGACCAGCATGATGAAGTCCTCCCTCATCAGTTCCTGGCGGAGGGTTTTCACCTCTGCAATGTTATTCTGGAAAGGAACAAAACACTTTATGAACTTCACTCAGCCGTAAACACTCCAATGTATCAACTACTTGAAGAAACAAAGTAGACAACCATATTATTTTATCATCTAGTAGACAACCATATCATTCTATTATCTAGTAGACAACCTTATCATTCTATTATCTAGTTGACAACCATATCATTCTATCATCCATTGCAGACTTTTCCAGTGAATTATTTATTTGAACTAAACTATGAAAAACAAGACAAAAAAACAACAACAAACTTATCAATGAAACTGGGAAACAGTTTATGTATACGTAGGGACGTACAGTAAACAGTGCTGGAAAATATGCAGCGTGCTAATGGTTAAAGCAACAAAAAATTGGAAGGCCATTATGAAATAAAAGTTAAATCCAATTTTTTTAAAAACCGATTCTTCTTCTTCTGCGTTCACTCGTATGCACAGGAGTGGGCTTTTACGTGTATGACCGTTTTTACCCCGCCATGTAGGCAGCCATACTCCGTTTTCGGGGCGGTGCATGCTGGGTATGTTCTTGTTTCCATAACCCACCGAACGCTGACATGGATTACAGGATCTTTAACGTGCGTATTTGATCTTCTGCTTGCATATACACACGAAGGGGGTTCAGGCACTAGCAGGTCTGCACATATGTTGACCTGGGAGATCGTAAAAATCTCCACCCTTTACCCACCAGGCGCCGTCACCGTGATTCGAACCCGGGACCCTCAGATTGACAGTCCAACGCTTTAACCACTCGGCTATTGCGCCCGTCTTTAAAACCGATGACTGTTTCCAGACTAACTTGTCTTTTGACTTGGTGTCCCTTGAAAAGCACACACACAAACACTACACAACCACCTATCCTCACAAACGCACACACACATTTAATGATGTGAAAGCCTCACCAGCAGTCCCAAGATCTTGGTCTCCACCTGCACCCTGCTGTCACTGTCCACCTCCTCCAACATCTGCAGCATCATCATGAACAGCTCCAGGCCGTTCTCCCCCAGGAACACACTGCATGTTGGGGGCGACTCGTCTAAAACCAAACCAGCAAGCAGTCACACCAATGCACCTTCAACTTACAACCGCTGGACCTACCTTCAAACTACACCAGTTTTTCCTTGGGGTAGGGATACTACTGCACCCTCAGCTTACAAGCAACGCTTTACCTCAGCTTTCATGGAACACTAACAGAAACAGAACATCACTCCTTAAACAGTTGAACATTCACTTAGATTCCCCCATTGTGTTTCCTCTTCATCCCATCCCAACACAACATATGAACTGATGGAATGACCTTTGGCAACAATTTTGACAGCATTTTTGAATTATGACTTTCATGAGCATTGATTTCGCACTGATACTTAATATAGCCATAAACACCATCCCCATTATCAGCATCTTTGGGACAAAAAGCACGGGAATTTCAGATATCTCAGGAACTCCCCCCCCACCCACCCCCCAAAATATATGCCATACACAAAGCTGCCGATCAAATAGCTAAACACAACACAACTGTACAGGAAAAGAAGTAACCAGTATCAACTCCATCTCAGTCTTTTCTGTCCTGGAGTTCAAACCTGGGAAGAAAAATGAAAAGGTATTGTGAAAAGACACAAACTGATTTGGGAGGAAAAAAGTACAGCCTTAAAAAGAATGAATCAGACAAACCTTGAATAACTCCAACTTGGCAGAAAGGTTAAGATGCTTATCTGCCATAAGTGTTTGTAGTGGTCTAACTTCTATTTCTGGTCTTGCCCCCTTTGTCCCAGGTTTCACTGGAAAATCAACTGAACCTCTAGTCATTCAGATGAGACAATAAACTGATGTCCTGTGGGCAGCTCACACTTGACGCAATGAAAAACAACCCACAGCAACATAAAACTTGTCCTCTGGCAAAATTCTGAAGGAGAAATCTATTCTCATCTATGGGTATACAAATATATGTGCATGCACTCAAGGCCTGAGCATGTTGGGTTATGCTGCTGGTCAGGCATTTGCCAAGCACATGTGGTATAGTGTATATGAGTTTGTCCCAACACAGTGACATCTCCTTCAGAAACTGAAACTGAAATTGTTCATCTGTCCCTTACCTGTAAGATTCCAGAGAGCGCTGAGGGTGAACTTGAGCGTGATGTCAATGATGCGGGTCTCCATGCGCCCCTTCACCAGCTGGAGGAGCTTCTTCATGTAGCGAGGCTTCGAACCCAGGCTGGATGTCTGCTCTGTAGAGATCTGCATCACACAACAGGCCTTACTCTGACTGACACAATAAAAAAGCATCTTATTACAGGTGGACGAAATCAGCAACAATACTTGGGGATTTCCAAGTGCATGACATGAAACAGCCCTGAGCTCCAATCACTCAGCACTAACAGAGGGGAGCACAGCTTACTTCCTAAGAAATAAGCACCACTGCCTCAAATTAGTGGTTAATTATGCAAATCAATCTGTATGATGCTGAAGACAAACCTGTGCTAATCAGTTAGCATGGTTAAAATGTTGAAGGTGCCACGGCTATTATAACAATTGGGGCAGTGAATTCATATCCACTGTGTCTAGGATTCAGCTCCTTCCGCTGTTTTAATCTTCCCTCACCGACCCATTGACACCTGCACAGAGTGAGTCAGTTTGGAGTAAGGTGCCCTTTCCAAGGACAACACCATGCTGAAACAAGGCTTTGGATCCTGAGTGAACACTGGGTCAAAGTCCAATGCCTAACTGGCTCTGTCACCGTGCCTCCTATGTAAATCAATCAGCAGGATGCTGAATTAATACAACCCGATAACTGGGAAAATGCTGAACATCCATCAACAGATCATCTGAAGTTTAGCCCATTGCAACAAACTTCCCTTCAAATAGCAACATGTTGGAAAAGGAATTTTCTGGCTCTTCATGTCTGATTTTGAGGCATCAGACCACAACATCTTGCTAGATGAAAATAAATTCATTATTAGATACACAAGATAGTTCATGACTCTTGTACTGCTTTTATTTTGTGCATACCAGCAGACATTAACCCCATTCAACCCTGGGGAGTTTACACCCTCAGTAGACTTCCATGCCCAAATGAGGGGAAAAAATGCAGAAACTTGTTTTCCATCCTAATTATTTGTGGACACATCTGGAAATACTGTAGTAGTTCCTTTTCCTTGCATTCTACGCATATGTAGGAACCTGAAAAAAAATGTTTTAATGAGATGAATTTTGACTCCAAAGCATTGCTTAGGCCCAGGGCTCATTGAGTTAATTATGAACAGCTTTCGCTGTTCAACCATCGCTTGCTTTTGTTCTGCATTTGCCAGTATTTTGAAAGCATGTATGCACAAATGCACCTTATTCTACCAATTTTTTTTGTACAGAATTGAAATAAGGACAGCAGATTGGGGATGCACCTTATTCATGGCATGTTATCTCATACACCAGGATGGTACATAGCAACATAGATTGTTCAGTTTATCCTGATAGAAGTATCTAAACAAAATATCAGGGATGCTTCCTACTGCATGGCAGTATCTCACATACTAGACATGGTGCACAGATTGTTATGTTTACCTTGTTGGAAGCATCGGCAAAAACACTGTCATTTGCATAACAAGCTGCCTACCTGGGCAGGGCTGACTATACACTCACCATTCCTTTCCTGTGCAAAACGCAAAGTGTGGAGTGATGGCCTAGAAGTAATGCGTCTGCCTAGGAAGTGAGAGAATCTGAGCACACTGGTTTGAGTCATGGCACAGTCGACAATATTTTCTCCCTCTCCACTAGACCTTGAGTGGTGGTCTGGATGCTAGTCATTTGGATGAGATGATAAACCAACGTCCCATGAGCAGCATGCACTTAGTGCAAAAGAACCCATGGCAACTAAAGGGTTGTCCCTGGCAAAAATTCTGTAGAAAAATCCATATCGATAGGGAAACAAAAACACCGCATGCAGGAAAAAATACAAAAAAAATGGGTGGCGCTCTCAGTGTAGCAACGCGCTCTCTCTAGGGAGAACAGCCAAAATTTCACACAGAGAAATCTGTTTTGACAAAAATTAGTAATACAATACAACACAATACAAAGACACACACACACACACAAATATATATTAGAGTGGATTTTACTATGAAATTTTGCCAGCAACAACTTTCTTGCTGCCATGTGTTCTTTCATGTGTGAAAAGCGCATGCTAAAAACAAGACCTCTGTTTATCATCTCATCCAAATAACAAGTGTCCAGACCACCAATCAAGGTCCAGTGGAAGGGGAGAAAATTCTGGCACATGTGGAATTCGATCCTGAATGCTTGGATTCTCTCGCTTTCTAGGCAAACACGATACCTCGAGGCCACCACTCCACTCAGCCAAACAATGCTGTAGTGATGAACCCTGACAACAAAGCTGACCTTGGCAGCCAGGATGGAGCAGATGGCCACAGACATTCTGTTCATGGAGCTGTCCTCAAAGGTGCACAGGCACTCCACCACCAGCCGTGCACAGCGGTAACGGTCAAATGACTGGGGACAAAAGTCAATCTTAGTCATAACAGTACATTTGTATAGCGCATACAAACATCTCACTGGTTGAACGACTGTGGACACTCACTCTTAGTACAGTACATTTGTGTAGTGCCTACAATCATCTCAAAGTGTTACCAGAAAAACAACTGTGGACACAAGTCAATCATAGACACATCAGTACATTTGTTTAGCATCTACAAACAGTTCATGGTTTTACCAGTCAAACAACTGAGGACACAATTAAACAACAGTCATAACAATACATGTATATAGTGTTTAACAACATCTCAAAGTATTTTGCAACACTACATTAGTCAGACACAAACCACAACACCCACACACTCACACACATCCATACACACTTGCTAACAAACCCTAATACACACGCACACACTTACCCATACAGTGATACACATACACTCTCATACACACACACTCTCATACAAACAACACCCACCCACCCATACACAAACACACCCACATATACACTCATGTATACACACACATGCATTGAAGAAATAGATATGGGTCCACAGGTAGTGGAATGGAAAGCCTGAAAAGAAATGCCTGAGATTTGTTTTAAAAGATTTAGTGAAAGACTGTAAGGCTGTTCCTCTTCCAGGATGAACCACTTTAGAGCCAGCTTTGAAAAAAAAAAGTTTGGATTGCTGAAGACTGTTCAGAGAGAGAGAGGGAGAAACCGAGCTGGTGAGCGCTTGTGTATGCTTGCACACTTTCATTATGTGTGTGTGTATTTGTGTGTGTGTGTGTGTGTGTGTGTGTGTGTGTGTGTGTGTGTGTGTGTGTGTGTGTGTGTGTGTGTGATCCTTTTCTTATTCATTCACAGTCTGTTCATCTAAGATGATGATATTAGACTGAAAATAAATGATGTTATTATTATGATTATTATTATTTGTATTATTATAATTTCTATCATCATGATAATGATGATGATTATTATTATCATTAATTAGAAATCATCATTTGTGAAAATCAATGGCAGGGGAAGAAATATTCAACTGAAAAGGTGGTGGCTGAGGTGGAGGGGGGTGTGGGTGGGAGCAAAGAGGAGGCGATTGAGGAAGGAAAAGAGAGAGAACAGAATGTGTGTGTGTGAGTATGCATGTGTGTGTGTGTGTGTGTGTGTGTGTGTGTGTGTGTGTGTGTGTGAATGAATGCTGGGATGAAAGCGAAAACTGGAGAAATAGCTGGAAATTCTGTTTCAGACAAGTTTCAGAATCTTTTTCATTTGAAACAGGAGGTAAGACATTAGGGAGAGGGGAAATGAACTTTCCATGCCGACAGCTTTGTTTTTTTTAAGTTGGATTGGAAGCAGTTGTTTGTTGTTGCTGTTTTCATTTGGGAGTTGGGTGGGTGGGTGGGTGGGTGGGTGTGTGTGTGTGTGTGGGGGGGGGGGGGGGCGTGAGAGGGTATAACATGTGGGGAGGGATACTACAGGGAGAGGGTAAGTGATTTATATTTATGGGGAACATCACAACCAAAATACATATGCAATAAAAGGAGCATCCCAACAAACGCACAAAAATATCACATCTATAAAATGCTGGTGCACACACAAACAAATCATATCTGTAAGCACTGACAAAGACACACTGTTGACAGACTTACAATGTCCTGTAAAATCCTGTCACTGCACAATGTCAGCAAGGCATTCTTCTGGAGCTGCACAACAAAGACACAAGTCAGAGAGATACTTACAGAACAGAACAAATATTTATCAAAATTCAATTAAAAAACAAACAAACAAACAAAAAAACAAACAAAAAAAAACAAACAAACAAAAAAAATATATATATATATTGATATATATATATATCTCCAACTATCTATCTACACACACACACACACACACATATATATATATATATATACACACATACACATATCTCTTAGTTACCTGTACAAGAGTAATCTGGCACCAACAGAAAAAAAAAAAAAAGTTAAGATTCTCTTTCACTTGCACATGAATCCCTTCACAGGATACTAAAAAAAAGTCTTCAATGGTAAATGAGGGAAGAGGAGAATACAGTGAAGAGAGGGAAAAAAAGGTTACATATAGCTGACTGTGTCTTGTAACATATGTCTATAATAAAGAAACAACTAATACAAAAGAAAAACATGGAACTGGTCGTGACAGCAAAGTGTTTTCTTCTGATCGAAAAACATGTCTGGATGCCATGGCACTGTGTATAAGGAGGAAGAATGATGCTGACAATACCTGATGACCTTACACAGCAGCTATTAATCTTTGTCTCTCCACAGCCATTTCAGCATGCTACTTCATCCATGCTATCATATAACACATTACTGTTTCTGCGCTGAGAGCACACTGTCATTTGACCCAGCTTTGCTGGTATGGTATGCTTCTTTCTTTGTTGACATTTCCCTCTATCTGCATCTTATCCCTCCCCTTGTCGTCTCTTTCTATGCTTCATCATGATATAATGCAGAATATGTTTCAAGTTAGAAAGTATATTCTTACTACTGTTTCAAGTTGGATTGTAACTTCTTACAAGTACAATTTGTGTCAAAACCTAATGTCAGAAAAGGAATTTCAGTTATATGACAGTACCATTCACAGTCTCATTAAGTTACAACCTTGATGATGATAAAGTGCTGTTTACTTTCTGAAAGCTGTCGTTAATAGTACATACCTGTTACAATGTTATAAGAATAATTAAAACAAGATAGCATTCAATTTGATTTTCATAGCTGTTATACTTGTATGATAAGGCAGTGTCCTTTTAAGTCAGGAAATGATGGCAAACTTCTCAGAGATGAAAAGTTTATGATCGCATAGTGTTCTAAAACCTCTGGATGTTTCTGGTAACACACATTTTTATGTGCATATATGACCCACTGTATGCAGATAAAGAGCATTGTACTGCATAAAAAATCATACACAGAATGCACTATGTAGTGGTAAACAGATGACAATCTGCATATGTGTGAATAGGTCTCGATCCATCAAACACGTTGTTATAACTTTTGATGCCTGGAAAGATCTTCAGAGGCGAAGGAAAGTGAGGACCAAGAAGAAAGACATTGAGGTGATGCACAGGGCATGTCAGAGGATTAATGCACAGGCCTGACTTGCCCCAGTTTCCTTCATGGGAGTAGCAGGACTGTATTTTGTCAAGTTGGCAGAAGTTAAAAATCTGGGTGTTTGACCAGGGAAGTAAAACATGGATGTCTTTTATTGCCATTTCTTTTCAGAAGAGATCATGAAAAATGTGCTGCAGAGGAGAAATCAGGTGGGCTCTTACATGTGTGCTTGAGGATCTGGGCTTTGTTGACAACACTGGCTTGCCTCTACTACGTGTTAAATTTGGCTCAAGATCAAGGCTAGAAATCAGCCATGTGAGCCGTCAAAAATAGAAAAGATAAGAGGATGTAAAAGAGTTTATTTCCTGGTTCAAAATGCAGTGGTTGATGCATTGCAAAAGAAATAAAAAACTCCAGGTGGGTCAGACTTTCTGTTGCACTGGACATAATGAAGATGCACATCAGGCACCAACCAAGATACGTGACTGTCAGAGCCTTCTACTCTTGATGGATCAAGCTCTGAAATCACTAAGGCATCAGCTAGAACTGAAACATTCAAATCATCGCAAGAAACTCTGAATTTTCTTTGGCTGACACCATTGAAACATGACCCAAAAAACTTCATGCTGAATTACACAGATCAGGAGGATGGATGGATGAAGCTTAAAGTGCATACATGCTCTTTGCAGCAGCTTGTGACAAAGGAACTAAGCTGAGAAGACCAAGCAGTCATGTGCAAAACGCTGAAAAGAAAAATGGAGAACTTAACTGGAAGCAATACGAGCACAAGATGCCTGCAGAGATTTTGGTGCAGTCTTAGTGCAACACTCGCCCGAGGATTAAAGGGTTATGTGGGTTAATACCCAACTGTAAAAAAGACCAGTTACAGAGCATTGATCAAGAACCAACATTCTGGGAGGAGGCCCATCCTGTAGACATTATGACGCGTGCAGTGAAACAAGGAAGCTAAGCTGACTTCCCATTCATGAACCAGCATACAATCCAGTAGCCACATTGAACATCAGACGTACATGAAAAGTGAAAACATCCAAGTAGCGAGAGTGATAAATACAGTATCGAGTGTGGATGAGTGAGACAACGTGGCTACAGTCGGTCAGTTTAGACTGCATCTGAGAAAGCTGATTCGGACACAGAGATGGAGCCCCCATGAGGGTGGACGATGCTGGCGTTGAAGACAGATCATGAAGTGTATGCAGTAAAATGTGGAGTGAAACAAGCTATGTATGCAAGAGCTGTATGAAAGTCGAGTGGTTAAAAAAAGCAGGCAGATAGCAACTGACGACACCCATATTTTAGCAAAGTATTATGAGCTATTGCCATCAGGACGACGCTACAGAACTTTTAAGTTGAAATCCAGAGCTCTGAAGACTTTTATTCCACGTTCAATCCACCTTTTAAATTCTTGAGAACTCTCTGTGTGTGTGTGCGCGCGCGCACTCTCATGTGAGACGTGTGAAAGTCCGTGCATGATAGGCTGTACCTTGTTCTAGTTGTGGTGTGTGTGTGTGTGTGTGTGTGTGTGTGTGTGTGTGTGTGTGTTTACTGAGCTTAAAACGTGACAATTGGTTATAATGAATGTGCAATATGTAGGAAGAATAATATGCAATATGCAGGATGAATGTACAATGAATATGTCTGATGCTAACGTCCATATTCTAAATATATTTCTGTTTAATAATTACGATGTAATAATTAATTGCAATGTTTTTAAAAGCGAATATGTGAAATGCTTTTATTTGAAAACATATGTTTATTACTCTTGTTTGATCAAGTTATCTGCGTGTGTGGGGTGGGGTGGGGTGCGGTGCGGGTGTGTGCTGATTATCTGGTTGTGGTTTTCCGCAATTCATCTTTATTCTTATCCGTCTATTATAATCAATGTGCAGTATAGTAGGCTATGTTTATAATTATATTCAAATAATGTTTCTTAATTCTTTCTGTTTTTACATTAAGAATACTAGTTATTACCTGCAGTGTGTGGATGTATGTATGAAACGATGTATGTGATATTTTTTACATTTGTATCTTCGTAATATTTGTTGGGGCTGTTGTTGGCTTTTACAGTTATGGTCCCCATGTTGTTTACTTGTCTATGTTGTGATAATGCACCTGACCAAATTTCTCCAGGTGGAGATAATAAAGTTATTCTTATCTTATCTTAACACTGGCCTTCTCCCCCATTGTCATGCAGACTCCCAGATCAAGAGGCAATGGATGGTGAGTACTAAGAATGATGGCCTTGCCTCTACTACAGGTAAATTTGGGCTCAAGATCAACGCTAAGAAATCCAAAGCCACTGATGAGCCAGTCAAAAAATAGAAAAAAGATAAAGAGGATGTAAAAGAGTTTATTTTCCTTGGTTCAAAAATGGCAGTGGATGGTGATGCAGTTGCAGAAAGAAATAAAAGAACCTCCAAGGATGGGTAGACTTTTGTGTGAATGAGACATAATGGAAGACTGGCACCATCAGCACCAAAACCAAGATCTGACTGTTCAGGAGCAATCTTCTCAACTCTTGCATGGATCAGAGCTCTGGAAAGTCACTAAGGCATCAGCTAGAAACCTGAAACATTTCAAACTCATCGCCAATGCAGAACTCTGAATTTTCTTTGGCTGAACACCATCTGAAACACTGAACCCCAGAAAAGAACTTCCATGCTGAATCTCACCACCAAGATCAAGCAGAGGATGGCACTGGATAGAACGTCCTTAAAGTGCCACTACATGCTCTTTGAACAGCAGTCCTTTGCTGGACACCAAAAGGAAACAGAGCCTGAGAAAGACCAAGGCAGACATGGTGCAAAACAGCTGAAAAAGAACTAAAGGAGAACTCCAGAAACTGGGGGAAGCAAAGACAGCACAAGATTGCCTGCAGTGAAGATTTTGGGTGGCAGTCTTAAGTGCAACACCTCGCCCGGAGGATAAAGGGGTTTGCGTAGGGTTAACTACCCAACCTGTAAAAAAGACCAGTTACAGAAGCATTGATGACAAAGAACCAAAACATTCACCTGGGCAAGGAAGGGTCTCCATCCCTGAGACTTATGACGCGGTGCAGTGAAAGCCGAAAGGAAGCTTCAAGGCTGACTCCCCTTCTGACACCCAGGACAACAACGCGAGTAGCCACATGGAACATCAGGACGATACATGAAACAGGAAGAACCATCCAAGTAGCGAGAGAGATGAAAAACTACAAGATCGGAGTGCTAGGACTGAGTGAGACAACGTGGCTACAGTCAGGACAGATGAGACTTTCATCTGAAGAACAACTGCTGAATTCAGGACACACAGAGGATGGAGCCCCCCACACTGAGGGTGTGACCCTGATGCTGGCACCGGAGGCACAGAGGGCACTCATCAGCTGGGAACCTGTCAACTCCCGCATCATCACAGCCAAGTTTACCACCAAGAAGAATGACATCAGACTGAACATCATCCAATGCTATGCTCCCATCAATGATGCAGAAGAAGAGAAGAAAGATGACTTCTACCAACAACTACAGACAGTGATAGACAGAAGAGGAGCCAAAGACATAACCGTACTGATGGGAGATTTCAACACCAAGATCGGAATGGACAACACTGGCTATGAGGACACCATGGGGACACACGGACTGGGACAGATGAATGAGAATGATGAGTGTTTTGCAGACCTGTGTGACCTGAACCAGCTGGTGATAGGAAGAAGTATCTTCCCACACAAGCGCATCCACAAGGCCAAATGGAGATCCCCGAACCACGTCACGGAGAACCAGATCGACCACATCTGCATTAGCCGCAAGTTCAGGAGATCATGGCAGGATGTATAAGTGATGAGAGGAGCCGATGTGTCATCAGACCACCACCTTCTTACGACGACAGAGAGACTTCGTCTCAAGAGATTCACCAACGCCAACAACACACGGACATGGTACAATGTTGGACTGCTCAGAAACAAGGACACACAAGCAGCATTCCAGATTAGCCTTTCCAACAGGTTCCAGCCACTACAAGAGCTGACAGAAGATGGTGAGATGGACATCGCGACACAGTGGGAACACAGCAAGAAGCTCTGGCATGACACATGTGAAGAGGTCCTTGGCAAGAAGAAGACTCAGCATAAGGAATGGATCTCTGCTGACACCATCCACAAGCTGGAAATAAGGAAAGAGAAGAAACTTCGCTGAACACAAGCCAAACAAGAGCAACTAAGGCAAAGGCACAGGAAGAGTACGCAGCAGCGGACAGAGATGTAAAGAGGAGCATCAAGAAGGGCAAGAGGGACTACATCGATGACCTGGTCAGTCAAGCAGAGGCAGCAGCCAGACAGGGGAACCTGAAGGACCTGTTCCTGGTGACCGAGAAGCTGACGGGCAAGTTCCAGCAGACAGAGAAGCCAGTGAAGGATAACGGGAACCCACTGACAACAACCGAGGAACAGCTGAAACGATGGGCAGAACACTTCAGGAAGCTGCTGAACCGCCCCGCCCCTGACGCACCACCAGACATTCCACCCACAGAGACAGAACTGCCCATCAGCTGCGACAAACCCTCAAAGGCAGAGATCAAGAAGGCCATCATGACTCTGAGAATGGGAAGGCTGCAGGGCCGGACGAGATACCAGCAGAAGTCATCAAAGCAGACATGGAAACAGCTGTCAACATGCTATACAGCCTCTTCAGCAAGATCTGGGAGAAGAAGGAGGTACCGGCCCAGTGGAAAGAAGGAATCATCATCAAGCTGCCGAAGAAAGGAGACCTCAGGGACTGCAGCAACTACCGAGGGATCATGCTCCTGTCAACGCCAGGCAAGGTTCTCAACAGGGTGCGACCAGAAAGGATGAAAGAGGCCGTTGACCCCAAGCTCCGAGACCAGCAGGCAGGCTTCCGGTGGAACAAATCCTGTGCCGACCAGATTGCCAACCTGCGCATCATTGTGGAGCAGTCGCTGGAGTGGAACTCCCCCCTCTACATCAACTTCATAGATTATGAGAAGGCCTTCGACAGTGTGGACAGAGAGACGCTGTGGAAGCTGCTGAGGCACTACGGAGTCCCAGAGAAGATCATCTCCCTCATCCGGTGCACCTACCAGGACATGAACTGCAGGACTGCCCATGCAGGCCAGCTGTCCGAAGGTTTTGAGGTGAAGACCGGAGTTTGTCAGGGGTGCCTGCTGTCACCGTTCCTCTTCCTCCTGGTCATCGACTGGATCATGAAGACCACTACAACAGGCAGGAACAATGGTATACAGTGGACCACTCTGGACACAGCTGGACGATCTCGACTTCGCTGATGACTTGGCGCTCCTGTCACACAACCACAGCCAGATGCAGGACAAGACCACTCGCCTGGAGACCACGTCAGCCAGGACAGGGCTCAAGATCAACAAGAAGAAGACTGAGCTGATGAAGATCAACACCACTGCCAACACACCATTCACAGTCGGTGGTGAGCCCATCAGGGAGGTGGAGTCTTTCATCTACTTAGGAAGCGTGGTTGACTGACAGGGAGGCACGGACTGAGATGTTACAGCCAGAATTGGCAAGGCAAGAACAGCTTTCATCATGCTCAAGAACATCTGGGCATCAGGAGCAATCAGTATGAAAATCAAACTCCGCATCTTCAACTCCAGTGTGAAGTCAATTCTGCTCTACGGATGTGAGACATGGCGGACAACACAGACGATGCAGCAGAAGATTCAGACATTCTTCAACACATGTCTGAGGCACTCTACAAAATCTGATGGCAGGAGAAGATCCGAAACGAAGATCTGTGGGAGCGAGCAGGACAGGAACCAGTGGCCAAGCAGATACTGCGGAGGAAGTGGGGCTGGATCGGACACACCCTCAGGAAGCCAGCGTCCAGCATCACACGCCAAGCCCTGACCTGGAACCCGCAGGGAAAGAGGAAGAGAGGCCGGCCTCACAACAGCTGGAGGCGAGACACCGAGGCAGAGCTGAAGCAGCAAAGGACCAACTGGACTGGAATGGCCAGAACAGCCCAGAATAGAGTGAGATGGCGAGGGGTCGTCAATGGCCTATGCTCCACTGGGAGCGATGGGCATAATGTAACGTTAAGTGCAACAGGGCACGAAGTACAAAAGTAAGAAAGACCAGGAAAAAATTTACGCATACCAACAATCAACTTCTTACATGGGCTCTTTTGAAAATAAACTGATGAAGAGTCTATGAGCAGATTTGAGCATCCTTTTTTCCAGGTAGTTTTTAGGTTTAATTCTCTGTATGTCTTAGTCTTATTACCTGTCACACTGAGTGAAAGCACTAAACGGCAAAGGCTTGAAGTTGTGTGCCTTTGTCTCAACAAGAGTAACAGCACTTGTTTGTTGTTTGATACTTTTCTTTTTGGCTCTGCCTCATTTAGATTAAAAAAAAAAATCCTATCATACCTGTGCAAATGATGTTCTTGTTTTTGAAGTATAATACATACTGAAACATTGTAAATGGGTGCTGAATAAAAAACAAAGATTTACCAGCCGCCACGGCGAAGTGGTTAGCGTCACGGACTGACGGCTGGGAGGACGCGGGTTCGAATCCCAGCGGAGGTGGGTTTTTCGGCCTGTGGCCGGCTCCTACCCAGAGCTGAGTGTGCTGTGGGTTTAAATGGGGAGACTGGGACCACACAGTCGAGTGTCATCCACTTCAAGAATGCGTCTTTGGGTGTGTTGCTCTAATTACCTGACCAGCACTGCAAGTGTCTGTATCTCTCGGGCCTGGTTAATGCCAGGATATCATTATGACAGGAAACATGGAGTACAGCCTTGTCACACAGTCCCAAACCAAAACGGACCTCCATAGCATAATCGTCATCATCATCGTCATCCTCCTCCTCCTTCATCGTCATCAATATAAACAAAATAGTCTCAAAGTCGGTGGCCTTTCATGCCCTGCTCTCATGGTGACCTCAGTTTCGATACCCTTCCACTTCTGTGCTTGGGGTGAGTCCTGTCAATCTCGTCAGTGTCAGCAGATTCATGGGGGGCTGTTGTTTGAGGGGCATGGTGGCGGTCTCCACTCTGGGAGGGACGCTCACTCAGTCTGGCTCCGCGACTAAGCCATTATTGTCGTTAGTAGGGGGCTTAGTAGGTGGTGTCCTAAGTACGTTAAAACAGAACAGGCACCACTGAACACCACCGAAGTGACTCAGCAGCAGTGCAGGGTCTCCTCTGGTGTGTGGCCTCCTGGCGACCTAACATTGATGGTTCCCTGTGGACTGCCGACGCTGGAACTGCAACGGACGAACCTGGGTGTGGCCGTGTATGGGGGAATCTAAATGAGTGGCGTGGGAGTAATGCCACTGAAACAGTGCAGATGGGGCAGCAAAAAAAAACACAAAAAAACAAAGATTTCTTAAAACACCAACAACAAACCAACAAAAACCATTATGGCAGAGAGACAAATAAGATGACTGTGCCCACCGGAAGGATGTGGCCATAAGGACAATGACAATGAATCGTATTCCAGGATACAATGAAGATACAACCAGATGGATGAGATGACAATGACACCCATTCTTTATTTCACCAACATGATGAAGACATGAGAGACACACACACTCACCTGTTGGTGGTTTGGAAAGTTCTCCATGGCATCAAGTGTGACAGTGATCACCTCCATGAGGCAGGCCGGGTGGATCTTGGGGCCCACATCCCCTTTGGTCAGGTTGTACAGACAGGCGGTTGCTGCCATCTGCACTCCCAGCTGCCGGGGGTGTTTCTTCATGCCCGGCAACACCGCCTGAAGCATGTCATGTACCATGTTCACTGGGTCTAAAACAACTTGCAATGCCTGCAGATTTCGCTTTTATTTTCAAGTTTTTGATCAAGTCTGTGAAGTTTCTTCAGGTGTGTACAGCAAAATGGCACCTCACACAGTGTAAAACAAACCTCTTCAGGTGCAGGTGAACAATATACACTGACTGCTGACAGTATAAAACTATGGGTAACACAAGACTTCCAGTATAAAACTATGGGTAACACAAGACTTCCAGAGTTCTTCATTCAATCAGAGGAGCTTCGCTTTCTTAGTCATCGCTATGCTCAATGATCTTTGCAAGAATAAGTATAAAACAGCTTTCATACACACACGAGAGCGTAGCAAAGCATTAAGTGCACAATGCAGTGTGAAATGCTGTAAAGTTACAAAGCAAACTCCCTCTGCAAATTATGCTCCTACCCTGTCTATGCCATACGTGTTTGAAAGATGAAAGTTCTCCATCATCAATGTATAGTTTTTTACTTATCCCTGCTTTCAGGACATACTGATCATCTGAATAATTCAGATAAAAAAGATATTTCAACTCAGACACAGATTTTTTCTTAATTTCCTTTTTAACTGAATTCATCATCTGAATTTTCCTTAATTTTTTCTTTATTTTAGTGTTTCAATTTGCCACATATAATCAATAACCAAAATATCAAACTTAAACAAAAATGATGAGGCTTTTTTTCACGGTTCAAATGAATTGAAGAGAACAGTCATGAAAGTTGCCCTGTCCTCTCTTCGTTGTTGGGATCCTCTAAACTCTTAATGATGACAGACCCAAGACACTGAAAGGCAGAGGTTCTAGGTCTCCAAAGGATGAATGTATGTGGGACACCCAGGTATCACCCCCTCAAAACACTTTCTAAGCAACAATTCGGAAAATTTTCAGGAATATTTTCAAAAGTTTACCTACCCAAGGAAAAAGTCATAACCTTTTCTATTTGTGCAAATGACTCAGCTTATTGGTTCGCTCACCGCATGTTCACTGTATAAATGCATGGGACTGGCTTTGTCTATACTTCATCACAGGAGACTAGTAGTAGGAATCTGTAACCCAACCCATGTTCAGTGCACAATGTGTATCATTAATCTACTGTATAGCCGGCTTACAACAAGAAAACTGGTGGAAAATCAGCTTGCCAGAACAATTGACATTGGTGTAACATCAGAGCAAACTGTGACCAGATGTAACAAAATAACATGAAATCAGGACAGTTGGCATCACTGGAAATACCCAAAAGCATTGGGATCCCGCCTCCCAAAATACTGTTACTCGTCTAAGTAAGACTAAGAACTAAAAATTAAGTGAGTAAAAAGACAGTTTAAGAAAGTGCCACAAAGTAAGTATTGAAGGAAGAAAAATGATGATAATAATAATGATGATATGGACCAAGCTCTAAGCGCTTTACAAACATGGACTATGGAGTCATTTGCACAACAGGCTGCCTACCTGGGTAGATCCGACTGACCCTTTATCCACCAGGTGCCGTTACCATGATTCAAACATGGGACCCTTGGATTGAAAGTCCAACGCTTTAACCACTCAGCTATTGCGCCTAACACACTTACCTTGATGATGTCTTGCCTGGGTTCAGCAAGCCCTGAAGAAAAGCCAAACAGCTTGAACAAAGTCTTCTGCACAAACACTGGTCGCAAAACGTAGCGCCTCAAAGATTCCAGTATCTGCTTCACAGTTCCCTCTCCCGTCACCTGGTGTGTTACACAGACAAATGGGCACAATTCTACAGTCCACGATCAGGACATTGAAAAAAGAATTTTTATCATTTTATAATATTTATAATATACACGTTTTTTGTATGTGTCTAAACTGTCTTGCTGATCACTGCATTTCTCGAATTTCAATATCAGTCACACATGATTTATTTTCTCTTGAAGTAGATCATGATTTCTCTTGTCTGACCACATTAAGTTTAAGAACATTATCTATTATTACATCATTTTAGAAACCTACAAATTTCAACTCTGCAATGTTGTCATCAATAATTTGTCAACAGACATAACTATTAGACACAATTCTCTCAAATGTCTGTATTCAGCATCATACTGATCTACACTGATCTACTGAATAAAAATTGTGAGAGCACAGTGCCTTAAGTGCAGTGCTCCAGTCTTTGTTTCACAACAGACAATATATTCTACGATTCATAGAAAAGTCATGACAGCAATATCCATCTGTAAAATTTTCTTTGGTAAAAGATGAGGTTGAAGAAGAGGTCAAAGAAAAATCTGCTTGTTTGTTATCACCCAATCACACATTCAAATAAAAATGATAAACCATTATGAATGGCAGAACTGAACTAAATGCATTTGCTTATGCCTGTGAACAAAAACAATAAACATCCATTCCAATCCACACTGTTAGTTATGAAGATAACAAAATAAACTCACCCTCATGTCATCTCTCAGCTCAACTGCCTCGTCTGAAACCAGGCTGTATTCACATGCTTTGGTTAGAGCCAAGCCAAGGAAACGTAGTGACGGATGGCTTTCCAAGTACCTCCTGAAGGACAAACAAACAAACAATGAACATGACAAATAATTATATATTTATAGTTATCGCTGTGACAAGTGGTTAGCAGTGTGGACTGACGACTGGGAGGATGCAGATTCTCACTCCATCAGAGATTTTTCCCCCAAGCCACAATCGGCTACTATCCAGTGTTAAGTATACTACTGGCTCAGATAGGAAGACTGGGACAACACAGTTGAGGATCATCCACTTCATGTCTTTGGGAGAGTTACTCTTTTTTCCTGACCAACACTGCAGGTGTCTGTACCTCTCAGTCCTGGTTGATACTGGGTTATATCCAAAAAGTGTAGAGTTCAGCCTTGTTACATAGTCCCGAACTTGAATTTGAACCTCTGCAGCAGCAGTATCATAACCTTCAACCTTTCATTAATATTGAAAAAAAAAAAAAAAAAAAAGTCCCAGATTCTGTGGCCTTTCATACCCTGCACTCTTGGTGACCTCAGATTTGAACCCACTACACTTCCATACTTCAGAGGAATTCCTACCAAGCTTTCAAGGTCTCACTGTCAGCAGAATCATTTAGGAGTTGTCACTGGGGAGATGTGGTGGCAGTCTCTACTTTGGGAGCAACACTCATTCAGTCAGGCTCTAGGACTCTGTGACTGTTGTCAACAGTAGGGGATTGGTATTATTTTGAGTTCGCTGACCTTGATAGGGATTGTGGAAACAAGCTAAGTGAACAGTTTCTTCTCAACTACACATACATGTATAGCTATACAGCACAAAAAGGGTTTACATGTCAGACATATTACAAAAGGTACTTATTAAAAATCTCCCTAAAAAATTCAGTTCTTGTACTCTGGCATGGAGCATACATTCATTACATCACAATCCATTTAGTCACTATATCTAATGTTATCTGTGTTTCTTTCTTCTAATATAATCCTTTTAAATCTTACCCATTTATTTCCCTTTCTGTTGTCTTCAGACTCCACAACTCACCTCACTGACTTTTAATAATTATAATTTTTGTACATTTCATATCACACAAGATCTGTCTTCCAAGAACTGAAGAAGTATTCTGACAAAGACAACAGAAGCCTTCTAAACAGTCAATTAGAACATCTTTCCCATGAATGTGTCATTTAATTTAACTACAAATTGAATAAGAGTCAAACTATAATTTCTTTCTTGCAGGGTCATATGAGTAGAATCTTATCAGCAAATTCAAAACAAGACAAAGGGGTATAAATTAAAAGAACGATAACTGATATAACATTATATGATACATTATATGTTATGCTAATTTGCCATTTAGAATGGAGGATGAAAAGTTGAGCAGGCAGGGACAGGAACATAACAAAGCATTTGATTTTCTTCTGTATGCCACACACACACACACACACACACACACACACATATATATATATATATATATATATATATATATATATGACAGATGATCCTGCTGCCAATGACCAGTTGCACAGTTACATAATTGGGTTCCTCAAAGCCAAAGCCAGATTTTGAGCATGATGTGACCATCACAGGTCTCTGAATAAAGGTTTTATCAATATTAACTGAATCTATCATCAAACCTTCAAAGGATTCATTTTTCAATCAAATAAAGTTTCCAACAAAAATCTAGTTTAAATCATAATCCTTAATTCAATAGCACAATAAAAAAAAGTCATAAATAAATTCCTTAACCAAAAGGGAAAAAAAAAAAAAAAAAAAAAAAAATCAACACAGTGAACAAACTTCAGCTTCAAGTTCGTTGAAATGACTGACAACTACTTCAAACAGTTGAAAGCAAATTATCAAAATGAATGTAATTTGCACTGGTGGTGGAATGTTATTAAAAAAAAAAAAAAAAAAAAAAAAAAAAAAATGTATTTGTATTTCTTTTTATCACAACAGATTTTTATGTGTGAAATTCGGGCTGCTCTCCCCAGGGAGAGCGCGTCGCTATACTACAGCGCCACCCATTTTTTCTGTGTTTTTTCCTGCATGCAGTTTTATTTGTTTTTCTTATTGAAGTGGATTTTTCTACAGAATTTTGCCAGGAACAACCCTTTTGTTGCTGTGAGTTCTTTTACGTGCGCTAAGTGCATGCTGCACATGGGACCTCGGTTTATTGTCTCATCCAAATGACTAGCGTCCAGACCACCACTCAAGGTCTAGTGGAGGGGGAGAAAATATCGGTGGCTGAGCCGTGATTCGAACCAGCGCGCTCAGATTCTCTCGCTTCCTAGGCGGACGCGTTACCTCTAGGCCATCACTCCACTCCAACATACAAAAAAACAAAACAAAATTTACAGAACAACCATTCATTGTCACTTTCTTCATTTTGAGTTGTACTGTAGTGAAACTGTGAATAATAAATACAAACTCTGCTACTGGTCCTGGAACAATACCCAGTTACACCCACTTCTCATCGACACCATGACGTGCTTCACCACATGAAAAATCTCACTGAGGAAATAAAATTAATTGAAATCATTTCTCACACAACTAACACCTGAGTGAATCAGCCCTCACCTTTGGACAAAATTCAATGGGTCTCAATTACAATCACCTAACATTTTTTCCTCTTTCCCCTTTAGAACAGTTTCTTTCAACATCAATCATTAACAGTAATATCATTTTCAAAATCAGGGTGAAATGTAATACAATTTTACAATAGTTACATCTTCTTGTTTTTCTTAACTTCTCCTCAATTTGAATATGATTTTTAAAATAACACAACAGAAAAGTGTAATATATGACAATCTTAATATAATTCATTATAACTCAATGTGATACACAATGTATCTACACATAACATTTTGTATGGAAACATGACATACACTAACACATTCACTGATGATTTTACTTCAAACTATCAAAATCAATCAGTCATAGACAAAGACTGCATCTAGTTAGGAAAGACTGCATCTGACCAAGTAAACTGTCAGGTGTATGCAGGACAACGTAATCACTAACAAAAAAATCCCAAAAAGAACAAAAGAAAAAACAACCGATAATAACACAGAAACTCTAAACAGGTTGCTGATTTTAACTGAAGTACACTGTTTCAGAGACAGAGTAGATTACAATATAAGGTAATCGAAGGTAAGATTAATCAATCAATCACAAAGCCACATCAATAAATTTATGAAGCATAATAAGATTTATGACAGCAATCCATCAATCAAACATCCAACTGTTAACCAACCAATCAATTATCATAACAACTGGTTCAATACTTTGCAGAATACATGTGGAACTTTCTGAATCACGAACTCTTGGTTCACTTGACATGTTCTTGCACAGAAAACAACATTATGATGGGTGTAAATTACCTTTAACTCACTAACATATGAACAACACGCAGAGTTACTACCCTTCAATATTTCTCAAATCAGAAGTAGAAAGAGCTGACAGATCTAGGTAAGGACTGCTTGAAAAACTCATCCCTGAATCTGACTCTTGAATCTCACTGAAAACATTAACTTTAGCTTTAAAATTCCATCAAGAAGAAATACTGCTTACAAAAGATAAAGAAACATACTCACACACACACGCAAACACACCTGATCATTCGTGACTCAGATACTTACACCAGAACTTTTTCAGACACCTCTTCTCTCCCAGAGATGTCCAGTGACCTCATCAATGGATGTGCCTTTGGTTGCTCCAGTAAGCTAGTGATCATGTACTGCTGAGTCTGCACTCTAACAAAGGCCTGACCAAGAGTGTCCGCTGACAGATCCAGCTGTCTCAACAGGTGCAGTTCACACAAAATGGACACTGTCTCACCGTTGGTGAGCACCAGATTGTACAGGGACAAGAATTTCAACCGATCCTTGCACTTTCTGAGAGGTGCAATGTCAGAGATGGGTGTGGAGGAGATGTCCAAGCTTTCTAAACAGGGAAGGTCCTCAGCAATGATTTCCAGTCCATGTTTGTTGAACTCTGTGGAACTTACATTCAGACTATGGAGGTTGCGGAGCTTGGAGAGGGCCACTACCACACAGAACTTGGCACTGTTCAGAAACGTGTTGTTGGAAACATTGAGCATGCGCAGGTTTGACAATGTCCACTCCCCCAGACACCCGATAACGTCGTTCACTGTAGCACCCTTCAGTCCCGTAATCTCCAGCTCTGATATGCGGTGAGTCTTCAACACACGCAGACCTTTTAACGTAACCTGAGCATTGTGAATGCTCACCCTCCGCAAGGTTGTGCACTCAGAGTCAAAGAGAGCAAGGGTTTCGTCATTGAGTTTGCCTTTCTCACACAATGCAGTGAGCAGCTGTTCTGAGAGGTCTGTATGAAAACAGGCATCAGCGTCTTTAAACACAAGTTTGTTTTGTTTGGCATCCAAACTCTGCAGGTCACAAAGGTCTGCCAAATTATCACAGATGAAGTCAACGCAACACTCCTGCAGGCTTACTGGCATGTCATACATCTTGATGTCTGTGTAGTTCTGAAACAGAATTAATCAGGGTAAATCTCAACAGTTATGAAGCTGCCAGTTAATGAATTATACCAGCAGCATTTCGTCATTGAGTTTGCCTTTCTCACACAATGCAGTGAGCAACTATATAAGCAATACTCAATTATACTGCCCAATAATGGCAATAAGAGTAATATATTATTATGGACAAAATACTTATACAGATAACTTGACCAGGCAGAAGAAATGGTATGGCAGAAATGCACAAAAAGGTATTTTAAAAAAAGAAGAAAAAAGAAGATGTGATAATTAGGAAAAGAAAACAAAACTATCAATAGAAAATCCTACAATTTTGTTGAAAGTACAATAATCACTGTACCATACTTAATATTATCTCTTTCTCCAGTGCATATGTTTTGCATGTGCGCAACTCCATGTGAGTGCACACACACAAGGTATTGTTAAAGTTCTATGACGTGTCTTTCTTT
The DNA here is from genome assembly GCF_041734735.1 of Babylonia areolata. NCBI lineage: Eukaryota > Metazoa > Mollusca > Gastropoda > Neogastropoda > Buccinidae > Babylonia > Babylonia areolata. Next base: position 30,756,228 of record NC_134895.1, read on the forward strand.
TTCTATTTCATAATCATTGTCTTTGCTTTTCTTACTTGATATTTTTAAGTTCCACTGCAGATGGTTAATATTCAAGTCATCAAAATTTAAATTCTGATCAATATCCATATTCCTTTTCTCAGTCTAACATATATGACCCTATGGATTCTTTTTTCTTTTTCTTTCGGAGCTTTCTGTAATATGTATAAACACTGCAACAGTTTGGGTTTTCCCGTATTAAACATCTTAGTTGGCATCCTCTCAGTTCTCTCCCTCTTCTTGTTTGGTTGCGTTGCGTTTAATTTCTACGTTACTTCGGTGGTCAAGGCGATTACTCATCATGCGACTAAATCCGACAATTTGCAGCAATAATCTTGCAGGCAAGTTCTGGCACAGTTTGCTAAAACTCAAAACAGGGACTTGTGGAGGGTGGAAGCACACTGAAATATTCTTCGCAAAAGCGTAGGAGGACGAGGACTGACAAGTCTTGTGTCTTGTCAACTCGGTCTGCTGCTGTGAACGGCGAAGTGATCAACCTAAAAACCGACAACTTTGATGGAAAATGGATCACTTACCGCAACACACCGCTCGAATATGCAAGGTGCTTATTTACTCGAGCCTCTTCACCAAACATCCCATCCAGTCGTTGTCAAAAAATTAAAACTGAACAATATCTTGGTCATTGACACGGAAAACATGCGCCACCATTTTCAGCAAGGGAAGTAATGCTAAAGCTGATGCATGCAAGTTCTCATTGCTGCTTCAAGACGTTCGATCTTGTTTCTGTCACACAGGTCCAGACCACTTTTCTTGGCTTTCATTTGCGATGCGCTCAAAAAAGAGGATAAATGTATGGGAGAGGATTATTTAACACATGTTTACACAACAGATGGGCTAGCTGTCAATGGGTCAGTGTTATATATATATATAGATAGATAGATAGATAGATATAACACAAAGTTAAAAACCAACGCCTATTTTGTTAAAAAAAAAAAAAAAAAAAAAAATATATATATATAGATCTATATGAATTTTCGCTGCCACCCTACAGCTTGGTCACAGACTACACTTATAACAGGTGACGTAATGCTATTTTTTTGGCGTCATCTTTCTGACCTTACATGACGTAAAGATATCATCTCTGGATCTGGATCTGTACGTCGCCGAACCAATTTTGATTATATTGCGACGGAAAAACATGGAGAGCACAGCATTATATATATATATATATATATATATATATATATATATTCCTTTAATTGTCTATGTACACATCACTCTTTGTCACACTCTCTCTCTTTCTCTGTATCTCAGTGATCGTGTGTAACCACCACCACCACAAACCAGACTGGTAACTCCACGAATTAGAGTTCACAATGAAAACCCATGGACGTCGCTTCTCAAGTTCAGTCCAACAAAAACTGTCCCAAGGTTACATATCCAGGACAGTTTTCTTCTTTTCAGCTCCTCCACTATGTTGACCTGCTCCAACGCTGTCACCTGTAAAAAGCTGAGGTTGTCGTCAGATGGGTGAGGGGTGGAAGAAACATGAGCAGCAACTGAACACTTAGTACCTTTCCTCAGTTTGCAGTCGCTTTTGTGGCTTGCCCATCTTTTCTTAAGATCGTAGGAGCATCCCCACATATTGTGCCTCCGGTGAAGTCTACAGGTCAATAGATAGACCAAGTCTGGTGCAGGAGAGGTGTTGGTAGATCTGCCAACGCCTTCCATCCCAAGGAGAAATGACATGGTCTGTGAAGTGGCCATGACTGCAGGTGTCACAGCGAGGTTCTTGACATTTGAAGAAGCCTCGGATGTTGTCAGGGCCATGAACCACAAACCGTCTGGGGACAGTGGGTTTGTACATACTGCCCAGGTTTCTGCGGCGTCTGTCTGCTGCAATTATCATTTGGGTTTTTTTTTGTTTTTTTTTTGTTTTGGTTGTTGGAAAATTCTTTGTTTTGGGGGTCAGCATAGAGTAAATGGGTGTTACGTCTGATGATTTCTGATTTGGAAGGGAATCGTGGATCAAATGTAGTGACCCAAGCCAGTTTCTTTGGTTTCTTTTTTCTGGTGGCAGTCAGCAGTTCTCTCCTGTCTCTTCTGGCACCTTTCACCAGATCAGATTTTGCCTTGTCATAATTCCAACCTGCCAAGGCAAAGTAGCGGGCATACTCAGCCATTCTACGCTCAAGCAGGTCGTCTTCACTGCATATCATGCGTAGTCTTGTCCCCACTCCTGTAATGAGGCCCTTGAACACTGAAGGAGGATGACAACTAGTGGAGGGAAGGTAAGCATGAGAACTCTTGGTGTACACATCAGTCACTATCTTTCCCTCAAGCACAGACAAGCCAATGTCAAGGTAAGATGCCGTTTTTCCACATGATACCGTCCACTGAATGTTTGGTGGGTTGAGAGACTGTATGTGATTTTCAAAGACTCCCACATGAGCAGGATCCGACAGGATAGTGATTCCATCATCCCTATACCTGCTCCAGTCCAAATGCCTGAATTCATCCTGCTCCTCTGATGGGATGAGGGATGAGAGAAGTGGTACAGGACAAGTGTCAACCAGCTTAGCATCAAGTTGCCCCATGAATACGTCCACATAATCACATGAATGTGGTGGTCCCATTGCCGTTCCATGGTTTGATGTAGCAAATGTGGTAGTCCCATCGTGCGATGTGTACTGACAGGCGTTGAAATCCAGTGAAATTTGTGAGCCTCATTAATGCATTGAGTTGGTAAATTCAATGGATTGGAGTACTTCTCTAACATCTGGCGAGCAGCGGGTATTCCCATTTTGTTGTTGACATTTGGGAATAGGTAAATAACATCACATACTGCGAAACAAGCGTTTTCTGGCAGTGGGGCTACTGCATGTGTCGTTGATGTAGAGTAGTTTAGTAAGAAATTCTTTGTTTTCCAACACTTAGTACTGTAAATGTGAGACCAGATGGGACATGGCTTGTTGCACAACTTTTGAGATATGTTGTGTAGGTGTACCACATCCAGATAACAAAAGACGTGTTGGGTAGGGCGGTGGTTTGTGTATTTTGATCAGGGGTTTGCAATGTACAGGTCTCGTTTCCTCGAGGCTGGTTACATATTTGACTATGACTTCTTCCAGATGTCCTTGGGACTTCCACTTATCTGCCCAGGTCTTAATAACTTTACAAGTGTTTTCGGTTGGGTTAACTGGAATAATGTCATAGTAATCAGGTTTTTTTTTTTTTTTTTAGTTCCTCAAGGATCAAACTGTTGTCTTTATCCAGTGGAGTGATGACAGTGTTGCCTGATTTGTCAGCAAACCTACATGAAACATTGTGAGTCACTGGTAGTCTCCTTAGTTCTCTAAGAGCATGCCGTTGTCCTGAGGTCTTGTTGTCTTTGATTATGCGTCTTTTGTCTCTGGCAATGAAGTCTGATGTGCACTTCTCAATGAATAACTCAAGGGTTGTGTTTGAGCGGGGTGCATGTCTCTTTGTTGTTTGATACCAAGGCCTCTTGATAAAGTCTCTGTGTCTTCATCTTGAGTTGAGATATTATCTCCCTGATCTGCATTTCCTTTCTGTTTTTCCTTCTGTTTGCGCAGCTTATGCCAGTGTAATCTTTCCGCCCAGTTGTGAGTTCCTATCAGGGCATCGCTAACATCCATGGGTTCCTTTGGTGTGGGAATAAAGGCATCAGGGAGACGGCAGACTGAAATTTGATCTGATGTGAGTTTGAAGTCATCAACTAGAATGATTGGGTCCAGAACTTTGAAGTCTTCTTCAGTGAAGATTTCATGTGGTGCAGAAGCCTTCTCTGTTCTTGATTTTCCTATTTTCTACCACACTGTTGGCGATGCGGCCTTGTTCTACGGGGTGGATTAGAATCTGCCTTTATATATATATATATATATATATATATATATATATATATATATATATATATATACATATATACGTCTCAGCTCTTATTTTTGTAGATCCACAACCAGGTTTGCATTTTTGGTGATGTCCATACGGTCTTGAGGGAAAGATTGGATGTTGTAATTACTTTTGTATTCTTGATTTGGTGATATTTATTTCAAATTCAGCATGTTTTCTCATTTGTCTAATCAGCTCATTTGTATGCTGAATACCTATGTCATAGTTTATCAACTCCCTGAAGTGGTTTAACTTTCTCTTCGCTTCAACTATAGCGGAACAAACTTCTTGGTAAACGGCATCCAGGGCTCTGGAGCTAGCAATGTGTAATATATCCTTAATTTCATTTATCAGTTCTGATTCGTTAGGTCTAAAAGCAAGATTGAACTGCAATCTTAAGCCATTGGGAATCATACTGTTCTTTCTTTCTACTGTGATCTAGGAATTCCTTTTTATGTTGTAATTTGCACATACTGACATAAGTTCTTCTCAGTTGCCAGTTGTGTGATGGCATTATTATTCCATTATGATTATATATATTCGGCGTTGGCCGGGGCCGTTATGGTATACACGGGAGTGGGGGTGGGGGCTTACAGGGTAGCCGGGGGGCATTTCAGAACTGAACGCATGAAGGGGGATATTTTGGCCGCTGAAAATGTCCGCGGCGGGGGACAACTGGTTATGAACAGCGAGAAAGTCACCAGGGGACATTTCCAGCGGTCATATTATGTTTCCGGTGTTGGGGGCAATCTGGGATAATACACCGGGTCCGATCTGGGTTCCGAGTCGGGCGAATTTCATATGCCTGCCTAGCTAATCAAGTCATGGGTAAATAAGCAAGTCTTAACCAGTAGGTATTTTGACGGATTTAACATAAGTTCTTATGGATAATGACCTGTTTTTCCGTTAGTCATTTTGTTAGAAGCTTCTAATCAGTGGAACTTGACGTTTAGCGGTATGCGTTTTATTGCATATATACTGATGACCTTTTTCCATGACAGCTTCGTCTAACAAACCTCAAATTTCTGTTGCGTAAGTTAACATATGTTTGATTTAAATCGGTATCAAACAATGTCCAGAACAGTGTAACTTGAAGTCAACAGATTTCAACTTTTTCATTGTTCTGAAAATTTCGATAACCCTTTTCCCCCGGTTTACTGCACTTTTTGACCAACATTTGGTAAACTTAACTGTTGAAAAATACATCCCAAGGTATTGATAACTACATTTAGTACTTTTACTTTTGTGTTACCATAAAACCATTTCCGAGTCTCATTTCGTGCTAAGTGCCCTCCCTTCCAAAAAACCATGACATTCGTTTCGTCAGTTAAAATTCACTGTCAGCTCTAACCTGTCAGCTTCCTGTTTTAGCATATTCAGTTGAATGCAAGTAGGATGATGTCATCAGCAAAAGGCATAAAAAACAGTTCAACAAAACCTGGTAACATGAGAGAAAGAGAGACCCATAGGCACACCACCTTATCCCTCCCTTCCACCCCCACCTCTGCTCCCCGCTAACCAAAACCTCTCCGCCTGCCCCCTCTTCCTCCCACATACTTATATTCACACGCCCTGAAGGCTCACAAAAGAACTAACGTCTCCAGACGATGAAAATGACCAGGGGGAGAGAACGGCAAACAGGGGGGAGGGCCGGGCAAGTGGGGCAGTACCACACTCTGACCTGTTGGAATCTTAGCGTCACGCAAACAAAGTTTGACAAGGAGAATGTACACAGTGTTATCCCCCTTGTCCCCTCCCCTCTCTGGGTATGGTCATTCTCCGATAAGAGAGAGGGAGATAGAGAGAGAGAGAGAGAGAGAGAGAGTCCACACTGCTCCTGTGCGTCAGCATTCCCAGACACCATGTCAGTGTCAACAGCTGGGTTGGTGGGCAGGCAGTGGGTGTATTTCTAAGCTTTATCAGTCACCTTCGTCTGCTAAAACCGTCTTCCTGCGAACAACGTACGTATTTCTGTGCAAGAAAAAGTCGTCGGGTAGTACATCAGCACCTTCGGTTATGGACAATGGACCGCTCTCTGATAGACCATAGACATACTTTACAGGCTATGAGAGTTTCTGCCGTCAACTTCACTTGAAGACAGGTAACCGTTGACCCAGTGATCCCCTTCGGTCGAATTGCCCAGTCCTGAAAGCGGAAAGAGAGCAACTTCACTTGTGGATCCGAAGTCCACTGACTGATCACCCAGTGAGTCGATCATTATTCTTGTTATTGTTCTCGTGTGATCGTTGTTGCAGTTATTGCTGGCATCATTTCCATTGTTGTTGCTTTTCAACATCACTTGTTTTAATATATTTTTTTCTTCATCTTGCTTTCATGGTGGTTACTTTGTTTTGTTTTAATAGTTTTTATTTCATCTTGCTTTAACATTTTTTTTACTTCGACATCTCTGTTTTCCACCTGAGTGCATAACGCAGAAAGATTCACTTTTGAATTATGATGATGATTATTTATGATGATGATGATTGTTGTGTTGTTCTTCTTCTTGTTATAGTAGTAGCAGCAGCAGCAGCAGCAGTAGTAGTAGTAGCAGTAGTGTCAGTAGTTGTTGTTCTTGTTGGTGTAGTTTCCAAGTACTATGGTAGTTACAACAAAAGCACATACCAATACACGATTGATTATCGTTTGAAATTCAGTTTTGTTTACACTGCTGCTTAACTGAACTACTGGTAAAACTAGCCACGTGTGCGGCCTGAATAACTGCACGACTTGCAAAAACTGTATCATTTAAACATGTGTGCGGTTTGCACAACTGCCTTCTGGCAAAAACCATATAAATTCAAATTCAACTTTATTGTCTACTTCAACCAAAACGGAAAATTTTCTTTCGGCTCACTCAAAATGCTTTATTGTCTGCTTCAACCAAAACGGAAAATTCTCTTTCGGCTCACTCAAAATGCTTTATTGAAATGCTATATTGTCTGCTTCAACCACTGAAAACGGAAAATTCTCTTTCGGCTCAATCAAGATGCCCGCCAGCAAATATCAAAGTGAAGAACGAATAAGAAACAGACACACTCTTCCCTGATCACCATGCACACATCAGTTATCATGTAAAAAGAAAACATTCGGTAAGATAATATTACACTTTAATAGAGAGTAAAAGAACTCTGTGTGTGTGTGTGTGTGTGTGTGTGTGTGTGTGTGTGTGTGCCGTATGCGCGCGTACGCGCGCCCGCGTGTACATTCAATCATAATAAAAAGGAAAAAAATATTCAGTAATGAGATAATTATAACATTTTAAGAGACAAACTGCCCATCAACAAACATCAGATCGAAAAACGAATGAGCAGCTGGCACACCCATCCTTGATCACAATGCACATATAGATTATAATGTAAAAAGAAAACAATTAGGTAAGAAATAAATTACATATTGAGATGAAGTAGAAAACAAATCAATCATTTTAAAGAAAAATGTTCAGTAACATAATTATAACACTTTAAGATGCACATCCGATGAAAAACAAATAGGCCTAAATGATAGTAAATCGTACACACTTCCCTTACCGCTATGCAATCATCAATCATCGTATGAAAGGAATATAAAGGCATATATAACTTTTAATTAAGACATGAAATCGTAGTTGAAAGGTCTAAAACCACTACCAAGGCCACAAGTATGCAAGACCCCTTTCACACCCCTCCGCAGCAAAATAAAATATTACGCACTTATATATAATGGCGCGCGCCAGCGCGCGCGCGCGTGCAAACACACACACACACACACACACACACACACACACACACACACACACACACACACACACGTCTCTATCCCGCCTTCCCCTATAACCCCCCACTCCCTCCCCACACTTCTTCACACACGCATGCATGTCATGTTCAAAAAGAGTTTGTATTCATTTTGTATTACTCTTCTTCTCACAACAGATTTTTCTCTATGATTAGGACTGATCTCCACAGGGAGAGCGCGTCGCTACACTGACAGCGCCACCCATTTGTTTGTATTTTTTTCAGTTGCCTTCAATTTTATTTGTTTTCCTATCGACACTGATTTCTTAAAAAAACAAACAAAAAAACAACAAAAAACAAAAGCAAAACAAAAAAACAAAACAAACCCAAAACAAAACAAAACAACAACAACAAAAAACAAACAAACAAAAAACAAAAAACAACAACAAAAAAACCTTTGAAATTGAAAAATCATCTTTTAAAAGGCCTACCAAAGCCATGTCGTCAAAAAAACAAAACAAAACAAAATAAAACAAAAACAACAACAACAAACAAAACCAAACCAAAAAACAACAAACAAACAAAAAACAAAACAAACAAATAAACAAACAAACAAAAAAACTGTGAAATTGAAAACTCATCCTTGAAAAGGCCATGTCGTCAGAATATTTTACAAGACTGAGAAAAAGGTCTAAGTACCTGATGTCATTAATTTTATGTAGAGGGAGAAAAGCAAAGGGGACAAAACACAACCTTGAGGAACTCCAGTATTCACAGTATTCTTTTCATACATTATGGGCCGGCCAGAAGAACTGACATTCAGACTAAAACGCTGTGGCCGATTGCATAAGGACTGTTTTATCCATAAAATAAGGTCAGCTGCTATATCTAGGCCTATAAGTTTCCTGGTTAAGATATGATGTTGAATGGTATGATACTGATAATTATAGCCACATGTGCGGTCTGAATATCTGTACTGCTGGCAAAAACTATAGCTACCTGTGCAGCCAACGTTGTTAGAAAAGTTGCTGAAATGCCGTGCATCCTGCCTGGATACCCCGTGTTTGTCACGAGTGAAAGAACACCGCGACTCACTGACAGGAAAGCGTTCAATGTGCAAGACAGTACAGATGTATCTGACACATGTGGGTGTACGAAGAAGTTTAAAGCAATTTATGTAGGTATACTTTCAGTTGTTTGTTTGTTTGTTTGTTTTTTAATCCGGCAGTTTGGCCTCTTGGTCTTTTCAGATAATTTATGTGCTTCATCTGTCTGTAATCAATGTACAATATATTTTCTTGACATGTTTCCATGTCAAACAGATTGCAAGCCATATATTGTTATCATGAAATCCTAACGGTATGATATAACATTACATGGATATTGCGAATGTAAAGCAGCACATTTGAGTTTCTTCCTCATTGCCGAAACTCGCTCTCTGATAGTTTACAGCGAAGGGAAGCAATTGCGTGATCAGAATCTATGGTACTCTATGGCAGTAATTTCCCTTGGTATTCCCCCAAACTCGCCAAAGTCTTTTTTGTTATCCTTTTTTTCCCTTTTAATACTAAATCCAAAAAAGTTCTTCTTTTTGTGTTTAGAGTGTTAATAAAATTCAAAAGCTATTGCGTGCTGTGTCTTCATCACAACCATTATTTTGAGTGATTTTTGTTTGTTTTTGTGTTGTCTTCCTTTCCTTCTCACAGCCCTTTTTCCGTCAGTGACTGGTTACTTCCTGTTCACGTGAGCCTCAACTTGAATGCTGGCAAACACCGCTGAAGCAAGAACATTGATCGTCACCGTCGGTTAAGGTTGCTATATTTTTTTTGTTACCTTTCCTCTCTTTCTCTTTGTTTATCATGTGGCATGTAACAGACAAGTACGACAACTTTGGTTGCTTCTCATTGAGACGTAACATTGTCTTACAACAAAAATGACCAAATGTCAATTTGACAGTGCACTTGTTTGCTGTTAGAATAATGGTTTACATCTTTGGCCTCGTTTACATTTCGTTTTCTACTGCAGTTGGACCTGTGTGTATTGATCACAACAGAAAATGTGTTGTAGTTGGATGACCAAAGAAAATATCGATTTTGGTTGGATACAAAAATCGTCTCTGTTCGATCACAAAGGGTTATTGCCACACGGCACACGACCTTTGTGTTTTTCAATCACATTTCTTTGGTCGGCTAGCTTCCCACCCATAAACTCTTTCGGGGTATGGATGAAATTTTGTCTTGGTGGCTAAATATAATAACATCATATGACAGTTGATAGCTACGATATTGTTGGTTAACTTAGATACTCGTTTCAAACTTTCTTTCCAACTTCCGTGAGCGTGATCTGCAGAACTTATACATGTAGCTGAACGCGTGGTGTTGCGTTTTCATCGTTCTTAATAATTAACACAGTAGTTCTTCACATGTGAAAATATTCTGATTGCGGTCTTTACAAGAACAGCGTGTTTAAAAAAAACGCACAACAACAAAACATGAGCTATCGAGTGGAGGTGAATTTTGTCGTGTAAGGTAAATTATGTATTTCATAAAATCATTCTCTGAATCGTCTGAAAGACGGGTACAGAGGAAGAGCAAAAAGTACTTTCTTGTAAATCAAAGCCCTCACACCCTGGAGAGAGAGAGAGAGAGAGAGAGAGAGAGAGAATATAAAAGGTAAACACACACACACACACACACACACACACACACACACAGAGGCATTGTTATTTTGTATTGAAATAAAAATCCACATGTGGTTTTAATTTCAATTGATTCATTTCCCTGTTTTAAATGGAGTAAAACGGAGAGTCGGTGAGACGCATTGTTGCTATCTGCAAATCTACACACACACACACACAAAGACACACACACATGTGGAATTCACATTTAAGAACCATTGGATTATAATTCCACCTACCCTTCTCCCTTTTTCAATGTTGGACCTTAAAATGTTATATAGAACGCGTTTGCTATGATTTTTTTTAAACATGGAATTTAAAATCAAAATCTAATGAATCAGAATTCATACCTAAAATCTAACAAATTACGATTCTTGTCGAAGTTTGTTCGATATTTAAAGCCTGAAAAAAAAAGTAAAGAGAAAAATCCCCAGTTGTCAGAGGATTTGGTTTTGGTTTTCCGTTTACCTTCACAATATTTGAAGTTACCTGCATGGCAAGCGATGGCCGGTATTGAAAATCGCACATAAAAAAACAACAACATCAAAACAACCAAAAAACCAAACAACAACAACAAAAAAACCCAACAACAGATTTTTTTTTCTGACCGAGAAAAAAAATTTTGCCCTGTTGAGATCATCACAATCCTCTAACTCGTCAGCAGTAATGGGAATCAGAATAGGATAAAACTAAGGTAACAGCGACTAAACAGTATATATCTTTAAAAAAAATAATCTGTTTTTGCTCCAGTACAGGAAGACTCATCTGTTGAAGCCTCCAAAGATGGCCTGCCATGAAAGTTCCATAGAAGAAGCTGTTGGACGGATGGGGGAGCTGCTGTCGCGCTACTACAGAGTTTCCTACCGGCCCCCTGGAGTGGCCGTGGTCCTGCACTCCATGCCTGTCCTCCCCCAGGCCTCGGTGGATCCACTCATCACGGCCTGCCTTCACCGCCATGCCTACAGCTGTGCCATCCTGGCAGCAGTGTTCTACAAACGACTTGACCGTCTGGCCAAGTCAGAGGCTCTCAACACAGCGCCCACTGTCTGTCGCCAGTTGTGGGACGATGTTCTCGTTTTCTTGGCTAGCAACAACCGGTGGTCATGTGCAAAGATCCTCATTGACAGTTCTTCCCACACCTGCATACCACTTCTTTCCTGGCTGTCCATCACGTCGCTGAACGAGGACTCTGTGCCCGTGTTTGAGGCACTACTGGATCGCTGCTCCACCTCGCACACGTCTGTACTTACAGGGTTAGTCAGAAACATGTGGAGGTTGGGGTTCAGTGATCAGTGTGAGTGTTTAGTTAACACTGAGAACAAAGCAGTAAGACATGTACTTTCAGAATGTTTCAGCGATATTCTCGTGGTCCTCGTTCGGGAGACCTGTCTCCGCAGGTTGTACCCGGAATACTTCCCCAGTGTGGGTGCTAACTACAACGGCTGTCTGACTACGGCGTGTGAAGCGGGCCTGCTTGCGTCGGCTGTCCATGACCCTGGCAGTGAGCTGGACGTGACGAGCCACTCAGCTTTCGGTGTGGCAGTGATCCTCAACCAGCCAGACCTCGTGCGCTTTCTTTACCGCGCAGGCGTCCCGACCAGCCGTCATGTGCGCCAGCTGTCCCGTCATCCCTCGCTGATACAGAAAGCGGAAGCAGACGACAAGAGGAACGAAACTCCGCGTGTGGCTTCACCGCCGAGAGACTTCCCGTCGGCTTTCGATGTGGACGCCGCCAGAAGCATCCGGGACTTTCTGACGAGTGAGTGCTCCCGACCTCGTTCGTTGCAAAGTCTGTGTGTGCAGGCGGTGTCCAGACAGCTGGGCTGGGGGAACGGCAGGCAGGCCGGAATCAAAGAGTTGCAAATCCCAAATTCCTTGAAGAATGAGTTAAGCTTCAAAGGTGAAGGGGTTTTAGTGAATCCGGAAAAATGAATATTTGATTGTCCACCTGCTGTATCATTTTAACCTGTTGACTGCATACATGACGGGCGAAGTTTTTATTTTCTTTTTTAGTGTGTGTGTGTGTGGAGGGGTGGGGGAGGTACAAATAGAAAATGTGACTCTCTAGGTATTGAAACGGAATGCACAAACCAATTATTAGTGTTTGGGATAAGGGTTTCATTTCCTGTCCTGTGTATACCAATATGCTTGACGCAAACCGTGAGTGTGTGTGTGTGTGTGTGTGTGTGTGTGTGTGTGTGTGTGTCACTGTGTGTGTGTGTCACTGTGTGTGTGTGGCTGTGTGTGTGTGTGTGTGGGGGGTTATGAATAGAAAATGTGACTCTCTAGGTATTGAAAGAGAATGCACAAACCAATTATTAGTGTTTGGGATAAGGGTTTCATTTCCTGTCCTGTGTATACCAATATGCTTGACGCAAACCGTGTGTGTGTGTGTGTGTGTGTGTGTGTGTGTGTGTGTGAAAAGAAAAAGTGTCTGCCCAAACCAGTATTTACCATTTTTTAAAGAACCAATAAAGCTCTGCTGAGGACGGATCAAATATTACAGACTTGCGTCGAACGCGTTTTGTGTTTGTGTTGAATGGAAATGTTCTCCTTGTGCACTTAATGCTCTCTATTCCTCTCTCATTCACTTTCTTCTTCTTGTGGTAAATTTTGTATGCCATGATCATTGATTCCTTCAGTCTTCGATTTTGGTTTTCGGTGCTGTTTAGTGCAAAGACAATCATGCGTATATAATCTGTTGTTCGCTTGTGGCTGCTGCTGCTGCTGCTGTTGCTTCAGAAGTTTGTTTCACCGACGTGAAGTCACTCCAAGAACCCCCCCAAAAAAACAACAACAACAACAACAACAAAACAAAACAAACAAACAAACAAAAAAAAACAACAACCAAAGAACCAACAACAAAAAACCAAAACCAAACCAAACCAAACAAAACAAAACCAAAAAAAAACCCCCACTAACAACCAACAACCCCTGTTGGTTTATTGTTGTATTAATGTGGAATATGACTGAACCTGATAGACTGTAAATGAAAGTTCAGTCCAACAAAGTAGGACCAAGTTAAAAGAAAATGCGTTGGCCCATACATCAAAAACCCAATGAAAGACATGCACAACATGTGAAGAACTTTGAAAGAGACACGAAACGACAGGTGCCCTATACACAGCAACAGATGAGACCAGGCGCTGTACCAATGATGGCAGTATAGCAGAGAATGCAGATCTTTCAGTTTCAGTTTCAAGGAGATGTCAACGCATGCGGACTGATCCATATACGCTACACCACATCTGCTTAAAAATATAAAAAAAGAAAAGGGAGCACATGCCTGATCTACGTAGCTCATGCCTGATCAACTCACAAACCCGAAGGTCTCTGATATGCGTCCTCTATAATTTATGTGGTTTACTGCACTTTTAATCAAGATTGTTATCCACTCCAAAAAGTCAGACCCAAAGCCAAATACATTAACTGCATGCCGTAAATATGACTTTGGCGTAAAATAAAATGTTTTTGCATAATGCTAAAACAAAGTCTGCTTTGCCAGTTTCTGTAATCCATGATATTAATTATGCACATGACTTCAGTATTCTCTATCCTCGAGTATCTAACTTGATCATCACTGACTATAATTATGTTGAATAACACCACTCAGTCTATGACTATGAGCCATGATCTTAACCAAAACCTTTTAGCTGGTGTTAGTCAATGTTACAGGTTCCAATGTGTTAGATGTTCTCTGTCTTGTTGTTTACCTTAATTAACATTATGACACCTTGATATTCTGTATACGTAGGCTCACCCATATCAACTAATTCGTTAAAAGAGGCAGAGAAAATACATTTTGATTAAACAAACAAACAAACAAGAAAAACATTTCAATTGTGGTTCCATCCATTTAAGGCGCCGTTCTGTTTTTCATGCCCGATAAAGCAATCGATATTTCATAAACTATTTTCGGTGCCTGTTTGAACTGTTGGTAGGCATAAGCTGACAGCACATGTGGAAGGACGTCAGAGTGAATGATGGAACCAGGACACTGGTGTAAACAATATCTGCAGACCAGATTCCTGTTCCATGGACTGCATCCAGAAATAGGTTCTTCCACTCAGGACAGCATGTCGGTGAAGCCAAAGCGGGAGTTGTCAGGCAGAGTGAGAACTGCTCAACCGCCTGTCTGCTCTTCATTTGGGATCCTAGAGACGTTTTGCATGCACTGTCTCTGTATGGGAAGACATCATCACTGAGTGGACAGGGCAGCTTTGCCGGAACCCAGGCCCCATCCCACAACCGCCAGAAATTGAGACGATTAGTGATGAGTCGGCAGTTTAGCACCTCCACGACCAAGCCATGTTTCTGGACCAGTGACAGTGTCCCTGGTGACATGCTCACCATGGTTTGGGTACTGAGAGAGAGAGAGAGAGAGAGAGAGAGAGAGAGAGAGAGAGAGAGAGAGAAGAAAAATGGGGTGAGAGAGGGGGGTAGTGACAGAGAAAGACAGACAGACAGACAGTCGCTTCCCCCCACACTAGATCTCCCCCCACCCACAGCCGGTCCCCCACCTCCTCAGAAAGAGAGAGAACGTGCACGAGCAATTCTCCAGTTTTATTTTGCGACATGTATACATACTTCTGTTTCTCTACCCTGGGGATCGACCAAAACGAACCTAATACACGGGCATGTAATCACCCAGACAATGAAGAAAGGTTTAATGATCGGAATGTAACAAAGAAAGGTTTGGTAACCCAAAGGTGACCAAAGCATGATGCAGAGTGAAGTAGCCTGCCTCGGACACAAAAATCGACTTCCGACCGAAATGTACCGATCCGAAGTATTCCAAGATGAAAAAAAAGTTAAGATATAGGAAGAATTATCAGAAAAAGATGTTTTGCAGACTTCAGCTGTTCATATGCAGTGTAACAATTGCTTGAAATCTGTGCTAATGTGACACACAAACTCACGACATTATTAAAAAAAATATATTGTCATGAAAGCAAAGCGTTCGTTCCCAAGCAAACAACATTTCCCTTTTTTCAGGGATTTTCAAATACTGCTCAGAGGAAACAAACAGCTTGTTGATTTTTAACAAACTTACGTATAATGTGTGAAATAAAATATTATATACAGGAAGACACAACTGAATTGGTTTGATATACCAATTTGAAAACCACTTTTATTTCGTTTATCTCAGATGTTAATAAAACTTTAGCCACGGGACATCAGTGTGTAAATCCAATCTGACGTCTTTGGAGTCTTTCTTAGACTTTTATCTACCGTCTTCTTTGTACATTATTTATCGTGGTTTTCTCTTTTTAATTTCGTTCTTCTAACACATTATCGTATTTAAATACGCTTGACTGATTTGTTTTCCTACATCTTGATTTTTCTCGAGGACTTCAATTATTAACATGTTTTTTAAAATTCCATTTTGAAACAGTATGCAGTTCTCATTGCTTTTTGCGTATCTGCATACATGTTAACTTATGCATATATATATATATATATATATATATATATATATATATGTGTGTGTGTGTGTGTGTGTGTTAGTGTTATCATCCAGAATATTTTCCTTGATTCATTCTGTTCGCTGTCATGTAAATAAAACTTCGGATGGTTTATGGATTATTTCCTTTACTGGTTGATTTATTTACTTCCTACAGAACGATGTTATAACAATTTAAGGTTATGTATTGTCATTGCAGAGTATTTTGTATTTGTATTTGCATTTCTTTTTATCACAACAGATTTCTCTGTGTGAAATTCGGGCTGCTCTCCCCAAGGAGAGCGCGTCGCTATACTACAACGCACCCGTTTTTTTTGTATTTTTTCCTGCATGCAGTTTTATTTGTTTTTCCTATCGAAGTGGATTTTTTCTACAGAACTTTGCCAGGAACAACCCTTTATGGAACAAGGCCCCCTAATGTATAACGAGCGATTGAGATTTTCCCACATTTCCTTTCAGTTTCTAAACTGTGAGACAGCGTCAAAAACACGACGCACACGGAACTAGCCAGTACATGAATGGCCAAACGTGTTTCTGAGCATTACACTTTCAAAATATATGTTTTGTCGTCATGCAAATCTTCAAAGAGCCCATATCTTTGTTGTAATAATCACTCTGGGAACGGTGGTTGACGGATGTCTCCAGATTAACGTGTAAAGAATTTCTGTCTTCCATGCAGTATTGCACACTTTTACTGATAACCATACTATGTTCTTGTGTCTGCCAATTCCATTCTGTTTTTCGCTTTATGTCAATCATATCTTAATATCCCGCTATGTTTTGTTTCCGTTTCATTTTGTAAGAGAAGCTTCTGGAATTTGTTCTGTCACACAAAGTATTCATTTGTTGCTGCAGAGAAAGAATTGTTGGCAGCGCTCTTGTAGTTTTTATGACTCCACGGCGGTAAAATGAGTATCTTTCAATTTCAGACAAGGTATCCATTCTAAATCCACAACAATAAAGATTCTACAGTTAAGTGTTTTTTGTCCTTGATACGAGGAGCGTTTGTACTTTCGTTTGTAAAAAGTGAATCCAAATGACCACCCTGACTAAATATTGAACCCTTGATTTTCGTCGTTCATAAAAGCGGAATATTCAGTAATGCCACTCAGTCCATGGTCTTTGACACGGACACTTTTTATGTGGCAAAGAAAGAGGAACCACGGAGACATTCTGTCTGTGTGGCATGAAAGACGTTTCACGAACACTCACTCCTGTGTTCTTTGTGGCTGGTTCTGTGGCTCTAGAATTCGAGTGTTCATGAATACTTATTCGTTTGTTCTTCGTCATTGTTTGAATAGCTGCAGCAGTGGAGGGTTCGTGTGTACTGGTTTTCGTCAAGGGGTCTATGGTTGTAATTCCACACCCTTTGTTTGCAACGGTTTTTTTTGCTATCTTTGATTTCACGACCAGAGGAAGGCAGCCTCGATAAAGACATGTTCCTGAGATTTTCGTTGTCTGATCTGCGGCTGCTGTAGTGTGTTTCTCACCAGTACTGAGAGCTTTGGATGTGCTCAATGACTGTATGTTAGAGCCTCTGTCACTCGACAACGTGTTATGGGTGGGAGGGTCAATGGGGGCAGCAACAGGATTTCTATCACCATCACTTTTCACCTGACAGACACCACCGTCGGCACACAGCACAGAGAACCTCTCACACAGGTCAGCCATTTCCTTTCTTTGGTCCTCCAAGGACTGTGTTGACGTGCTTCTGATGCCTCCCACGGTGAGTGACCTGTTGCAGTGTCTGCTGTGGCCAGGGTGACGAGGTCTTCTCCAGCACCTCTGCTGCACGTCCATTCCCGGGACATGGCGCTGTAGAGTCTCCTTCTCTGCCACTGCCGCCCCACGTCTCCGCCAGTGCTCCTGCGATATTTCTGCGTGTGCTGACACACAGCTACGACAAGAGATGGCTTCTCGTCTGATGTCAACATGAGGAGATGTCTCTCTCAACTTGACCGTCGACGTGCCGTTTGAGGCAGTTGATGAGAACTGTGACTCACAGTCCATGCTGCAGGAGTTTACAGTGCCATCAGGACTGTGACGAGTCCGAACAGGCGCACCAACAGTATTGTAAGCTTGTGGTGTAAGTTTCTGGGAGGTCTGCAATCTGTCGGACATTCTCAGAAGCTGGTGTGTTGGAGTATTTCTGAAGTCACTCTGTCTTGCCTGTGTTTCAGAGTGTCTTGCTGACTGTTTGTGCTGGTCTGTTAGTTGGGAACTGACCTGGCTCTCTTCTAGCCTTTCTTCTGGGCTTCTCTGTGTAGAAGGAATGAGTCTGGACATGATAGCCTGGCAGCAGTTAACTTGTTTCGGTTGTCTTATTTCTTTGCCCGATTTTGACGCTTCTGGTTGCTGTTGAGCTGAATCCTTATCTTTAAGTGCGGGTGAAGGAGAGGTATAGAGTATCGTTCTTCTTTTGTGTGTCTGGTAATCAGCTGTGAGTATTTCTTCACCATGGGCCGCACCGTTGTGTGAACGTATCTGTTGCATCTCTTTAGAAGAATCGTAGCGGGGATGCACGTGCAGGAGGTCTGGCAGTTCCCGTGTCTGCCTTCTGTGTCTCTGTTCTTTGCGTGCCTGTGACTGTGTGGTACAATCACCTCTCTGCTTCCTTGTGGCACTGAGGCGTAAGTTTTTGAGAAGGGATTCATTTCGAACAATTTCATCGTCAGATTCATACTTAGATGTTTGTTGCTTGTTTTGTTTCTTATCTGTTCGTGTCCGTGGCTTTCTTTTAAAGTCGTGTGGAAGGTCTTCGTAAAAATAATCATTTCCATGGATTTCTGAGTGTGTTTTTCTTTTCTGGGATCTTCTCTGTGGTCTGCATTTTTGCGCCAACGATTCTGAGTCTGTTCCAGAGTTGAGTTGTTTTATCAGCCTTTTTTGAATTCTTCTTCTCTCTTTAGATATTTTTGGCGGGTGGTAATTGCCAGGCTGTTTGTTGTGAGTCACACCTGTGCTTCTCTTGTGTCGGTATGTGTTGCCTGTGACTCCAGGATTGTGCTGTAAGTGCGGCAGATTCTCCGTCTCACTGTGCACACCCTTGTACTTTCTGGGCACTGAAGCTGACTGAACCGTATTCCTTGGTCTATTCTTTCTAGATACTTGCTGCAGCACCACAGGATTTTGCATACTTTGCTCGGAGGGTCTGTCTACTGAGCTGCCAGACGACCATTCCACATAACTGACTATTGTTCGTCGTCTGTGGCTTTTTCTCGTCCTGTTGTCTATTGACAGAAGAGCACGCGCTTGTTTAGGTTTGGACCGTTTAGTGTTTTCAGACGTCTGCTCTTTGTGATCACGACGTGTGACTGTCGTACAGAATTCAGCACAGTCCTGCCCCACAGGGGAGTCGCGACATTTTGTGGTTTCTCCACCGTGATCTGGGGGTGAGAATCCCGCTATGTACAGTATACGAAGACCGTCTAGTTCTGATCGTCTTCTGCGTTTCTGCTTCATTCTTGTTTTTGCAGATTTTGTCATTTGAAGATAATTTATTTCGGGGACAGAATGGTTAGATGTACAAGGTGTTTCCTGACCGAGAGGGACTGTAATGTTTGGTGGCATCACGTGTTTTGTTCTTGGATTTTCTTTTTGACTGGTGGTGACAGTCTTCTTGCATCCGGCTTCAACATTTATATTGTTCAAAGTGAACATGTTGCCAGTAACCTGTGATTCTGCATCCACAGTCTTTGCTGGATGAATCCTACTGAAAAGCTGAGATATGCTCTGATTTGTTTCAATGTGCTGATCACAAAAAATCGACATGTTTCCTACAACAGTCATGCCATTATCATTGTACTTAGTGCCAATCTGGAGTGATGGACCCTCCAGTGTGTTCCTTTTTCCATCCACATTGGATTCATTGTCGCTGTCAGAGTGCACATCACCGTCTGCTTCATCCCGATATGAAGGCTGATTCTGAACGAAAAATCCAGGTTTAAAGGAAGTATTTTGCTTTGGTGATGCCGCCTCTGAAAAGGAACTTGGGAAGCACCTGCTTTGTCTCATCGTTGGTACTGATCTTACTTCAGTCTCTTTGGCATTGTTTTTGCTGGACAAAGGACAGCTTAAGTCCAGTGGCTGGATAGTTTCTGCATGGCTTTGTCCAGGCATGGTTATTTCCCCGGACTGTTGCTGACCGCAAGATGTCCATAGTTTACTCCGACTGGCATTCATGTTGTAAGGTTTCCCACAGTTTTCAACAGACGAATGAATGTTTCTGGATTCGTCAAATGAACTGTGTGCCAGAGCTTTGTTTGGAGCAACAATCTGAAGGGATCTTGGAAGGGGTGACAATCTACACCAGGGCAGAAAATACTGGGGCCAGCATCTGGTTGGGGGAGACGTCAGAGCATATTCACCTGCTGTGCTTTTTGGGTCGGACGTCCCTGATGGTCGTGAAATACGTTGGTTTTCTTTTCCGTGCTGGTCATCACGTAACCCATCTCCTGGTAATTGTGTCGTGTCTGTACAGCTAGCTTTCAGCAACCCAGACTTGTTTGCTAAATCTTCTGGTGCTGTGTGCATAGGGCTGGTATAGCCTGCAAGTGCTGGTATCGTTTCCCCATATTGTTTGAATTGCCAGTTCTGATTCAAAGCACCCTCTAACAGAATTCTATTGTTCGTCACACTGTGCAGATGTGAAAAGTCTGTTCTTCTGTCCTCGATGCATTTTTCTAAATCATTTTCTGCTGGAAGTTGCACCGTTTGTCTGATGCATGTTGTACAGGAATCAGCTTTTGGTGAATAACCTCCAACAGTTCCTGGATTGTTGCTCACAGCAGTCTTTTGATGCTGACAGCCCGTGTCTACAAGTAGCTGTAGTTTTCCGGAATCAGGTGAAGAAACGTGATCTTTGCGGCTGCCGTCTTTTGGGACAGAAGTATTGTTTGTGGTCTGTTGCAGGAGGAAGACCTGATCTATACACGCTTGTGAGTGTGCTGTGACCTCTGTACTGCTGTTCCCGGTTTTGGGGGAAGGAAAGTCGCCAGCTGTATTTAACATCCCAAATGCAAGAAGTTGGGGATACTGGTTTCTCGGACTGAACGTGTTGATGTTTGTGGGTCTAAGTTTTGGCTCAGATTCGTGCAGTGGCTCATGTTCTCTCCTGTGGTCTTTCCAGTAGTACTGAGTTGGTGCAGGTGAGGGATCGTTGGCAGGTAAATGACTGTTGTTTGTACAATGCCCCTCCTGTTGTCTTTCCTTCAGTGGCTCGGACTCCTCTGCAGTGTCGCCTCTCTCGGGCTGACGCTGACGAAGACAGGAGTGAAAGGCATTGTTTGAGAACACGGTGTTATTGTCTTCAGCCCTCTCCACCACACTGTTCACGTCCCCAGTCTTATTCTGCAAACAGGGATGACATGTATCACCGCCTCTCTCGGGATGTTTCGGAAGGAAGTGCGAGTACAGACTTGGTGACAGGATCTCCGTGTCTTCATCATCACCCCTGTCGCTGTTCTCCTGAAGAGAAGCTGTCCTCGAACCATCCTTTCCCTCTTCCGCTCTGTCGCTATCAGCAGTATGACTGGCGCGGTTGAAGACGGTGGTTTCCAGCTGGTCTGAAGCTGCTGCAGAAATGGTATCCGTAGACACACCCTTTTCTGCATCTTCCTCGTCTGTCCAGCACCTGTGAGTTCTCCCTTCCACCCCCGATCCTGCGGGCAACAGGTGCGTTGTCAAAAATGTGATGGTGCTTCTGTCGGCGATGGTTGGTGATGACTGTGTGGTCGTGCTGGTGTGGGTTGTGGGAGGACGGACAGCGACTGATTTCATATCGTCGTCAGTGTGCTCACATCCGTCGTTGCTGTGTTTCTGTACGGACTGCAGGAATGTGCCCGTGGAGGGAAATGTGTTGAGAACCTCGTGCAGGCCACTGGAAAATATATATGATGATTTATATTGTAAAGAAAGAAATAAAGAATGAGCAAAAGAAGAAGAAGAAAAAAACAAAACAGCAAAGCGAACAAAAATCTGTTCATCAAATAAGCTTGCGCTTACGATTACACAGGAGCACACACTCGTATGCAAACAAGTACTCACGTTAGCAAACGCACCCACTCATTTATTCAGATGAGCGCGCGTGCTCATTACATGCGCATGCCACCAGTATTACCATACATACATGCATGTGCGCATCATTACTCGCAAAAAACCACTCGATTCCTGAACCAAAAGAAATACACACACACAGAGACACACACGCACACACATGAACAGACGCATATGCACACATACACGCACACACATTCTACCATCCCGGCCCCTACCCCAGCCTTCCTCACCTCCGCCCGCTGACATACACAACTACTCCCCCGAAAACTTACTCTTCTCAGCGTTTCACATGCACACACAATTTTCCTCAATCACATCCCCAACATCTCGATCAGACAAAGATACGTGGTTAATCTATCTTAAACAAGAGGCAAAGCCTTCAAGACCCGCTTGTGCTTCACGCTTTATTCTGTAAAGGAATCATTAGGAGGTAAAAAAAAAAAAAAAAAAAAAATTAAATGGTTGAAAAGTGCTCTGTATTAAATATGATGGATAAGCTTGGGAGAAGAAAAAAGAAAAGAAAAGAAAAAAAATGTACTGTTTAAGACGAGAAAGATCAGTTTAAAGCAAATTAAGTCCCCTAGCATTAATAACAGAGTAATTTCCCTTTTTTACTATCTGCACCAAAACGTTTGCAAAATAAATAAAACTTCCATGCTTAGCAAAAGAACTTCCTGTTTGAACAAAAAATGATAATGACTGCTCTTGTTGTTGTGTCAGAATATCAGATCAAAGTGCCAAATTTAGAGAATACAAAAATGATAAATATAACAGTAAATGCAGTTTGCATATAATTAGGCTTCATTTTTTATTTTTTTGTGCCCATCCCAGAGGTGCAATATTGTTTTAAACAAGATGACTGGAAAGAACTGAATTTTTCCTATTTTTATGCCTAATTTGGTGTCAACTGACAAAGTATTTGCAGAGAAAATGTCAATGTTAAAGTTTACCACGGACACACACACACACACACAGACAGACAGACAGACAGACACACACACACACACAGAGACAACCGAACACCGGGTTAAAACAGACTCACTTTGTTTACACAAGTGAGTCAAAAATCATTTAGATCATTGATACTTACAGAAACCATAACCTTGTAATATGTCATGAATTGCAGCTTCTCATTTTCAGTATTGGTCTGCTGTTTTATTTTTTCGTTCTTAAAGACATTGTGATATTTGTTCACCAACACCTTCATGAGAGGCGATGCCCCTAATGAATACACTATTTGCATTCGCGAATCCCCCTCCCCCCAACCCCCACGCCCTCTGTCCCTAAGAGCAGCGCACCTGTACAAACCAGCCGTGTTGACCAGTGCCACGTGCTCTGGCACCAGCAGGTGGTCCTTCAGGGTCCCGGAGTAGCTGTGCTGGCACAGCTCGCAGTACTTCCTCTCCCACCGCCTCAGCTTGGCCACCGTGTCGGCGAATTTATGGTCCACCGGCCTCTGCCCTCTGCAAGACAGTGCAGTTTTCACGGTGGGAGTGGGTGTGAATCCTGGCAGAATCGTGGGTGGGTAGTTGAGGTAGGGGAGGGGGTGGGTGGGTCAGGGGTGGGAATTTGTGTGTGTGTGTGTGTGTGTGTGTGTGTGTGTGTGTGTGTGTGTGTGCACGCTTGCATGTGTCCGTGGGGAAAGAAGTGTGTGGAATGAATAAAGAAGAGGATTATATGTGCACGCACACACACACGCATCCGCACACACACACACACGCGCGCGCACATACACATTCACTCACTCACTCACTCACACGCACGCACGCACGCACGCACACACACACACACACACACACACACACACACACACACACCGCACCGCACCGCACCGCGCCACACCACACCACACCATATCCAAACACACACACACGCACCAAGATTCAGCCTACCTTGATTTATGTCCCTCACTTCTGATCTCAGGGAACAACCGTCTTCGGCTCTTGACCTTGTCCGTCGTGTCCTTCACTGTATCGTCTGATCCTGTGACCCTGGCCACACGCCGCGGCCAGCTGGATACCAAATTCTGACCATGGAAACCGGTCAGCTTACTACCCCCACCACCGTTCTTCATCATGGCCCTACCAGATTCCCCAACAGCGTCCGAACCGGTTTCGAAACTTTCAGAGTTAAGCCTGCAGTCCACTGTCTGTGAGTTTTGTTGTTTGGGGGCTTTCGGACTGCCGGGTTTTCTTTCGTTGTTTCCCGTGCTCTTTCCTCTGTCTTCTGCGGTGTCCCAGATCGTGGTGGTGGGGTCTGGGTGAGTGTCTCCAGTGTTGGCTACTTTCTGTTGGTGGTGATGGGTGGCCATGCTGGAGGTTCTGCCGTGGGCGTGTTCCTCGATCTTGTCTGTCCTGGGTTGAATGTCTGTAGTGTTGCCTGCTGGAGGGCACACAAAAGTACGAACGAATTGCTTTAGAAAAAAACAACCACCCCAAACGTTTGGGTGTATCCCATTTAAGTAAAATCATTCGAAGTGATATTTTTGTAAGCATGCTGAAACGGTCGTTGCTTTCGTATCTATTGCATAACAATGTTCCATAGTTATCGTCATCGTCATAAACCTCAACAGTAGCAGGATAAGCGTGCGAAGCACACCTTATCATTATCATTCTCAAACCAACCATTTTGAATAGTCATCATGGATGCATGAAGTACAAGCTTCTTATTTTCAGCATTCATATGCTTAAACAAGGCCCGACTAAGCGCGTTGGGTTACGCTGCTGGTCAGGCATCTACTTGGTAGATGTGGTGTAGCGAATACGGTTTTGTCCGAAAGCAGTTACGCCTCCTTCAGCTACTGATACTGATGTTTAAACAGCGTATTTAAGACAAAATCTAATATTTTACATAATATATGTGGTGATAGAATAACAAACACCCACATTTTCCCTCAATGTCCGAATCTGAAACAGGTGTTGTTCACGAAGATTGTTATGGCCAACTCATTGGAACACAGTTCTGACTTTTTTGTTTCATATTTCTCACAGATACATTTTTTCTCCATTTTACTTCGGTATGTTTTGTCTCGTATTACATCTGTCAATCCATCAATCAAAGTGAATAGACATAAAACTGAAGAACATGGGTATTGCATTATTCTTATTCCCTTAACCCTGTGAAAAGTCATTGCACTATTGCATACCTTTAAACCGAGGCGCCTCCGGACCTTCCAAGGCTTCGTCCTCACCGTCAACTTCACACCGCTGCTCCTCCTGGAGACTGCGTTCGCCTTTTGCAGGCAGACCCCGGTGATCTTGCCCATGACCTTCACCCCTCAACGCACGGGCACTCTGCGGCTGATCATAGGTCTTCGCTGGCGATCCACCTTCATGGTGATGATGCCGGAGTTTGGGTGTTGGGAGACCTTGAGGAAGTCTTAGACCTGCCCGTGGGTAGGTTTGGAAGGTGGAGAAGAGGGGCCTGTAGTGCCGGTTCACGTGTTCCACGCGGATAGCGATTTTCTGGAATTGAAAGAAAGAAGGAAAGAAAGAGGAGCTGGTGAGGAGGGTGATGGAAAATATACAGTGTTGCTTTTCTTTTAATGTCTGTCTTTCTCTCTCACGCGCACAAACATACACACTGTCGCACGCATGCACATCCACACTCTTACGCACACATCGACTGCCTGCCTCAAAGACACACACACACACACACACACACACAGAAAGAGAGAGAGAGAGAGAGAGAGAGAGAGAGAGAGAGAGAGAGAGAGAGAGAGAGAGAAAGAATGAATGAATGTTTAATGCATTTCGGCCATGGGCACATATACATATATTGGGAGTCTGAGGGAGGGTTAATAAGCAATTAGCGAAAGATATTATACAAACAGACAACAAACTAAACAGAGATAGAGAGAGACAGAGAGACAGAGACACACAGAGAGAGACAGAGAGAGAGAAAAACGGAAACGGAAACGGAATGGTTTATTCAAATATAGGCCTCAGCCCCAAGTAAAGGGGTTAATATGAATATTATAAAACTCAATAAGACAACATAAGCAAACAAGCATAAATGCAGATAACAAAACATAATTATATTCATTTCACGAAGTGGCTATTTCTCTAAGTTTGAAAGCCTTATACAAAAACAGATATAAAACCATTAACACTTCCAACACCCTGTTCCATCCAAACAAAGCCAAATCCATATTCAAACAAAGAAAGACGAACCTTAGTTACCAAGTTTTTCTTTCCCTCGATATCTAAATTATACATTTTATAAGCCTTAGACGGTATTTTGCTATCTTCCATGTGAACAAGTCCGATCCAATAGCGAATACAATTCAAAACAGAGTTTATATATATAGGATATCGGTTTGTTTCACCATAAACAAAGTCATTTGGCGTTCGCATATCTACTAAAAATTTCTTTAAAGCCAACAAATGAACTGATTCCCAGTGAAAAACAGCATTATTTAGCCCCCATAGCTCAGATCAATATTGCATTATTGGTTGTATTTGGCAGTCAAAAAGCTTAAAGAATAAATTTAACGAATTATTGTTTGACATACATAATCTTTTCATTACACATAATTGTAATTATCAAAGCATTTTTTGCTTTACTTGCAAGTTCCTTGCAAGCAGCAACAAAACTTAACGGGTTGAAAAGAAAATTCCGAAATATCTATACACATTAACAATAGGCATTGCAACACCATCATAAAACCATTGTTCTCTCACACTTAAATATCCACCTTTCCGAAATACTATCATGTTACTTTTAGACATATTTAAATTGAAGAGATGTTATTGCACGCTGTAAACTACCTAATTGTGTTTGTAGGCCTATAACTGTTTCTGAAATCAAAATGATATCGTCTACTAACAAAAGAATATACAATTCAAAAGCATCAAGTGGAAACACAGCACCATGCCTACCATTATTAATTACTTCTATTGCTTTTTCGTTTATGAATAAAGAAAAAAGAACTGGGCTGCATGCATCACCTTGTTTAATCCCAGAAGTACATGTTATATAATCTGTCAGTTTGGCACCACATCGGACCCTAGCTTTAACTACATCATACATACTTTTAATACACCAAAACAATTTTCCTTTTATACCATTTTTTTTCATAAGAACTGGCCAAAGAAGATATTTCTATTTATGGAGTCAAAAGCTTTTTCAAAGTCTATAAAAGCTACATACAATTTACGATTGTATGAAAATTGTTTTTGAACTAAGGCTAGCAAAGTAAACATGTGGTCGACTGTTGAATATCCCTTCTTAAACCCAGCTTGACATTCACCTGTAGTATTATTTTCTTCCACCCACTCCTGTAATCTATTATTAATGATTATTCCGAATAACTTGCTACTTACATCAATCAAAGAAATTCCTCTATAATTGTTTGCATTATTAATACATCAGTATTAATTAGATTAATTGCTAAGTCTATTTTCATACGCATATCTTCATTACATAAAGTGGTGGTATATAGATCAGCATATTCTTCACTCCATACTATTCTATCTGTAACATAATGCTTTTCTTGTATATTGACATCACACAGGTTATCATTTGAAAAAAACAACAACTCGCATTGTCACTGGTAAATGGTCAGAGTCAATACGTTCAATAACAGATAATTCACATCTTATAACATTGTAAATAGTTCATTTGAGAAAATAGAGTAATCGATAACACGGAGTCAGAGTCAGATATATATGTATAGCAACCTTCAAGGTCACCTTCACACATTCCATTAAAAAAGTTCAAATCTAAGCGGTACACATATTCAATAATAATTTACAATAATTATTCAGATTATGATCAATGGAACAACGAGTTGCATTAAAAGATTGGCTTCTGTGTTGTACATAAAAAATATTTTGTACGAAACAATCTGGAGAGATGTTTGAAGTTCTGCTATTTAGATCACCATTTAGAATAACATAAACGTCTTTCTCTAACAATAAATCGATCAAACAGTCTTCTAGCACACGAATTCCATTGTCAATATCAAAATGAACATAAAAAGGAGAGCCTTCCGGTGGTATGTATGAACAAACATAGAGAATATCTTTATCAAGTCCAAATAGTTGTTTATCAATCAAAAATACACAAACATTTGTGTATTTCGTGTCAATATGTTTTAAACAAGAAAAATTCGTTTCTTACCAAACAAAGTAATCCACCTGATCGTCTCCCTTGCTTAGTGAATTTTACAGCTGAATTACAAAAATGTATATCCTATAAATACATCAAACTGAAAATCTTCCATAAAAGTTTCAACTAAACAAACGAAATCAAATCATCCACAAACAAATGAAATAAAATCAGGGTCGACAATTTTAGGCGGCAAACCATGCACATTCCACAACAAAAAAGAGAAGGGTCTATTTACATTTGCACGCGACACACCCTGCACGTGCTCATTCGTGCTGTCAGCCGATTGCTCGGCCTCGCTGTCCTGACCTACATTGACGTGTTCATGTGAGGAACTGACATTTGTGACAGAAAAACACGCAAATGGTGCTTCGTTAACTTTGTTCCTCTTCTCAATAGGAGAAAAACAGTGCAGTTCGACTGGCCGGCCATAACCCTATCTTGATTCATGGAGTGTGTCCTGACTGCCGAGAAATAATTTCTTGCCGTCTATAAGGAGATGGTCATAATTCATTGTGGCTCTTTTCCCATCATTTCTGGCCTTCTTCAGATGAGGGGAAAGTTTATGCCTAATCTCCCTCACAAGTTATGAGAAGTCTTCCCCCACAAATACATTACTGCCCTGCAGTTTCTTTTTTACTTTCAGGATCTGTACTTTATCTTTGTAAAAACAACACCTCGCAATGACGGGGGAGTCAGGTCTGGACCCGGTCCAGTTCAACGTGCTGACTCATATCCAGTGTGTCAGTAAAAAGGTCCTGCACCTTTGCCTCACACTGGTCATTTGTTTCATTTTGATCCCTGCTTATCCCATATAAAACGAGGCCATTTCTTTTAGATCTACCAACTAGGTCATCAGTCTTCATTTCTAACTGATTAATCCTGGACATGAGATCTGAATTGACCTTGGCTAGATCCTCATTCTCCTTTCTGAGTACCCTCACTTCCTCCCTCAAATCGTTTATGCCATCTGACAAAGTGCAATACTGCTCACTCATTTCCTTCATAGATTGTTCCATGCCAGAGACTTTAGTGTTCATTTCACAGAACTTACTGTCCAAGGACTGGAGCATGTTGAAGACACCAACAAGGGTAGGTTGTTGTGAACAGGAAGTTGTCTGCCCACTGTTGTCGGAAGTCGTGATCCTGTCCGTGCTGGCCCTGCGTCCGGCGCTGCCCAACCTGGTCTGCCTCAGGCCGTCCGTCTTGGATCCGGGTCCAGGGTTCTGCTCCACGTCTCCACACCTCAACAGCAAACTGCCCCAGAACAAAAGGGTGAGGAGCAGGCCAAGGGTGACACCGTGTAGTTTTGTCCGCGGTGTCAACATGGCGATGCGCAATGCTTTCTTCTCAGCGGCCCGCTTCGTCTTGAAAGAGGCGAAGACCGGGAGAAAGGAACCACAGACAGCCCGAAAGGTAAGCTGTGCCGAAGGCATGGTACCCTATGTCGATGCTTGCTAAGTGAAATGGCGAAAGACTGCTTCTGTACGCTACAATTTTTGAAATTAGCGGGACGTCGTGACCTGTGACCTGCACGCTTCAATCGTCAGTTCACAGTTCAGAGAGAGAGGGAGAGAGAGAGGGAGGGGGGTTCATATATGCGTATGTACAAACTGACAGATACCTGGATAAAGAAACACACACACACACACGCACACATAGGTAGAACAGACATAGATGTGAGTAGTGCAGTAAGGCGTCCTTACTACTGATATGTATTGAGGGTGAGGGGTTGGGGGACGCCCCGCGTGCATGTGTGCATGAATTTCTGTGTGTCTGTGTGTCTTTGTCTCTGCGAACAGAGGGCCAGACAGACTCACCGTGCTGTCTTCCCACACACGGGCGTATACCCTCCGCACGCGCTCCTCACTCCCCAGACTCCGCTGCAGCCTCAGCACCCGCCGGAACTGGGCCCTCACCTCCTCCTCTTCAAACACCCGGGCGTCCAGCACATCCACCCCCGCCACCTCTGCCCGCTCGATCTTCTCCCGCTCCCTTTCTTCCATGTGCAGGCACGCTTCGTACTCTTCTGGGCTTAGAAGCTCCGAGAGAGCCTCAGGCACCCGTCCCTCGGGCGTCGGGCAGCGCTGCGACGAAGAAAAGTGCCCGGGGGTCTTTCCCATGAGTCTGGTTCCCTGGCATTTCTGTTCTTGAGATTGCGCGGCAGAAGAGTTGTTTTCGGGGTCGATCAACGGACGAGAGGTGCACAACTTGGACACGCGAATGGGTCGCGGGTTCCACGGGCTCTCTTGAGACGCGCTCACAAAGAGGGGGGGAGGGGCGAGAACGGTGGATGGGGAAGGTGGAGCTGGCGATCTGGAGGATGGTGACAGGGCTTCTATTTGTTTCTGTTGTTGCTGCTGCTGTTGCTGTTGGCTTTGGCGTTGCAGGGCCATCAGCATCTCTTTGCCGCGACTCGGGGGAAGCTTGGACATCTTCAGTGGTGACGACCTGGGCAGTGAGGTGGTTCAGGAATGAAGGAGGGAGGGAGAGAATGAGAATGAGGGAGACAAGGTGGAGGAGAGATGGAGGGAATGAGAAGGTTAGATATGGAAGAAGAGAGGGGCGGAAGAGAGAGAGAGAGAGACACTTTGACACTTTACTGTCATTAGCTTAACAGCCCATGTGACAGGGGGGTGCAGGGAAAGTTACAGTGTCGTTTTATCCAATCATTTGAAAAAGTAAAACAAAACAGAACAAAAACAAAAACTAACGCACCTAATGTTACAAAGGTTATATCAATAAACAACAGCCAACAAAATTGCACACACACAAAAAAATAACAACATCATCATCATTAGATTGACCATCCAAATACTAATTCTATCTGCTTCTAATTTTAACCCTCAAAGAAATCATTTTGGAAACCATTAATGTTTGTATATATTATGAATTAACGGGCATTTTGATCATTTATTTTCTTTTTCCGTGTATCTGAGACGTATTTTGCAAGTGAGAGGATAATATTTTCGTCATTTGATGTTAAGACACTGACCAGGTCTTTCCTCTTTGCTGCAGCTGTTTTAAAGAGTGTACAGTTTTCCCGAACCTCCTCGTATCCTTTGCAACTGAACATGAAATGTATCTCATCTTCTTTATTCTCGCCACGCATTGGACAAGGAGATGTTAATCCACCTGTCTCAAACCATCTTTTATTAGCATTCAGCCCGACTGTTCTCAATCTAAATCTAGCAAGATTGACTCTGTGCCACCTGTTTGTTATGACTGAAATATATCTTTCTGTCTGAAATGCTGTCTTGAAGGAAAAGAACCAGCTATATTTATCATTACTTTCCATTTCTCCATGCCAATTTTGTTTATAGCATGCTATCAATCTATCTTTAAATTCTGAGATAAACACATTTTCGTAACCCACTCCTTGACACATCCAAACAAGTCCAAATCCATGTTCAGTTAGAGTGAGAGAGAGAGAGAGAGAGAGAGAGAGAGAGAGAGAGAGAGAATTTTTCTTAAAATTTCGAGCGAGGCAAGACAAAGTGTACGGACAAGGCACACACTCACGCACCTCCCCTTCCAAACACACACACACACACACAC
The DNA here is from genome assembly GCF_041734735.1 of Babylonia areolata. Classification (NCBI taxonomy): domain Eukaryota; kingdom Metazoa; phylum Mollusca; class Gastropoda; order Neogastropoda; family Buccinidae; genus Babylonia; species Babylonia areolata. Next base: position 30,787,696 of record NC_134895.1, read on the forward strand.
ACACACACACCCCTTCAAGTTCATTGTATCCCCCCAAAAACAACAACAAACAAAGAAGCATCAACAAGAAAAAAACCCTCTGCGCAACCACCCCCACCTTATCCACATACCCATCACCCCTTCTCTTCCTCCACCTCCTCCTCAGATCCTCCTCTTCGAACCGGGCAGCGGCGGCCTGTGAGCGGCAGTGCTGCCTGTAGCGGCGAACAGCGAAGCGGACAGTTTCGCCGTCGGCGTAATCTATGCGCCAGGTTCGCCGCAGGGCCTTTTGCGCATGTGGGCGTAGGTCGGTGAGAACTGCATAGATGCCGGCTCCTTTTGTAGGGTCGGCCTGTAGGACTATGCCTCCCAAACCTGGAGAGTGGATGAGGGAACGAGGGTCACAGGGACGATGAGAGGGGTACGTGACATTTTTTTTTTTACACGTAGCTAAATGAGCCACAAAGTCAGGGGGAAAACTGTTGTATTCATATTGTGTTACATGCACATCAAATCAAACCTTGTTGCTTCCAGCCCAGCCCAGCATAAAGGGGTAATTTTAGGGCTGAACATACACGATGGGGTAGAAAACACAGAATGCGGGAAGGGCGTGAGAGAGAGAGGAGGGGGGTGGGAGAGAGAAACGCAAGAAGAAAGGGAGCGAGGGAGGAAGCAGGTCATTCAGTTAGTGACAGAGGAGAGGGAGAGGGAGAAAGAACGGGATACACACGTATGGATACAGACAGGTAGAGGGGGAGTAACAGAGAGAGAGGAGAGAGAGATGATAGTAAAAAAGAATACACAAAGGGACAGAGGTAGAGTGAGGGAGAGAAAGGTAAAAACAAAGGGAGGAAGGTGGGGGTAGGGGGTGGGTGAGAGGGAGAGGAAGGGGATGCAGAAAAGAGGAAGGGGGGAGGGCGACAAGAACATAGCGACAGGAGAACGTACTGGGTCAGAGGTGTGGAGAGAGGGGGGGGGAGGGAGGGAGGAGAAAGAGAGGGAGGAGTCGGCATCAAAGAAATGCATATGGAAACGAACGTAATCTAAGGGGGGTGTGGTGGGGAGAATGGGGGATGGGGTGGGGTGGGGTGGGGGATAGGAATGCAGTAAGGGAAACGGGGATAAATGAGGGATACTGAGCACTGAACTGAACACTGAAATGTTAAATGTCATTGGCTGTGAAGTTCTAGTGACGGGATACACATCAGAACAATAATGGTGAAAGCAAACAAGATAAAACATTAAAGAAAAACAGCACTGGTGTCAAATAACTCTCAGAGTTAAGAGATATTTTGACATTTTGATACTTTACTGCCATTGACTTAGTCCACGAAATAGTGTCTTTTTCCAATCAATCGACTCCAGAGTTTGAATATAAGGAAAATAAAACACCTGTTATCATATTGCAGGTATTTAAACAGGATGCAAGTTTGCAAGTCAGAGAACCATACCTTCATTTTCTGCCCTCGGAATGCTGAACATATCTTTACTATAAAGCTGTATCGAGTAGGGTACAGTTTTTCGCACTCATTCATTATTAATATCCTTTGCGGTTATACAGGAAATGTTTTTCATCTTCTGGGCTTTCGTCACGCATTGGACGAGGAGCTGTTGCTTTTGCGTCTGTATCGTCTGTATCGAACCATTGTTTGTTGACATTTAGTCCTGTTACTCTCATTTTAAGTCTAGCAAGAAGTTTTATATCATATATTCATTATGATCTGAAGAAAACCCTTGTCTGTTCCGAATTGTAATTAAAATGAGTTGAACCAATTGTATCTGTGCTGCTTTCTGATTCTTCCTGCCAATTCTGTTTGTAACATGCTATTCGTCTACCTTTAGATTCTGATATAAAACCGCTCTTGTGCCCAACTTGACATATCCAAAGAGGTCCGAATCCATGTCCTGTTAAGGTCTTTTTTGATATGAAATACTCAGTTATACAGAGGTAGATAGAAATAAAGAGAGAGAGAGAGAGGGAGGGAAGGTGAGGGGGGGGGGGAAGAGAGGGAGAGATAGAAAAGAAGTGGGGTGGAGAAGCACGGGATTCAGTTAGAGAAAGCGGTAAGGAAACAGAGTAAAGAGAAAAAAAGGAAAGTAAGATGGAAAAGAAGAAAGAATGGATGGATGGATAATGCTAGAATGGATATATCAATGGAATAGAAGAAAGGAAAAAAATGAATGAAAGGCAGCCGGACGGAAGGAAAAAATACGAAGAAAAGGAGAGAGAAAAAACAAAAACAAAGAAAGGAAAAACAAATAAAACAACAACAACAAAAGCAGAATTGACGGATGGACAGTTACACGCTCTTAATGTCCAGACCCTACTGATTTGATAAAACAATCGATTGATCGATCAAGCAAGCAACCAGCTTAACCAGCCAGCCGGCCAAACAACCAGTCACCCAACCAGCCATTGCGACCGATGTTTCCCTGAGCACAGTGTTGTTGTTGAACACAGTCACTTCATTCACAAGACAAACACCGTGTGGCACGTGCCTCACCAAGTATCTGGGTGCGCAGCTTGTCGCTCAGGGCGTCGTTCACGATGGCCAGCAGGAAGACCTTGCCAGCCATGGTCAGCTCGGCCTCCAAGGAATCTTCCACCTCCTCCTTCTTCCTCCGCTCTCTGAAACGTTTGCCGCCACCCCCACCACCCCTGTATTCTCCCCCATCTGATTCAGGCATGTTCCGCCCATCTGATTCAGGCACGTTCCGCCTGGCCCTGTGTCCATTCTTTGGAGCTGCGCTTCCCTCCGGAACTGGGCGAGGCAAGACCTGTGCCAGAGGTTTCTGCCATCCCTTGCACCGGTCAGGGAAGTTCTCCCGAGGGCTGAAACTATCAGGGATCTGTCTTCTTGGTGTTTCGGGGTTTTCGTGCAATCTCGTGGAGGACATTGAGCACGCGTCTCGTCTGTCTGAGGGCTTGGAGACCCTCCAGGGGGCGTGGGTGGAGGGGAGAGTTCCAGGACCGCTTCCCCCTACAGTGTTCCAGCAGCAGCCTTTGGTAAAAGTGGTACCTCCGGTACCGTGCTGCCACTCGTCTCGTGTCAAGCAGGGCGGCTGCTGGAGGCGGTGGTTCACTTGAGGGAACACCTGAAGTGGGGAGCCACAGGCATACACGAGGGAATTCCAGTGCAGAGATGAGGCTCCGGCAAGGCAACTTTCATTGAAGAGTCGTTGCTGCTGCTGTAGTTGCTGATGTTGTCTCTGCTGTTGTTGATCCTGCTGCTGTTGTTGCACTGGGTATCTCAGATGAGGAAGCTGGAGACTGTTGTAGGAGTGGTATTGGTTGAAGGGATACATTCTGATGTGTGCTGACGGTGATGACTGTGGCTGAGGGTGTGTCATGTCAGCGCCTGCATGATGGACAAGTGGTCACACGAGATCAGTGAACATACGAGAAGAGAGAGAGAGACAGAGACAGAGAGGACATACATATATACACACATACAGTCAGAGACAGATGGAGAAACATAATTTACTCGTGTGCACGATGAACAAAGGTTGACATTTGCGTCCCCATTACTGATTTGAACGTTATAAAAATAAAACAGGACAAATTACAGCGTGTGATATACAAAGCTTTGAAAATAAAACTTGAGCAACAACAAGCTTGAGCATACATCGTGCGCCTTCCTGTGAGATAGAACTCTTCTTCCATATCGAAAGGAGTTTTTGAATTCTATTCTTCAGCCAGTGAAAAAGCAATGCCAAAGCATCCAGCTTCGTTCTCCACTTATGAAGGAAAGAATTAAGTTTGGGGTAACAAGAAGGACATCTTTGTAGAAAGCTGCGGGGGTTATGCCGAATCTAAAAATAAATTTCCGTTTCGGAAAGTTCCCAAGGAATGTGATGAGAGTTTTAGGATACAATTGTTGCCGATTCGTCCAGTTCTCATTTAGTGCTGTTGGTCTCATGATTTGGATTTTTTCAAAAAAGAAACATTTACAGTAATCGGGAAGTTTTCCTTCGGTAGTTTAAAGGTAAGAATCAGCCTATATATGTTTTCCCCCTCTTTTGTATTTATTCGCATCACAAAGAAAGTTCCGTTTCTTATAAAGTGCATTACAAAAAACAAACGAACCTCACAACATTACAAGCTGACAGTGAATATTCACGCACGTACCCCATACATGCATATACAAACAGAGCGAACCTCACCGCCCCCCTCAGCCACCCCACGCACGTATGGACATACACACACGTACGTAGGCACGCTTCCCCTCAAGAAAATAGTGGGAAATATCTTTCCCGTTTCCTTTTTTCAATGGCAAGATCAAAACAAACAAACAAACACACACACACAAAGACAAGGCATACACGCGCGCGCGCGTACACACACACACACACACACACACACAGAACAATGCTTACCCGAAAAATTCACGCGAGGTGAATGTGGCCAGTTCTGATTTTAAGTCAGGAGAACAGAATAATTTACGTATCACTGTCAGCTTATGTCGGTCAGTAATTGTGTATGATTAGAAAAAAAAAAATCCCCATAGATCAAGTTCTCACGAAAACGCCCACTGCAGCAGACAACAAAAACCAGCTGAACAGACAGAACGTGGGTAAATAAAAAAAGTGGTGTTTGTCAATAAAATCTCACTACAAATGAACAGCAAATGGTGTGTCAGTTGGTCCGAAACTTTCGTGGATTGATTTACCCGGAGTTAAGATTTGATCACAGTTCACGAAAGAACGGCTGACAACAGTTGAAGAATCCTGTGGGATGTGGCCGTGTTCATGGTCAGATCGGAGACAATGTTCGTACCGTTCACAGCGTACAGACAAACGTTTTGTCAGTGAAAAACGAGAACAAAAATGCAAAGCAGCATACAGAGAAATCCACACACACACACACATGTACAGACACGCGCACACAAACACACGCGCGATTTTTTTGTATTCCTATCGAAACATTGGGCCGACTTGTGCCAGACAGTCTGTCACACAGAGGTGTGATGGTCGAGCGGTTAGATCGCTGGATTCTCGCCCGAGGTTCCTGTGTTCGATTCCAGGTTTCGGCGCACCTGGTGGGTAAACGGTTTCCCCTCGTTCTTCCAGGTCAACGTACATGCAGAGCTTCTAGTGCCTGAACCCCCGTCGTGTGTATACGCATGCAAAAGATCAAATACGCACGTTAAAGATACCGTAATCTATGTAGGTGTTCGGTGGGTTGTGGAAACACGAAAATACCCAGCATACATCAACCACGACAGAGTCATCAGCAAGCTGATGCTGGTCGTGTAATTGAAAGAAGAAGAAGAAGTAGACGTCGGATCGGCATTCCGCTAATATTTAAATCAATGTAGCTATACGCAACTGTCGAACTTTAAACACGTCGCACCTTGAACGATTCCCATGGTGACCGACATACCAGACAAGATGTCTGACAAGGATTAAATCGTCAACTGGAATACTCAGCATGTTCGTTCTAATCAATTCAGTACCCTCTTTGAAACAGAGTATGCAATAAACACGTCTCTGGTGTTGTTAGTGTCATTTTGTGCCGTATGTCCAAAATTTCGGTTCTCTCCTTTTAACTCGGAACAACAAATAGAATGTCACACTGTCTTATAACCACAACTTGACAAAACGGTAAGATGGCAACGACCCGTGAAGTACAGGAGACAATCTGGTCGATCCTGTTAAAAATAAAATTAACGATCCGGAAATCCGGAAACTAATCCGGTACAACTATTACCATATAACTGGTATGTGTGAACATTTTTTTTCTCTATATTTAATCAAACCTTGTGTTGACAAACTTGTTTTTTCCCCCAAAGACAATGAATTTGTTCACGTTTTCCACGGACACTCACATTACATAGACACATGGACAACGGAAACACAGTTATCATATGGGCTCACTTTCTTTACACACACGAGCCAGAAAACAAGTTCCATGCACATCACGCAGAAAACAGTACAAACTATCTCTTTTGATAAGTTTACAGTCTCCTTATAATTTATCATATCAGTTGTTCCATGTGCTTTTTCTCTCTCTCTCTCTGCCAGCACGCTAATTCATATTATAACAATGTTCTTGCTATTGGTATGTTTATCCAGCTTGTACACACCTCCGACCCACCCCCGCCTCCCGACCACACCCAGACCCCCAATTCCCCCCTTCCCATGCTTTTGTATAATGGCCTGAGGCCGATGTACAATAAACCGTTTGCCTTGTCTTGTCTCTCTCTCTCTCTCTCTTCATATCAGAGGATATGAGGAGGATATCCATGTGTAAAGTTCATTTTCTTATGTTAATTTGGTAAGGTAGATAATTGATATACTGAATTATATCACTGCCAGAATGGATGGTTGAGTTTGATTGTACGATTAGGTTTTTTATTATCTTTGTTCGGATTGTTTAATGTATTGTGAGAGAGTGATATTTAGAGATTTTTTGTTTGTTTGTTGATGAAACGCTAATAAGTAGAATGCTGTTTTGCACTGAAGGGGATACAAGAATTCACCCTCGTCACCCCCTTGTCAATAGACCCTTACAGGTAATGACAATCAAATGTCAAAGCGTCTCTCTTCTCTTTTGTTTCTTAGTTATCTATTCTCCTCCCAATTGTCCACTTCCCTCTTCATAATCCTTTTCTCTTGCTTTTTTCCCTTCTATCCTCTCTCTGTCTCTGTCTCTCTGTCTCCCTGTCTCTCGTCTTGTTTCTCAGTTATTCATTCTCCTCTAAATTCTCCACCTCCCTCTTCGTATCTTTTTTCTCTTTTTTTTCTCTAATCTATCTCTGTCTGTCTCTCTCTCTGTGTCTCTCACTGTCTCTCTGTGTCTCTGTCTGTCTTCTCTTCTCTTTTGTTTCCTAGTTATCGATATTCTTTCTCCTAATTCTCCACCTCCCTCTTCATATTCTTTCTTCTTCTTTCTCCTCTCTCTCTCCGTGTCTCTCTCTTCTTTTCAGTTTTTACTCGATTTGTTTCTCTCCTTTTAAAATATGATGACAATGTCATCAAGGTTATTGTTTCTCTCTCTCTCTCTCTCTCTCTCTCTCTCTCTCTCTCAATGTCATCAATTTTATTCTCTCTCTCTCTCTCTGTTTTTTTTCTTGGTTATTTATTTATTCTCCTCCTAATTCTCCACCTCCAACTTCATCTTTTTTTCATCTCGTTCTCCTTCTTCTCCCTTTTCTTTTGCTGTTTTTTGTTAGGGCTCGTGGATAGAAACTCGTAGCTTATACTTTTACCATCAGTGAAACATCTCTCTTTCTCTCTGATTCCCTCTTAATGTCATCGAATGGAAATATTGTCAAACAGTTCGCTTTCTTTTCCTTTGTAACGCATTCAAGAGGCGAAGTGTATGACATCTAATTTGATGAATACAAAATTAAAATGTATAACCAAAACATTTTTGTTTAGTTCATGAGAGTAACAGCATTTCAAACATGGTAATTCTTCACACTGTAGTACACTTTTAAATTCTCTATATTGCGTTTATGTGCTGAACATTCCCCACCACTCACACACACACACACACACGGACAGGCACACAGATGTACAGGCACACACACAGTCTCTCTCTCTCTCTCTCACGCCCACTTACTTTCCAATCCCTTTCTTTCATCTTTTGCCAAACTACTCCTTACCCCCCACCCCCACCCCCCATCCCCCACGCCCCATGCAGCCAAAACAAATACCGTGTACCTCCCAACGGAAAAACCACAGAAGAAATTGCCGCACCAGATAAGGGACCAGCAACTGAAGGCTCAGTCAAAACAGTGGTCAATGGACGTTTGACGGACTGACAGCAAGATCAGTGGTAAATGGACGTTTGGCAGGCTGTCTTCAAGTCGCCCACCTTTCACGTTCCACGCTCGTGCTGAACCCTGCTTGATCCCGCTGGGCCGGTATCCCTAAACGGTTATTGTCCCTTTTCTTCAGGGGAGAAAAGAAATGAAGGGTTTGACTCTACATGGAAAGGACATTGGCTGGGAAGGTCATTCTCTGCAGGACTTTGACAGTGACAGAGGTAGAAACACTGCATGATTAACGAGTGATCCCCCCCTCAGCGCCCCCCCCCCCCCCCCCCAAAAAAAAAGAAGCACAGAGAGGTTGACGGGTGAGAGTGAGGGGTTGAAAGGAATGTAATCATTTCTGTATCAACGGAGGAAGATTACTCCTAGGTGGCTGCTTTGCTCTCTCTCAGGAAGTGGTGGATTACTGGATTACTGTATCCTGACGTGAGTTTGCTTGTTGTCGCGAAATTAGTGTGATTTTTGTTAAGCGTGCTCGCGCGCGCTGCCTGTGTGTGTGTGTGTGTGTGTGTGTGTGTGTGTGTGTGTGTGTGTGTGTGTTGTGTTTTTTCCCTTCATCCCCCTTTTTTCCCCATTTTCTTTACACCTTGTAATACAAGCCTTTTCCTTGCTTTGTCAACAACTATGAACTACAGCTGGGGTGTTACCGTACCATGTGTATACCACAGTAAGGGGTGATCGAACCCAGTGCATGTCTGAAGACGGCAGAACTGGCGAAGACAAACTGGAATGAAAACAGGCCACATTTTTCTCACTGTGGAACAAGAACAGCAGTCTGGCCTGAACAACATTGTAAGGACAGTGCAAAACGTGTCAAGAACAGTAGATAACTGGCGTGAACAGTATCATTGTGGGGGCAGCGTTACTCGTGTCTGCATTTGTGTGGAGAAATAGTCAACGCATCATGGAGGTAGGTTTACCTTTTTCTGAGTGTTTGTCTGTCTGTCCGACTGCCTGTCTGTTGTTCTTCTTCTCCTTTCATTTATTTTTCATCACTCTCTCTGTATATATATATATATATATATATATATATATATATATATATATATATATATATATATATATATAACACAGTTTCTTTCATTATTACTTTCATTACACGTTGCTCAAATAATAGAACCCAAACACATGCCAGTTGAAATGTATGTGGGGCGACAAAAAGAATCCTCTTCAAATGCACATGTTCCTAAATGTTCTGCTTTTGAAAAACATGTGTGGAATCCAGATATGGGCAACGAATTTCTCGCATGTCTAGGAACAGAAGAAGTACAATCTTGTTTTAGAAAAGCCACTGATTGTATTGGCCATGTTATCAACGCTTCACTATGAAAGTTTAATGAAGGTCTCCTGAGTGCAGGACAATCATTGAAGAAGCGTATTGTTGTAGGAAACATACGAAAGCAAATATGGTTTGACACAGAGTGTAGAGAAAGCAGAAGATGTACAAGACAAAGTCTTAGGGTATCTAACAGGACTAACGACATCGAAGAGAGTCTTTCGCGCAGAAACGTAGGGAATACAAAAATCTTTTAAAGATGAAAGCAAATGAACATCGCCAAAATGTTGTTGCGGCTTTATATAAAACGATAAATAACCCAAAGGCTTTGGGGGGCAAGCTCAAATCATTTCTAAAAAAAGAGCTCTCCACAAACTATGATTTCTAAAGAGGAATGGTTTGACCACTTTTCCACAGTCTTTAATCCACGTGATACTAACTACACTGGATATGATTGTAGTGAAGACGGTAATGATGATACAGACTCGGTTTCATATGAAGGACACAACACTACCATGCCAGAAAACGACATGACTGAGGCGGAAATTTACTCAGCGTTGCGCTGCTTGAAAAGTGGTAAAGCTTCAGTACCAGGTGGGGTTATTAATGAATTTTAAAAACTCATCAACAGTTATTGTTCCGTTCTTAGTTCAGTTCTTTAATGAATTATTTTCTTCGGGTTCATACCCGGAAGGCTAGTTAGAAACCATTATACAACTTCTACACAAAAAGGGCAACCCAAACACCGCAGACAACTACACAGGCATTTCTTTGCAGTAAGCTGTATAGTTCTATTTTGAATAAGCGCTTGTCTCAATGGATTGAAGATTACAACATTCTCAATGACAGTCAACTGGTTTTCGAAGAAATCATAATTATTACTGTTGATCATATATTCACACTCACCTGTTTAGTTTAAAGACAATCATTATACCATAAAAGTTATATATTGTTTTTATTGACTTTAGGAAGGAATTCGATTCGGTGAGTAGACAAAAACTCTGGAGCATATTAAGAAAACACGGTGTAAATGGGAAAATGTACAGAGCCATACAAAGTATGCATAGAACAGGGAAAGCTAACGTCCGATCGGGTATTGATATGACAGAGTCTTTTCTATGTCTAAGAGGACTAAAACAAGGCGAAATATGCAGTCCGGTTTTATTTTCCCTTCTTATTAATGAACTCGCAGATGAAATCACAAAACATGGCAGACATGGAATTCAGTTGATACCTGATATTGTTGAAATTCTGATTCTGTTGTTTGCAGATGATATCATTTTAGCTTCTAATACTGTTTGTGGTTTACAAAACCAGCTAAACGTTTTGCATAATGTAGCTGTCAAATTGGGACTAGAGCTAAACCTTGAAAAATCAAACATGATTATCTTTAGAAACGGAGGTCATGTTGCTGCATGTGAACGGTGGTACTATGGAGAAAATCAGATAGAAGTGACAAACTTATACAGGTATCTTGGTGTCTATCTCTCTTTTCGCTTGTCCTTTTCCCACGCTTTGAAAGATATCGCTGATCGTGCACAAAAAAAGAAAAGAAAAAAAGGTGTGGTATGTACCTTCAGGTTACTCTGGTCTCCAGGAGAAAGATCCCCCACTGTATTTTTCAAACTATTTGATGCACAGATCCAGCCTATATTGAGTTATTGTGCGGAAGTTTGGGCTATTGATAACGATCTCACAGTCATAGAAAGGGTGCATCTGTTTGCACTGAAAAGAGTTTTTAATGTCATCACCAAAACGCCAAATCTTTTAGTTTATGGCGAGACAGGACGCTACCCATTATATATAAATATGTACACTAAGTGTTTGAAATACTGGTTATGTGTTGTCATGATGCCTACCCATAGTTTGCCATTTAAAGCATAAAAATGCTATTGTACCTACATGAACAAAATAAGAAAACGTGGGCCTCTTCAATTTGTTATACATTGTGTTATTATGGTTTTGAAGAAGTTTGGAGGAATCGGGGAGTAGGTGATGAAAAAGCGTTTTTGGCTGAATTTAAGGAACGTTTAGTAAGGTCCTATAAACACGAATGGGTAAACAGTATAAATTCAATTGACAGATTCTCATTCTATTGCTCATTCAGCTCATCTTTAGCTTTAGCACCGCATTCAAACATGTAAAAACAACAACACACATTAGAATTAGAATATGTTTAACTCGTCTGAGATTAGGAGTATCACCATTAAAAATACACAAACTACGTTTCACAGACAATGCTTGTGAAAGAAAAGTTGATTGTCCATTTTGCAGATATCACAGAGAAACAGAAGTTCACTTCATTTTGTGCTGTCCAAAATACTATGAATTTAGGGAGTTGTATATTACAAAGAAGTATTTCAATCGTCTTTCCAACTTCAAACTATCGCTGTTATTCGCTAACAAAAACAAAAACGTTCAAACACGTCTCGCCACTTACATTTACAAAGCTTTTTCAAATCAGAAATATATGAATTATCAATTATATTATTGTGTTATTCTCATACCAACCTCTAGGTATGTTAACCTGTGTTGATATGGGTCAAAGGCCAAATCAATGAATATGTAAAGGCTCAAGACTCTCTCTGTGTCTCTCTCACAATATCTGTGGTTTTTTGTGTGTGTGTCAACACACACACGCACACACACACACACACACACACACACACACACACACGTTTCACCTGTTCAGACACCAAGTACACCCAGCTAACCTACAGGTCTGCCGGTGGGACATGGGAAATCGGAAAAAAACCCTCAGTCGCGCCAACTACGGACACACAGAGTTCTTTCCGGTGCTGTAGTTCCTGTCTGCCGATTTCTATGGACTGAAAACACACACAGGTGGATATCTGTAGACTGCTGACGTGCCAGCTGACTGTGTGATTGTCACCGTGCACACATGACTGGCGTAATTTGCTAATACCTTGCTCTGTAGAACGCCCCCCCCCCCTCCCTCAACACCCCCGTCACCCTTCCAGCCAGACACGGACGAACACACAACACGCCCCGTCACAGACACAACGTGCCCTAACATTGAACATACGTATACACACCGCCAAACACTCACGCTGATGGATTTACACACATACACACACACTCACACTCACACACCCACGCACGCATATATTGGAGAGAGAGAGAGGAAACGAAACGAATTTGTATTTCACGAGGGTAGAGTAAGCATAGCTGCTTATTATTATTATTATTATTATTTACATCCAGCCCTCACACACACACACACACACACACACACACACACACACACACACACACACACACACACACACACACAGATTATTAGCAGAACACCTGGCAGTGCGCACCGAACGTCGGTGTCGTTTGTGGACATCGCCAGTTTTCTTTCCCTACACCCCCATTCACTGCGATTTTATCGACAAAAACTGGAATAGAATCGAATGAAATGATGGAATCAGGTTTCGGTCCGTCCCCTCCCCCGCGCCCCCCCCCCCCCACCCCCCCCCCCCCCCCTCTCTCTCAGTATATCTAGTCGTATTTGTTTTATATCCTGTTGCGATCATCACCCCCTTTGACATATACAGAAGGTCTGACTTAAAAAAAAAGACCTTATCCCTCTCTTTCTCTCCCTCTCTCTCTCCCCCCTCTCTCTCTACTACTCGTAACAGTAAAAACAGTTTCCCGCCGCACCACACACGCGCACACACTGACAGACAAGCATAGCTATGCTTCATGCACACGCATGAATAGACACAAACAGAAACACACACACACACACACACATACACACACACACCCACACACACACTCACACACACACACAGACAGACAGACACACACACAGACTCATATACACCCGCGCGTACCTACACGCACGCGCGCATTCGCTTTGGAAGAAGACAAATAAAAGGCCACAGACTGACAAACAGACAGAAAAACACAACTCCACATAAAAGAGCTATCATAACACTGACCCAGAACATGTGCACTCTCAGCCCCCCCCCCCACTCCACCCGCCCCCGCGCCCCCACCACCCACCCCATCCCCCGTCAGTCCTTCAGATCTGCTCCGCACTGGTTGATCATTGACTGGTCCAGGACTGTCAGTTCGCTGCCATGCCCCGGGTATACCGCTTCCGTTCTGTGACACATGGACTACTGCTTTTACCCCCGAAAACGGAGTATGGCTGCCTGCATGGCGCGGTAAAAACGGTCATACATATGAAAGCCCAATCGTGTACATACGAGTGAATGATGGAGTTGCAGCCCACGAAGGAAGAAGAAGAGAAGAAGAAGGTCTGCTGAACCAGTGTGAAAGACATCAGTGTGACCTGAATTTGAAATGCAGTCACTACACTTTTACTGTTGTACTTAACAATGGTGTTGAACGAAAGTAACCCATTCCCAAGAGGAAAAGTTCAAATTAAGAATGGTTAAACTGATGCCCTGACCTGTAAGCTGTCCTATCTCAGGGAGGTGACAGCCCTTCACTGACACCCTGACCTGTAAGCTGTCCTATCTCAGGGAGGTGACAGCCCTTCACTGACACCCTGACCTGTAAGCTGTCCTATCTCAGGGAGGTGACAGCCCTTCACTGACACCCTGACCTGTAAGCTGTCCTATCTCAGGGAGGTGACAGCCCTTCACTGACGCCCTGACCTGTAAGCTGTCCTATCTCAGGGAGGTGATAGCCCCTCACTGACACCCTGACCTGTAAGCTGTCCTATCTCAGGGAGGTGATAGCCCCTCACTGACACCCTGACCTGTAAGCTGTCGTGTCTCAGTGAGGTGACTCCCTCACTGACACCCTGACCTGTAAGCTGTCCTATCTCAGTGAGGTGACAGCCCTTCACTGACACCCTGACCTGTAAGCTGCCTATCTCAGTGAGGTGACAGCCCTTCACTGACACCCTGACCTGTAAGCTGTCCTATCTCAGTGAGGTGACAGCCCCTCACGGATGAGCATGCTGGACAGCAGTAGCCGAGTGGTTGATTCCAAACTATTTGTTCACCACGGTATTTTACTGACAAAAAAATAATCGAATTTTGTATCAGTATAAGTAGCTCAAGGAGGCGTCACTGCGTTCGGACAAATCCATATACGCTACACCACATCTGCGAAGCAGATACCTGACCAGCAGCGTAACCCAGCGCGATTAGTCAGTCCCTGAGAAAAGAAAGAAAAAAAGAAGAAAAAAAGAGAAAATAATAACAATGATAATAAAAACAATAATAATGTCATATCAGATATTGAATACCGGAACGTTATCTTATTCAGAAAAAGTGAAGTTTTTTATGTGGCCATAAAAAGTGCTTAGTTTTTGAAACGCGTTTCCTGTTGAAGTCGTCAGTCTTCTTTATTTCACCAAAAACTCTGTTGCAGAGCTCAAAATCTTCGCTGAAAGTGGGCATGGATTTAAAACAAAAGAAAGAATAACGATGCTAATAAGAGAGTTGTCCCCAACAAAATCGGTGGAACAGTTCAACAAAGACAAACTCCAAAAGCCATCAACCTTCGGTCTTCAAACACTACAGACTGGCATCGGTTCTCGCAACCAACCCCATTCCGCCAAAACAACCGTTTGATGATTTGTGCATGACTGACTCCAGAAAGGTGAAGTCCTTTTTCACAAGTGCACTAGCTGTACTCTGTTATTGTGGCGCCACTCAGCGATGATCTTATTTGGTCGGGGACCATTCAGGGGCAGGGCAAAACAGCCAACCACCCTTAGGCTAATCTCCCTTGATCTCCCGTCGCTTTTCTTACTGCCTCAGTGTTGACATTGTGGATGTGGTCTGGACTGCTGCCACGCTGGAGGAAACGGCAGACGGAACAATCTGTACTTCATGCCAAGACCTTATTCACACGCGCTTCTCGCAAAGAAACGGTGACAGGAGAGAAAAAAGGGGAGATTATTCTTCGAGAGTTCTGAAAAGTATTGTCACCCCTCTCCACCCCAACCAGAAAACCTTTCTCCCGCCACCCCTCCCACTCCAACCCCCAACACACACACACACAGACACAAGCACACACACGCGCGCGCGCGCGGGGCCCTGGTGCACGTATACAATGCCATTCGATAACCGTTTCGCTTCGTGGAGAGCTTGCCATGCATAATACTTTCTGGTTGCCGACTGAAAAGGTTTTTAATTTAAGCCAAAAGCAACCCTCCATGTAAATGGGTTTACCAGTCGCTAAAATTTAGGAATGGCATTAAAAAAACAACTTGCATTGCATTGGAGGTAAATATTTTCGAAATAAAATGCAACTTTGAAATGTGTTGAATTTGAAGTAGTAATGTAAAAGGCACAAGATGAGAGATGATGTGTATTGCATTGTACTATGCTATATTGTACTGTGCTATATTGTACAGTGCTATATTGTACTGCATCACACTTCATTGCACTGCGTTGTATTCTTGTGCTGTTTCATGGTCTGTCACAAGGAACCACAACTAACTGCAAACAACGCAAATGATAGGTAGTAAATCTATATGAAGACAAAGTAAGTGAAAAAAGAATAAAGTTCGTTAAAAAGCAACAGCCATTGCTGGTGTAAGCACAGACTCAGACAGCATAATATAAAAGATAAAATCCAGGAGCCAACGCTGCTGACTCGTTCCAGTTACCCCACCCCCGCCCCCGCCCCGGCCCCCCATCCCCCACACACACCCCATCAACCCCACAAAACAGTACAAAAGAACAAAGTGTTATGGTTTCCACATGACTGGCTTCAGATGAGTAGTCTTCCCGCTCCTGTCTTTCTCTAAGGGCCACAAGCTGTGACAACATTCATTGTCTGTGTCCTCGTCACGCTGTTGGTTCACTGATCGTTTGGTGCGGGCCTATTTAGGGGAGGCAACCCACAAACCGCTCTTAGGCTAATCTCCCTTCACCTCCAGTCGCTTTTCTTCCTTCTTCGTATCGACAGGGCAGATGTAGTCTGGCATGGTGCCACGCTTGTGAAAGCGGCAGGTCCTTCTTCCATGTCGAAACGTTCATGTTTATTTGTTGGCTCGTTTGTTTATAATTGATTCACTTGTTCATTCACTTACTTTTTGTTCTTATTTTCTTGTTTTTAGAGGTCGACCGACGTGGTCAAACGTGTGTTTGGAAAAGATGATTACATGGCAGTCAGTCACAACTGGATAGATTATCATGGAAGACTGACATCAGAATGGCACTATATACGTATGAAATGCGTTATACACATTGCCGCCATGTTGGTGTCGTCTTTATGAAATATCGTGAACAATTGTAGCTATCCATGGGAGTAAGAGTATTTTTTTTCCAATCGGAAAAATATATGCCCGTAATCCTCACCGCCCCCAATACCCTCCCTCTTCCCCCTTCCTCCCCCAGTTATATTTGCTCTTCTAAATTCATTGTGACAGTTTATATCCCATTCACTCAAACCACATTAAGATTAATGTATGCCACTTACATTTTATGACAAATTTATATCCATCAGTCATAGGCACATCAACCCCAGTCCATCCGTCAATGTCATTTTACATCCACCCATCTTACCTTCAGTTATGTCAATGGTGATACAGTGTCAACGAAATGGCTGTGCATGGATGGAGATATACATGGTTCACAAATAGTTAAGGACCACATTACACAGTTTTCTTCTTTGGGCATGGTGAAATGTTGCTGAATTCCGGTGTGTGTAATGATAATGAGCATCACTCATAACCAGAGGCACTTTCTAGCACATGGACATTCACTTTTTTTTTTTACAACGAAAAACCACCGCTAACGTTTATAAACTATCGAATAACTAGCAATGTTTGTTGTTGTTGCTGAAACGCATTTTCCAAGCTGTTCATGATGCACTTGTGCCTGAAACAGCCGTAAGTGTATTCAATGAGAATATTCGTTAGACCACAAGCACTTCTCGATTTTCTGAATAATATTTTAAGAAAAACCTGTTGTTATCAAGTGGACCTGAACTTGTTGTGAAGTGTGTGTGTGTGTCGTGGTTCCATTGTCACTGCAGGATTCAAGCCACTGCTGACAATGTTGATGACAGTCTCTTCATAGTGTGAACAACTTTTAATTTCTCTCGAGTTCGAATTCCTTTCATTGCCTCCCCCCCCCCTCCGCCTCCTCCTCCTCTCTCTCTCTCTCTCTGTGTTAAGGACAGATCGGAAGAACAGGCTATGCCTAAAATCTTAATCCTTGAATAAAAACGTTTTGAGTTCTGAGTTCTCTGCCAGTCCTTTCACCCTCTGTCCCTCACTCCATTACTATCTATCTATCTATCTATCCCTTCCTCTTTCTCTTTGTCTCTGTCTGTCTTCCCACCCCCTCCTCTCTCTCTCTCTTTCACCCTCTGTCTCTCCCATTTCTGTCTTCAGGGGTATTAGACACAAGTCAATCTTTGCGAGTGGCCCGTGGTTCTGTGACCGATTAAGTGGACTTAGCGACTCACAATGTGCACTGGTCAGCCTTTGGTCAGGGGATTATGGAGGCATGGCCGGCGTCACAGGGGTCATGATTCAAACTGATCCACTGGTGGTTTTTAGAGAGAGAGTGGGGGAGAAGGAGGGGAGAGAGAGATAGAGAGGGAGAGAGAGGGAGGGAAAGAGAGAGGGAGGGAGAGATGGACAGAAGGGAAAGGAGGGTGAAGAGGAAAGAAAAGGCGTCCAATTCCAGGGTACGTTTTGTTTGTATGATAAAACTGACACACTCTCCCATGAATGTCAACTTGCAATAATGAAAGTAATATTCATTGTCAATCGATGATATGAAATTATTTACTACTACTACTACTGCTGCTGCTACTACTACCACTGCTGCTGCTGCTGTTGTTCTTGTTACTTGTTTGGCTATTTTTAGTCATCATTATCATTATAGTCGCCACCATCGTGATGATGATGATCATTACTGTTATGATAACTATGATTATTATTGTTATCATCATCATCGTCGTCAATATTTTAATTTTCATCATCATCTAATTATTACAACAGAAACAACAGCTCTTGTTACCACTACTGTCAGCATCGTCGTCATGGTCACAAAATGTTACGACACAAGCCCACCATTAACCCCAATATGCTGGTCAGTGACGGGCTGTCACCTCACAGGATAGCATTCAGGGTACATGTCAGGTTGTCAGTCACTTCACAGGATAGCATTCAGGTTGTCAGTCACCTCACAGGATAGCATTCAGGTTGTCAGTCACCTCACAGGATAACATTCGGGTTGTCAGTCACCTCACAGGATAGCATTCAGGTTGTCAGTCACCTCACAGGATAAAATTCGGGTTGTCAGTCACCTCACAGGATAAAATTCAGGTTGTCAGTCATCTCACAGGATACAATTCGGGTTGTCAGTCACCTCACAGGATAAAATTCAGGTTGTCAGTCATCTCGCAGGATAACATTCGGGTTGTCAGTCACCTCACAGGATAGCATTCAACGTACATGTCAGGTTGTCAGTCAGCTCACAGGATAGCATTCAGGGTACATGTCAGGTTGTTAGTCACCTCACAGGATAGCATTCAGCGTACATATCAGGTTGTTAGTCACCTCACAGGATAGCATTCAGGGTACATGTCAGGTTGTCAGTCACCTCACAGGATAGCATTCACCGTACATATCAGGTTGTTAGTCACCTCACAGGATAGCATTCACTGTACATATCAGGTTGTTAGTCACCTCACAGGATAGCATTCACCGTACATATCAGGTTGTTAGTGACCTCACAGGATAGCATTCACCGTACATATCAGGTTGTTAGTGACCTCACAGGATAGCATTCACCGTACATATCAGGTTGTTAGTCACCTCACAGGATAACATTCACCGTACATATCAGGTTGTTAGTGACCTCACAGGATAGCATTCACTGTACATATCAGGTTGTTAGTCACCTCACAGGATAGCATTCACTGTACATATCAGGTTGTTAGTGACCTATCTGTATTCGGACTTCTTCCTGGGGTTGCATCCCTTGAGATGTTTTGTTCAGTAAAGTCAATTAAGTTACGCCATTGTAATACGCGCAAAGTATACCATACGTATATCAGATCTATGCCAGTCCGATATCATTTCATCGATGCTCGGTAGTGAAGGGGTTAAACCACGAAATATCATTTTAGAGAGCGCCTGTTCTTTGACAGAAAAAATAAAAACCGCTTCGTCGGTCGCCTGTGCCGAATACAGACACGCACGACGTGCACAGCAAGCAGTGTGGAGCGACCCCCTGAAAGCCGGCATTACCAGCCCATTGTGCATGGTGTTCAATGCTGTCATACACCCAAACTCACAGCTGAAAGCGAAAGCGCCCCAAGTGGCAGAAGAAAATGGTTGTGTGTTCAACAATACAAGGCTCCACAATACCGCTTTGACGTCAGAGGCGTGCATAATATGTAGCCGACAACCTCTTTCGTGTGTCTGCGTGTTTGTGTGTTTGTGTGTGTGTGTTTCTCAACAGTTGTTCTGGCGAAAAAAGAGCAAGTGCATAGTTCGTGAAAGAATTTGGGTTTAAACCAGCAACCGTACGCGTGCGTGTATGTGTGGGATTCTTGACAGTTGTGATTGGCAGGGGAAACAGTTCAGGTGCAAAACGTGTAGGAGGTGACTGCAGTTTTCAGTCAGAATTCATTCAGCGCGGATGGAGTGTTTTTCGTTTTTCTTCCAAAAGTACAGTTTGTACAAATTGTGTGTGTGTGTGTGTGTGTGTGTGTGTGTGTGTGTGTGTGTGTGTGTGTGTGTGTGTGTGTGTGTGTGTGTGTGTGTGTGTGTGTGTGCGTGCGTGCGTGCGAGCGCGCGCGCCTGTGTGTGAATATTTTCTGGAAGTAAGATATTGACAGACCTTCTAAAAACATGACTTGTGATATATTTTTCTTTTACCGTATTATATTTTTGGGGTTTCATGTTTAGTTTAAAAAGACATTGTAGTAAATGCTGTTTGATAAAGAAAAAATAAAATAAAATAACAGTGAATCATGAAACACTTTTGCTTGCCATCCCGAAATAGTTTGAGGGGAAATGTGTGTCTGAGTATTTTACGTTTAAAAAAGTATTTTGAAGTGCAGATCCAGTGACGTTTCCCCCGTTCAAATGTCGATTAGATCGGTTTCTAGGAAAACATGTTCACCGTAAAAGTGAAATAGATAATCATCACTGAAAACACGGGGATGATTGTCAGTCAGAAAAGCGCATAACGGCATACTAATAGTTCGAACAAAAATTCTTGAAGAACACCTTCTTTAAGTTACATTTCTGTTTCTTTCTCTTTTTCTAAATGCTTATCTTTATTTTTGAGGAAGAAAACAATTTGAGAGCCTGAGTACTCCTGTGGACTGCACGGAAGAGCAGCTGACCATCGTGAGAAGGTAAATTCGGACGACTTCAACAGTTTTCGTAATTTGAGATCATTCAGTAAGTTTTTTTTCGTACTGAAAGACTGTTGCGTTTACGTTAAGGCACGTCTTTTTAAAGTGAGTACGAATGAGTGAATGAGCACGAAAAAAATCCGAAATAAAGTAAATAAATAAACAAGTAAATAAATAAAGAAGAAGCTACTCACTGTCCACGACATAAATCAGCATGGTACGTTGGAAAATTCCAACAGAAGGGACCTCAGTTCCATGCAGTGTGTGCTGTTTTGTTGTTCCAACAATCCAATACCCGTATACTCGCGCGTGTGAACACTATCTCTGTCTTTCTTTTCGCTATCTCTCCTTCTTTCTCACACACACGCGTACGCACACACATACGTAACATATGCACGCGCGTACACACACACACACACACACACACACCGCGCTAAAGTTAGCCTTCATGCTCCTTTCAATGAAGACCTGGGTTTGGTACATCAGTGCACAGACACTGGAACTGTAGATATGAGATATTAGTGTCTATGATCAGTGTCACTGACAGGCGAGGAGATCACGTTCCACCTTAGTTCACTTGTACCACCCGTGTCTGTTAGACAGGCCTCAAAGGGGGTGGGGGTGGGGGTGGGGTCAGCAAAACAGCAGAAGACAGAAAGAGAGAAGAGAAAATACGACCAAAAAAAGAGAGAGAAGAATGACAGGAGAGAAAAGGGTAAAAGAGAGGGAAAAGGAGAGAACAGAGAGAGAGAGTGAGAGAGTGTGTGTGTGAGAGAAAGAGAGAGAGTGTGTGTGTGAGAGAAAGAGAGAGAGAGTGTGTGTGTGTGAGAGAGAAAGAGAGAGTGAGAGGGAGTTAGAGTGTGTGAGAGAGAGAGTGAGAGAAAAAGAGAAAGAGAGAGAGAGAGAGAGAGAGAGAAAGAGAGGAGGAAAACAGAGTTTTTAGACAAGAGAGAAGAAACGGCAATTAAGACAAAAGGAAAGAAAATAGAAGAATAAAAGTAAAAAAGATTCGAAAACTGGAGAAATGAAAGAAGAAAACGTAAAACAAAACAGTAACATAAAATGGAGATGAACAGATATAGAAGAGAGAGAGAGAGAGAGAGAGAGAGAGAGAGAGAGGAAGTAAAGACAGGTAGAGACAAGACAAAAAGAGACGAAAAGAATATTTCTGAAAAGAAAGAAACGATAAAAAAATTTAAAAAAAGATTCAAGAATGGAGACAACTTAAATAACAACAACCCCAAACCCAAAACACCGAAACGAACACAGAAATGAATGAAGGAATAGAAGACGCAAGAAGAAAAAAAAAGTAGTATGAAATAGAATTATATGTATATTGCGATCAAAACAATAAATTGACACACACACACACACACACACACACACACACTGGTACAGACACCTACCCCACCACATTAAGAAACATTTGCACACTTACACATGTGCACTCACACACATACACACACACACACACACACACACATTAAAGCACTGAAGTAACGTGAAGTTGAATTGCATAATACTGTGCGTCTCCCGAGTCACACACAAATATACCTATATCAGTCTGTGTTCCTTTGCCCCAGGTGATCCGACACGCCAAATACAGCGTGAAACACGATCACTTGCATGTGTGCCGGACACTTCAACTTTGGTCGTTCAAATCATTCACAAGACGTCCCATTGGCAGCGCAAGCGAATATTTGTTGAATATTATAGATCGTCACTTGACGATGACGACACGAGATGAAAAAGACGTAATGCATAGCGTGGGAGAGGGGTACACAGGACAGGGTATTGGCGGGGACTGGAGGTGGGGGTGGGGGCGTAGGAAATGTTAGACACACACACACACACACACACACACACACACGACGACGACAGAGAGAGAGAGAGAGAGAGAGAGAGAACTCGAATTGTTTAATCAGCATAGGCCATGGCCCCTTCCGAAGGGGGTACAGTCAACATGAACAATTCACATGAATTTGCAGAATGCAAATAGTAATTATCATACTGACAGCAAAGAGTCACGAAAGCGCATTGTAAACAGTTAATGAGATAGAGATAGATAGATAGATAGAGAAAGAGAGAGAGAGAGAGAGAAAGAGAGATGGAAAGAGAGAGAGAGAGAGAGAGTGGGGTGCGAAGGGGAGATAGGAGAAAAACAATCTTCTGTAGATGTCGACAGAGGCGCATGATTTTAGCTCTGCATTTACAGAAGAAGAAAAAGAAGAAGAAGAAACATTAAACAAGAAAGAAAACAAAAGAAAGAAAGAAATCAAAACTGCGGGAGAGAGAGAGAGAGAGAGAGAGAGAGAGAATATGTGTGATTGAATGAACGTATTGCATGCGTATGTATGTGTACGTGTGTATGTGTGCAGGCACACGCGCGCGCGTGTATACATTTACAGAATTTGCCCCAAAGTAAAGAATGCATAATGTTTGTGCTCAAAGGAAATGCTCACACGTCATGTTACTGTATAACAGCTTATTTCAGCACATTGCTGGCATATGTTGACATGAAGCCGTCTGTCTCTCCCAAGCTTCCCTTTCTGGATGAAATTCTGCAATACATTACATACAATGCATCTTTATTAATCTGATTAGAAATCATTTGCACATTCAAAGGGCCGTCACTCACACCATGTGTGTGTGTGTGTGTGTGTGTGTGTGTGTGTGTGTGTGTGTGTGTGTGTGTGTGTGTAATTCGTATTTTCCGGTCGATTGCGATAAACGTGGTGTGTGTGTGTGTGTGTGTGTGTGTGTGTGTGTGTGTGTGTGTGTGTGTGTGTGTGAGGGGATCAGGTAGACAGACAGACGTACAGACATAAATAATACCGTCTATAACGTGCATTGGACAGACATAGTCAATAAAAGATGATCATAAACCCCCACATGAAAACCCTGTGCAAAGCCTGTACGCTCTGGTGGTTCTATAACCGGCAGTAACCGATATAAAGTAAAACACAACAACGATAAAAACAACAGCAACACGATACTACTACTACTACTAATGATAATGATGATGATGATGATGATAATAATAATAATAATACTAAGAAGAAGAAGAAGATGAAGAAGAAGAAATGACGATGGTGATGATGATGATGGTGACAACATTAAGAGGAATAAAAATAACAAGAATGATAACTACGACAACGACAATAATTATGATGATGATAACTATCATCAACATCATCATCATCAGTATCATTTTCAGTGAGGCAGCACTTTGGCAGTGCCTTTGGAGAAAAATAACGCAAACAACGCCTCTGATTTTGCGACTTGGTGCAGTGGAATTTGGGTAGTGACTTTGGAAAAGAATCAGGTGTACCAATGACCCTCTTCGACATTTTGGGTTCCGGCTGTAACTTTGAAAAGAAGGGGTATGTACTTTTGCACTGCACTTGGAAAATAACACAACGTTCACACACCCTCTGACTTGATGAATAGTGGTGAAGACTTCGTAAAGGAGCAGCGTGGTTCGGCAGCAGCTTTGGAGAAAGAACCGCGCGCCATTGTTAACGTCTCCGAGTTTGTGGCAGTGACTTTCTCAAAGAATTCCACGACATTGTCAAAGACTCAGTGAACCGCGACAGTGACTTAAATAAAAACAGCAATAACCTACTGAGGTGGTGCTTCATAAGAAGTGACGCTGTGGTTGTGTCTCGGAAGTGTATACATGTTTATATTGTGAGGTGCATGTCCACGTGTTAGTTTCTCTCCAGAGATAATGAAGCTGATTTGAACAGACACCGAAGAGAGCGCTCGGTGTTGGAGGAAGAGGAGGACTGCAAGGAGAGAGAAGTGTGCGTTGTTAAAGGAAGAGGAGTATTGAGCAGGGTGAGGGCCGGGTAGTGAGGGCAGGGCAGTGAGTGGCCGGACAGTGAGTGGCCGGACAGTGGAGGACTGACCATGCTCAGTGTGCAGGACAAACCTCGCTCCTCCAGGGCTCCGTCCTTATCCAACGTCAATTCCTCCCGGGTCAGAAACGGCTGCCTTTCTGTTTTCTTTTCTTTTTGTTGTCGTTTTGCAGCACTCAGGTCGCTTTCTTTTTATTTGGTTCTCTTGTTCACTGGTTCCTTCCCCTTTTACTGCATCCATCACCCCTTCATCCCCTTTTACTACATCCATCACCCCTCTTTCCCCTTTTACTGCATCCATCACCCCTTCATCCTCTTTTACTACATCCATCACCCCTCCTTCCCCTTTTACTACATCCATCACCCCTCCTTCCCCTTTTACTACATCCATCACCCCTCCTTCCCCTTTTACTACATCCATCACCCCTCCTTCCCCTTTTACTACATCCATCACCCCTCCTTCCCCTTTTACTACATCCATCGCCCCTCCTTCCCCTTTTACTACATCCATCACCCCCTTCATCCCCTTTTACTGCATCCATCACCCCTTCATCACCTACCTTTTACTACATCCATCACCCCCTTCATCCCCTTTTACTACATCCATCACCCCTTCATCCCCTTTCCCTTCATCCCCTTTTACTGCATCCATCACCCCTTCATCCCCTTTTACTACATCCATCACCCCTTCATCCCCTTTCCCTTCATCCCCTTTTACTGCATCCATCGCCCCTTCATCCCCTTTTACTGCATCCATCGCCCCTTCATCCCCTTTCCCTTCATCCCCTTTTACTGCATCCATCGCCCCTTCATCCCCTTTTACTACATCCATCGCCCCTTCATCCCCTTTTACTACATCCATCGCCCCTTCATCCCCTTTTACTACATCCATCGCCCCTTCATCCCCTTTTACTACATCCATCGCCCCTTCATCCCCTTTTACTGCATCCATCACCCCTTCATCCTCATTTTCACTGCTTACTGACGGTGTCCTTTTTCTGTTCATCCACTTTATTTGGTATCCGTGGGACTTTTGTTTTTATCGTTTTGTCTTAGAGTGCACTTGTTTGATTATGTGCATATCTATTAATGTTTAGAAGTGTGTTAAAACTTCTTGATGGAAGACAGGTAACATTCGTTTTTTAATTTGTAAATTTTTTCCTGCTTTACTTAAGTTTACTGCTTCACTTTCATTCTTTTCATTTAGTTTAGAGCACTCTTTCATTTTCTTTCTGTCCAAGGGTTAACTGATGTCAAGTTAAATGTATCTTACTCGTTTCTTTCTCAGTCCCTTCCCCTTTCCTGTATCTGTCTGCCTGTCTGTCTGCCTGATGCACGCATCTGTGTATCCTTTTGTCTCCGTCTCTATCTCTCTCTCTTCCTGTCTGTGTATCCCTGTGTCTCCTCCTCTCTCTCTCTCTTCCTGTCTGTGTATCTCTGTGTCTCCACCTCTCTCTCTTCCTGTCTGTGTATCTCTGTGTCTCCGCCTCTCTCTCTCTCTTCCTGTCTGTGTATCTCTGTGTCTCCACCTCTCTCTCTTCCTGTCTGTGTATCTCTGTGTCTCCACCTCTCTCTCTTCCTGTCTGTGTATCCCTGTGTCTCCACCTCTCTCTCTTCCTGTCTGTGTATCCCTGTGTCTCCTCCTCTCTCTTCCTGTCTGTGTATCTCTGTGTCTCTACCTCTCTCTCTCTCTTCCTGTCTGTGTATCCCTGTGTCTCCACCTCTCTCTCTCTCTTCCTGTCTGTGTATCTCTGTGTCTCCACCTCTCTCTCTTCCTGTCTGTGTATCTCTGTGTCTCCGCCTCTCTCTCTCTCTTCCTGTCTGTGTATCTCTGTGTCTCCGCCTCTCTCTCTCTCTTCCTGTCTGTGTATCTCTGTGTCTCCACCTCTCTCTCTTCCTGTCTGTGTATCCCTGTGTCTCCACCTCTCTCTCTTCCTGTCTGTGTATCCCTGTGTCTCCACCTCTCTCTCTCTCTTCCTGTCTGTGTATCCCTGTGTCTCCACCTCTCTCTCTCTCTTCCTGTCTGTGTATCTCTGTGTCTCCACCTCTCTCTCTTCCTGTCTGTGTATCTCTGTGTCTCCGCCTCTCTCTCTCTCTTCCTGTCTGTGTATCTCTGTGTCTCCACCTCTCTCTCTTCCTGTCTGTGTATCTCTGTGTCTCCACCTCTCTCTCTTCCTGTCTGTGTATCTCTGTGTCTCCACCTCTCTCTCTTCCTGTCTGTGTATCCCTGTGTCTCCTCCTCTCTCTTCCTGTCTGTGTATCTCTGTGTCTCTACCTCTCTCTCTCTCTTCCTGTCTGTGTATACCTGTGTCTCCACCTCTCTCTCTCTCTTCCTGTCTGTGTATCTCTGTGTCTCCACCTCTCTCTCTTCCTGTCTGTGTATCTCTGTGTCTCCGCCTCTCTCTCTCTCTTCCTGTCTGTGTATCTCTGTGTCTCCGCCTCTCTCTCTCTCTTCCTGTCTGTGTATCTCTGTGTCTCCACCTCTCTCTCTTCCTGTCTGTGTATCTCTGTGTCTCCACCTCTCTCTCTTCCTGTCTGTGTATCTCTGTGTCTCCACCTCTCTCTCTCTTCCTGTCTGTGTATCTCTGTGTCTCCACCTCTCTCTCTTCCTGTCTGTGTATCTCTGTGTCTCCACCTCTCTCTCTTCCTGTCTGTGTATCTCTGTGTCTCCACCTCTCTCTCTTCCTGTCTGTGTATCTCTGTGTCTCCACCTCTCTCTCTTCCTGTCTGTGTATCTCTGTGTCTCCGCCTCTCTCTCTTCCTGTCTGTGTATCTCTGTGTCTCCACCTCTCTCTCTTCCTGTCTGTGTATCTCTGTGTCTCCGCCTCTCTCTCTCTCTTCCTGTCTGTGTATCTCTGTGTCTCCGCCTCTCTCTCTCTCTTCCTGTCTGTGTATCCCTGTGTCTCCGCCTCTCTCTCTCTCTTCCTGTCTGTGTATCTCTGTGTCTCCGCCTCTCTCTCTCTCTCTTCCTGTCTGTGTATCCCTGTGTCTCCGCCTCTCTCTCTCTTCCTGTCTGTGTATCTCTGTGTCTCCACCTCTCTCTCTTCCTGTCTGTGTATCCCTGTGTCTCCACCTCTCTCTCTTCCTGTCTATGTATCCCTGTGTCTCCAGCTCTCTCTCTCTCTTCCTGTCTGTGTATCCCTGTGTCTCCAGCTCTCTCTCTCTCTTCCTGTCTGTGTATCCCTGTGTCTCCACCTCTCTCTCTCTCTTCCTGTCTGTGTATCTCTGTGTCTCCGCCTCTATCTCTATCTTTCTGTCTGTGTATCCCTGTGTCTCCGCCTGTATCTCTATCTTCCTGTCTGTGTATCTCTGTGTCTCCACCTCTCTCTCTATCTTCCTGTCTGTGTATCTCTGTGTCTTCGCCTCTATCTCTCTATCTTCCTGTCTGTGTATCCCTGGGTCTCTACCTCTATCTCTCTATCTTTCTGTCTGTGTATCCCTGTGTCTCCGCCTCTATCTCTCTATCTTTCTGTCTGTGTATCCCTGTGTCTTCGCCTCTATCTCTCTGTCTTTCTGTCTGTGTATCCCTGTGTCTCCGCCTCTATCTCTCTGTCTTTCTGTCTGTGTATCCCTGTGTCTTCGCCTCTATCTCTCTATCTTTCTGTCTGTGTATCCCTGTGTCTCCGCCTCTATCTCTCTGTCTTTCTGTCTGTGTATCCCTGTGTCTCCGCCTCTATCTCTCTGTCTTTCTGTCTGTGTATCCCTGTGTCTTCGCCTCTATCTCTCTATCTTTCTGTCTGTCTCTGATACACGCATGGTGCTCAGTTGTCACGCATCCTAGAAATATCCTTCACTGATATCCTAAATAACAATACACACCGCTCTCTCTTTCTCCTTTTGTTTCTCCGTCTGTTTATGTCTGTCTGTGTGTCGGTCTACCTCCATTCTCTCAGCAAATATGTGACAACTAACGACAATAACTCACCCAGCCTATCTCTGTCTCTGTCTCTATGTCTGTCTGTCTGTCTCTCCATTGTCCCGAAGATCAATAGAATAAATTATCATCAGACTGGGCCCCCTGACTGCCTAATGGTCCCCCTCCTCCTGCCCACTCTCTTCCTCCTTCTCTCCCCTCCTCCTCTTCTCCTGTCCCTCCTTCTCACTTGCTCTTTGTAATTGTGTCAGTGCTTCCGCTTGTGTTGCTAATAATGATAACAACATAATAGTAATACTCTTAGCAGTCACAGAGTATGGATGGATGGATTGTATTTACGAGTTTGTATTCGTATATTTGTGTGTGTGTGTGTGTGTGTGTGTGTGTGTGTGTGTGTGTGTGTGTGTGTGTGTGTGTGTGTGTGTGATTGTGAGTTGAGCACTGAGTGTGTTTCGTATGCGTGTGTGTGTGGATTGTAAAGCGCTTCGTATTATAATAATGACAATGGTGATGATGATGATGATGATAATGATGATGATGATAACTGATAAGAAGAATAGGAAAATGATGAGAGTAAAATTACCATACTACTACTACTACCACCACCCAGAATGACGATGACGATAACGATGATGATGACGATGATGATGACAATAACATCCCCCCTCTCCCCGTCGTTCCTCAGCCGGCAGTGACGTGGGAGGACTATGTGCACGTGCTGCTGATGGAGAGCGGTCAAGTGGCGCGTGCCGCCATCCACAGGGTCAAGGACGCCCGTCACCTGGCCTCCACAGAGGACTTGGTGCTGGACGTTGAGCAGGTCAGTGCACTGACCACTGTGAGAGTAGTGCCATGTGGAGCACTGTGAGAGTAGTGCCATGTGGAGCACTGTGAGAGTAGTGCCATGTGGAGCACTGTGAGAGTAGTGCCATGTGGAGCACTGTGAGAGTAGTAGTCCCATGTGGAGCACTGTGAGAGTAGTCCCATGTGGAGCACTGTTTTAATAGTAGTGCCATGTGGAGAGTAGTGCCATGTGGAGCACTGTGGGAGTAGTAGTCCCATGTGGAGCACTGTGAGAGTAGTACCATGTGGAGCACTGTGAGAGCAGTCCCATGTGGAGCACTGTGAGAGTAGTGCCATGTGGAGCACTGTGAGAGCAGTCCCATGTGGAGCACTGTGAGAGTAGTCCCATGTGGAGCACTGTGAGAGTAGTCCCATGTGGAGCACTGTGAGAGTAGCAGTCCCATGTGGAGCACTGTGAGAGTAGTCCCATGTGGAGCACTGTGAGAGTAGTAGTCCCATGTGGAGCACTGTGAGAGTAGTAGTCCCATGTGGAGCACTGTGAGAGTAGTAGTGCCATGTGGAGCACTGTGAGAGTAGTAGTCCCATGTGGAGCACTGTGAGAGTAGTAGTCCCATGTGGAGCACTGTGAGAGTAGTAGTCCCATGTGGAGCACTGTGAGAGTAGTAGTCCCATGTGGAGCACTGTGAGAGTAGTAGTGCCATGTGGAGCACTGTGAGAGTAGTGCCATGTGGAGCACTGTGAGAGTAGTAGTCCCATGTGGAGCACTGTGAGAGTAGTAGTCCCATGTGGAGCACTGTGAGAGTAGTCCCATGTTGAGCACTGTGAGAGTAGTAGTCCCATGTGGAGCACTGTGAGAGTAGTAGTCCCATGTGGAGCACTGTGAGAGTAGTGCCATGTGGAGCACTGTGAGAGTAGTAGTCCCATGTGGAGCACTGTGAGAGTAACAGTCCCATGTGGAGCACTGTGAGAGTAGTAGTCCCATGTGGAGCACTGTGAGAGTAGTAGTGCCATGTGGAGCATTGTGAGAGTAGTGCCATGTGGAGCACTGTGAGAGTAGTAGTGCCATGTGGAGCATTGTGAGAGTAGTGCCATGTGGAGCACTGTGAGAGTAGTCCCATGTGGAGCACTGTGAGAGTAGTCCCATGTGGAGCACTGTGAGAGTAGTGCCATGTGGAGCACTGTGAGAGTAGTAGTCCCATGTGGAGCACTGTGAGAGTAGTCCCATGTGGAGCACTGTGAGAGTAGTCCCATGTGGAGCACTGTGAGAGTAGTAGTCCCATGTGGAGCACTGTGAGAGTAGTCCCATGTGGAGCACTGTGAGAGTAGTAGTCCCATGTGGAGCACTGTGAGAGTAGTGCCATGTGGAGCACTGTGAGAGTAGTGCCATGTGGAGCACTGTGAGAGTAGTAGTCCCATGTGGAGCACTGTGAGAGTAGTAGTGCCATGTGGAGCACTGTGAGAGTAGTGCCATGTGGAGCACTGTGAGAGTAGTGCCATGTGGAGCACTGTGAGAGTAGTGCCATGTGGAGCACTGTGAGAGTAGTCCCATGTGGAGCACTGTGAGAGTAGTAGTGCCATGTGGAGCACTGTGAGAGTAGTGCCATGTGGAGCACTGTGAGAGTAGTCCCATGTGGAGCACTGTGAGAGTAGTAGTGCCATGTGGAGCACTGTGAGAGTAGTGCCATGTGGAGCACTGTGAGAGTAGTGCCATGTGGAGCACTGTGAGAGTAGTCCCATGTGGAGCACTGTGAGAGTAGTGCCATGTGGAGCACTGTGAGAGTAGTAGTCCCATGTGGAGCACTGTGAGAGTAGTAGTGCCATGTGGAGCACTGTGAGAGTAGTGCCATGTGGAGCACTGTGAGAGTAGTAGTCCCATGTGGAGCACTGTGAGAGTACCAGTCCCATGTGGAGCACTGAGAGTAACAGTCCTATGTGGACCACTGGCCCCGTGGCATCACGCACGCTTCGGAAGCAAGAGACTGAAGGCACAGGATCGAATCCTGCACTGGCCAGAATTTTCATTCCCTCCGATAGACCTCGTGTGGTGGTCTGGACGCTAGTCATTCGGGTGAGACGATGATACACACACACACACACACACACACACACACACACACACACACACACACATATATATATATATATATATGTGTGTGTGTGTGTGTGTGTGTGTATGTGTGTACTCACACGCGCGCGTGTGTGTCAGTCTATCTGTCTGTGTCTTTGAGTGGGTTATTCTTTTATTCCTTTAATTTTATAATTCTTTCATGAAGGCTGGCCTCAGACCAAGCTGTGTTAGTGAAGCATTTTGCCGATGATGTCCCTGTCCACTGTGTTGACAGACCACGTGTGGCGCTCCTTGGTCCATTTATGTTTTTGACTACTTGACAAGGCTGTGCACTCTTCAATGTACATCTCGACGTCAACCAGGCTGAGAAATAGTTTGCCAGCAGTGTTGGTCAGGAAATTTGAGGTACACTCTCAAAGAGCTCTGGATGACCCTCGACTGTGTGGTTACAGTCTTCCCATCAGAGCTCACAGCACCCTCAGCTCTGGTAAGGAGCCGGTCACGGACCGAAAAACACCCAACTCTGATGGGGATCGAACCCGCGACCTCTCAGTCGCCTGTCCGCGACGCTAACCACTTCGCCACGACACTTGGTTAGGATTGCTTTGGTGTCTGTCACACTCACACTGGCACACCGCCCAGTGCTCATTTATCATGTTGGAATATACAGAATGTGTCGTTATCAGACCTGTGCAGTGGCCGAATGGTTAGAGCGCTGCTTTCTCTCCCGAGTTTCCTGAGTTCCATCCCCGGTTTGGGCACACTTGACAGGTTAATGTTGGAGAGTTTTCCAATCTCCCAGGTAAAATATATGTGCAGACATGCACACGCCTTAGCTCCTTTCCTGTGTATACGCATGCAGAATTATAACAAATACGTCATGACAGCGTTTAGTGGGTTATGGACACAAAAACATACCCAGCTTGCACACCGCCGGAAATGGAGTATGGCTGCCTACATGGTGGTGTAAAAACGGTCATACTCGTAAATGGCCACTCGCCAATAATTATGAGTGAATATGGAAGTTACAGCCCACGAATGGAGAAGCAGAAGTAGAAGCATAAGAAGAAGAATTTTTGCCACTGTGTCCCTGTAGGTGCAGGCTTTGCTGCAAGGTTTCCACGACACGACGGCACTGCGGAGAGAGGGCCTGTGGCTGGGGGAGGACCGCTTCACGCTCACACGACTGACGGACGCGCGCGTGCTGGTGGGTCGTGACGAAAGCACGGGCTTCGGTTGCGTCATCTACCGCTGCAAGACGTGTCTCCTGGTGACGTGCTATGACGACGGCAACCACCCGGGCGCCTGCTACACGCTGGTCACCAATCTGGGGGACTTCTTGGTGGAGAACGGGTTCTGAGGATGGTAGGAGGGTTGGTGAGGGCCGTTGGAGGCATGGTGAGGGGGGGTGGGGGGGGGGGCGAAGAGAGCGAGAGAGTGGGGTGTTGAAAGAAGGGGGTAGGAGGGGGGGGGGTGCAGAGAGACAGTGACAGATGATAGCGGCAGACAGATAGAAAGAAAGAAAGAGAGGCAGAGTGGAAGAGAAAGGGAGAAGAGAGACAGAGGAAGTGAGGGGGTGAGAGAGGAGGGATGGAGTGGTAGAGAGAGGGGCAGGAGGGAAAGGGAACAGGGAGGGACAGAGGAAGTGAGGGGGTGAGAGATGAGGGATGGAGTGGTAGAGAGAGGGGCAGGAGGGAAAGGGAACAGGGAGGGACAGAGGAAGTGAGGGGGTGAGAGAGGAGGGATGGAGTGGTAGAGAGAGGGGCTGGAGGGAAAGGGAACAGGGAGGGACAGAGGAAGTGAGGGGGTGAGAGATGAGGGATGGAGTGGTAGAGAGAGGGGCAGGAGGGAAAGGGAACAGGGAGGGACAGAGGAAGTGAGGGTAAGTGGGGAATGGGGAGAGACAGAGAGATGGGAGGAGGGGGAGGGTGGAAAGAGAGAGAGAGAGAGAGAGAGAGAGAGAGGGAGAGAGGGAGAGAGAGGAGACGGATGGATGGGGGTGGAAGATGAACAGAAAGGCAGAAAGACTCCTTTGTTCACCCACCTACCCAGCTATCCAAACCGATTAACAAAAAAGGTGAACCATCTGTGCTGTCTTTGATAGCTTTTATGACATGTTTCATATTTATATTGATAAGCTTCACTCCGTGAGGTTATCATTTCACTCAGTTGTGTGTGTGTGTGTGTGTGTGTGTGTGTGTGTGTGTGTGTGTGTGTGTGTGTGTGTGCGCGCGCGCCCGAATTTGTATGTCGAACTGTGCGTGAACGCATGAATACTTATAGATGGGAGTGTGTCTGCGTGCCCTTGAGTTTCAGATAAAGTGAGCATTGTTTTTATTGTGTGTCAGGTTTTATTCATGTTCCTTTGATTTTTCATTGTTTTGGTGTCATTGTAAAACGGGTAGTGTTCTGTAGTTACATGCTATGGAAATGCTCTTTATTGAAAATAATAATAATAAAGCCAATGGAGCTAATAATCATAATGATGATAATAATAGTAATTACAACAACAACAACAGTAATAATAATAATAATAATAACAATAATAATAATAATAATGATAAGAATAATAATTATTATCTTCGGTTGTTTAACTCACTCCATACGAACGGCGAAAGAGACGACGTTAACAGCGTTTCACCCCAATTACCACCATCAAAATATTGCAAGTGGAAAGCTCTTATACAGAAGAGGTGTTTGTTGACAAAGAATACCACAATTCTGACGACGGAAGCTAAAGGTTGGGTCATTCAGACACCCACTGGACATCCGAGGGGTCTGTGTAGAGGAGACGAGAGGACTGGCCGTACTGAGTGAGTTAAAACAGCTTTTCTGTAGAGTTTTTCTTGCTATCAATGCTGAAGATGACCGCACATTTTTTGTAATGTTTGCTGTATGGTTGTTATTTCTATTTTAATGTTTGCTGTTTTGCTTCAGTCTCAACACACACGTCTAGAACTTCACTCACTATAAGCAGCACGACATTGTGAGCATCAGCTGTGATATACTGAACTGGAGAGAGAGAGAGAGAGAGAGAGAGAGAGAGAGAGAGAGAGAGAGAGAGATTCTGTCAAGGCAGAGAACTCGTGAAGCGCCACAACCGGGTTTGTGTTCCAGTTGCTTCCCTTGTTCGCCGCCGCTCCAAATACGAAAAACTGTTAGTTTGATTTGAAACAAATCATTTCCCTGTTGCAGACCAAACCAGTGCATGTTGGGGATCTTACACGGAAATAAACTGTGGTTCTTCCTTGCTTAGTGTGGAGTTTGTTGTTGTTTGTGTTTGCGCAGTGTGTGTGTGTGTGTGTGTGTGTGTGTGTGTGTGTGTGTGTGTGACTTGCTATGTAAACACACACAGGTCTGCTTTCTCAAAGTGTTCAGCTTATCTCCAGATCTTCCACAGAAGAAAAGGGGAGAATAACAGAATGAAGAACGTGAAATAGTAATAAAGGAGAGAGACAGAGACAGACAGACTGTGACAGGGACCTGTCCTGAACATGGTCAACACTGCACAACGCTGCATAATGAAGGCAAAAGCATGATGGTTGTAACATATGTAGAAAAAAGAAACACGTGCATCAAAACGTCAAAAGTCGTGTTGTTGGGCTGCGGAGAACGAGAGGAGACAAGCGTGCATACGTGATTTCTTCAGTTGTAAAGAACGGGTACAATGCAATGACAGACTACTGCAAGCGACTGTGCAATGTATGCTGATAGAGAGATACACATAGCAATAACTGGATAACATTTCTTTAGCAAGTGAAACATGATTACATAGATGCAATACATTTGTTGTCGCAGGTGAGAGAGAGAGAGAGAGAGAGAGAGAGAGAGAGAGAGAGAAACCCGTGTGCTTTTTTTTTTTTCTTTTTTCTTTTTTTACATCCAGTCTCCGCCTAAAATATTCACTCACTGACAGTTTGGGCAGCGAAGGGAAGTAATCGCGTTATGCACTTATTCAGCAATCCCTGGATAAATTCCAAAGTATTTCTTTGACACTTTGCAGTAAACACCATTCCTTCCTGCTTGCTCCTTCTCCTTCTTCTTCAGTTATCCGATGAATCCAGCGTTGACTTCATCTGACCTTTCACCTTTCTTCTGTCCTGAAAGGCTTCGGAGAGACGTAATCCCCGAAGTTCTGCCCACACGATGTGACTACCGGTGTAACAGCCTCAAACCCTCCCACACGTGGATTTTCCCCAAGGTCATTCTGAGCCAGTTCAAACTGCCGCCCGGCCCCTTACCCCTCCACCCCCTTGCCATCCTATTCCGCCAGTTGAAAATTATCCTCATTCTACGGGTTTATCTACGTTATTAAAAAGGACTGAAGGGGGTCGTTGTATGCAGGCCTTTACTCCCCCATTCACCCCACCCACCCGCTACCCCCTGGCCCCAGCAATAAAACCATAAGATAGCTTAACGTGGAAAGCAAGTTTGGATGAACCAAATTTGTTCTCATCATTTTCTGCATTTCCTCCCTTTCATACACGATACATGCATTAATGCATTAATTCAATGTTCAAAGCCGCAATCATAAAAGTGCATGTTTTACTGGAAATAATAATAATAATAATAATAATAATAATAATACATAGTTTTTCTATGGCGCGATATCCAGCACCAATGCTGCTCAAAGCGCCTTACATCACAGTTGACTATAAACATGCCTTAAAAGAAAAAAAACCCCATATCAACCGCTGTCTGACAATGGAAAACATCCAGTGTGTTCATATGAATGCAAAAGCACACTAAAGATTATAAAAGCTATGAAGTGAGTAAGGCTTAGATTAAACAAAATGCATTTCATAGAACACCCCCCCCCCCCCCACACACACATGTCCTCCCTAACAGACACACACACACTGACATCAAATGTCAACTGCACTAAAAACAGAATTGCATAAGCATTAAGATATTCCTTATTTTCTAACATAGAATTCTGTTCGGACATACTAACATGTCTACACACCTATACACGCATACCAGAGCACTGTAACCACATAAACACATGCACGCACGCACACACGCACGCACACACACACGCACACACTGGCACACACACACACACACACACACACACACACACACAAACAAACAAACGCACACACACACACACGCCCATTAAAAATAATCAAATAGAAAAAAATGACATCACGTCTAAGACGAAACTACATAAAATACACAATGCATTAAAACAGGACTACAAAAATTGTAGCACAAAGATACTTGCCAACAAGCATACCTTGGTTTAACCACTCCGCCCAGAACAAAAAAGTTTACAGAAAAGGTAAGTTTTCAGATCTGACTGAAAGGAATGTATATCAGAGAAATTTCTAAGAGATGAAGGTAGAGAGTTCCACACTTGGGGAACCTGAGCTCTGAAAGACCTATTTCCAGCGCATTTCAGATTAGTCCTTGGAACTTTAAGCAGCTTTTCAGAACTGGATCTTAATGTTCTGTGAGGTTCATATATTTCCAATACAGAGGAGTGATACAATGGAAGAGACTTGTCAAAATGTTTGAAGGCGAGTGTTGCTAACGTATAGTGAATGTGGGACTCAATTGGAAGCCAGTGTAACCAATTCAGCAGAGGTGTAACATGATTAGATTTCTTTTTGGCGAGAACCAGTCGTGCAGCATTGTTCTGCATTTTCTGTAATCTGTTGATGGAGGAAGATGGTAAACCTGCAAGAGTGGAATTGCAGTAATCCAGTCTGGACAAGACAAAAGAGGAAACCAACCGAGCCATATTTTTCTCTGTTATGTAGGGTCTGACTGGGGTTAGCCTTTGGAGATGAACATTACATGAGCGACACAAGAATGAAATTTGGTCGTTCATAGTCAAGGTTTGATCGAAATATACACTCAGGTATTTGGTTAATGTTTGAAATGCTCCTGAAGCAGGGCCAAACGTAACTGGGTTCTTTTCTGCTGCCTTAAGACGTGTCAGGTCTCCTACAGCTAAGAGTTCGGTTTTGTCTTCATTGAGCTTTAGCTTGTTTTTGTCCATCCATGTTTTTACATCAGCTACACAAACTTCCAATTCAGTAATGACTGTTTTATAATCATATGGTGGAGCGGCTTTTTGTAATTCTGTGTCATCTGCATATTTATGGTGACCAAATGAGTGCCTTTTGAAGATGTCAAACAAAGGTTGAGTGTACAAATTGAACAAGATAGGCCCTAAGACTGATCCATGAGGGACACCAAACACAAGAGGAATGACTTTAGAGGTGCTATGTTTTACTTTAACCTAGAGTTGACGATTTGAAAGATATGAAGAAAACCATTTTAAAGCAGTAGATTTAATGTCAAAGGTAGTGCTAAGATGATTGATAAGAATTTGGTGGTCAGTTGTATCAAATGCCGCTGACAGAAATAAAAATGCCACAACAGATATAAATCTTTTGTCTGTGTTTGAGAGGAGACTATCTGTGACCGAAAGAAGGGCTGTTTCTGTGCTATGGCTTTTCCGATAAGCTGACTGACAAGTTTCAAGCAGGCCGTTTTCATCAAGATGTTCCTGGAGCTGATGTAACACAACTTTTTCAATGATTTTGGAAATGAAAGAAAGATTAGAGACAGGTCTATAGTTCTTTAGCTGATTTGTGTCCAAATTGTGCTTTTTCAAAAGAGGGGTGACAATGGCCAATTTAAGACAATCATCAACAGTGCCTGACTCCAGAGAATGCTGGTGATAATGCTGGTGATCAAGGGGAGAAGGTCATCGAGACATAATTTCAAAAGGTTAGTGGGCAGTGGATCAGGGTCACAGTTCTTACTTGGAGATTTAAGAATAAAGTCTCTTACAGCTTTTTCAGAGACAGGTCTAAAACATGTAATTAAATTTCCTTTAAAATCATTAAATCGGTCCTCGGGTGGGCTAGCATCCAGTTCTTGTCGGATGTTTACAATTTTGTCATTAAAATAATTACTAAAAGCATCAGGGAGATCCTGAGGAGGAACATTTTTTGGCAGCATCAGTTCTTCATTTTTGCCAGTGAGCTGGTTTGATACAGCACAGAGCTGTTTGGACGTGGAACACTGACTGATGGAGGCGCTGAAATGTTGACGCTTTGCAGCTGTCTGCATGTCATTCAGTTTTTTAAGCTCCTTGACATAAATCTGTCTGGACACAGTCAGTTTGCTGGAGCGCCAGACGTGCTCGGCCTGTCGTTCTCGACGCTTGGCGGCCCTCAGTTCATCAGTCATCCAGGGAGCAGAGGGACGGTCAGCAACAAGGCGAGTGGAGAGAGGGGCATGCTTATCCAGTATCTGACGGAGGCCGGTGTTGTATGTTGTCAGAGGAGACGAGCTTGAGTCACTTCCATCCATGAATGATTTGATGTCAGCCTGGAATACCTCAAGGTTAATCATCTTTGTGTTCCGTGATGTAACAAAATGTTTTGGTCGCTTCAGTCTCCTAAAAGGGATGTCATAAAGAATTGCCATGTGATCAGCAAGAGTCAAGTCTATGACCTTAAACTGGGGTGTGTGAATGTTCTCTCGAACCACAAGCCAGTCGAGAGAGTGACCATGTTTATGGGTTGGTTCACATATTAGCTGTTTTAACCCTTGGTCATGAAGTAGAGTACGCAACCGTAGTATATCTATGAACTGCTGGTCTGTTCATAATGAATGTTAAAATTGCCAGTTAAAACTAAGTCTCCTGCTTCTAGGTTGTATTTATCCAGGAGATTAGAAAACTCAGTAATAAAAGTCTGGGTGTTACATTTATTGTGTCGACTAGGTGGGGGTCTATATATGCATATAATATGGCACACGGAACTATTGCACTCAACCCTTAATGCTACACCCTCAAATGATGTATAATCGAGGGGTTTGAATGTACAAATATCCTGGATATGGCTTCTCATAATGGTTGCAATACCGTCTCCCTTCCTAACTTGTCTAGGGAATGATTTCAGTTTGTATCCTTGCGGAGTAAGCTGCGCTATACATGATTCGTCTCCCTGCTCATACAACCAGGTCTCAGTCAGTATGGCGATGTCAAAAGCATGGTCAAC
This sequence comes from Babylonia areolata, assembly GCF_041734735.1. Taxonomy (NCBI): domain Eukaryota; kingdom Metazoa; phylum Mollusca; class Gastropoda; order Neogastropoda; family Buccinidae; genus Babylonia; species Babylonia areolata. The sequence goes on from NC_134895.1 coordinate 30,826,687, forward strand.
AATCACCTCGTGAATAAAAGCGGCCTTCTGTCTGCATGACTGGACGTTCACACACATCAATTTTAGATATGACGGGTAAGAGGGTAAATCAGTTGACTGTAGTTTCTTCACGGGGATTATAGGAATAAGATTAAAAGAGTTTATTCTCACCGTATGATTCATGTGTGGTTCGGGATTTGAAATGTTGGTTCTACCTTGAACGACACGTATTATTTTCCTTTTCCGTACTCTCCCCCGACAAGATCGTTTTTTTTACGGCGGAGGTTGGAGCCAATGTTCAAGTCTTTGAGACGTTGTATCACATCATGAGATAAAAGAGTGTGTGTGCGCTGTCCCAATGTAAGCAAATGGTGCCGAGTGAACTTGCATGGCGAGGCGCGTGCAGTGTTGATGTTTTGCACTGAACACTGCACGTTGGCCATACTCCAGAAATGGACGGCGATAGGAAACTGAAGCCCAGAGCAAAAATGTCCAAATGAACAGTTTAAAAGTACATGGAACAGGATAAAACCACCACATTAAAAGTATGTCCATCACCATGTAGTCTGACAGATATAAACACGATTTAAAACGCAGGGAATAAAACAATCACTAAAAACTTCAGAGAGCAAAAGAGCCTGCCCGTCAGTCGACAAGGCCGCACTCAATTCGGCGGTTGTATCAAAATGCCCATTCAGGCCAACTTACAACTACCCATCCATCCCAATTCCAGGTTGGAAGTGTCGTGAGGGAGAGGGGTGGGCGGAGGGGTCTGGCTTGGTACAGATTTACTGTGGTGTCTTTCCAGCCAGGTCTGTAAAGATTCCGAGGCTAATCTGGACTGAATGTGATCACGAAATAGGAGATAGGGAAATGAAATAAAAACAGCGAAAATCAAAAACAGTAACTGAATAACACCAAATGCATATTTTATAGGGGAAAAGCGGGTATGGGGAAGAGGTTGTTTGTAGTTGGCTCAGCATGATCTGTCCTCTCCCTCGCCAGAAGATGGGTAGGCTCCAACTACGAAATGGAAGGGGGTGGGGATAAAATTATCCCCGGGTCATTCCAGGCTTGCCAAAAATACCTCCCTCTCCCTTCACTGTCAACCAAGCAAGAGAGGAGGTTAATTCTAACTCGGTCCAGACTGACTCCATATCCACAGGGGGGATGGGTGGTGACGGTGGTGGTAAAATCATGGGAGGGGGGTACGAGGGGGGCGTGGGGGGTGTGGAGGTGGGTGTGTGTGTGTGGGGGGGGGGGGATGTCTGTACTGACTAGGCCCAGTTTACCCCCAAGGGATGATTTCAGGTTAGTCCAGAGAGACCCCGGGTGCGAGATTTGGCCCTGAGGTGAAAAGGCCAACGAGGGTAGTGAATCGTCTGCTGCACCGGAACTAACGAAGTCAGCCGACAGACGGGCAAGGGTGGGCAAACAAAGCCCCAGGACATCAACACATGCCCCTCCCCTTCCGCCCTGCCACCCCTCCCCGGACAGCGTCGGCATCCCCCGGTAAGTCACGTCCGTGGTCGGCATCACTGTGAGTTACGTCATTCTGATCAGGGGGTGTAACTGCCAAACAGGGAAAGGTCAAAGGAAGACAACTCCGTTGAGAAAGCAAGTCGGCTGGGACCAGGGAGTTTCATCCATAAAGTCTGTAGCTGGAACAGGCATACCATAGGGATCTCAGCATGCATAGTTTTACTTTTTCCTCCTTCCAGGTAATGCATGAACAGCAGTGACGGTATTTAATTCATCAGCAAAGGAGTGGTGATGATGTGTTCATATTGTTTTTCACGGGATAAATGTTCACACACACATGCAACACGCTCGCATGCATTCGCACACGTACGCACGCACGCAGGCACATATACACTTATTCATACACGCACGCACACGCATGAATAAACACACACACACACGCGCGCGCGCGCACGCTCAAGCGGGGCCGAATGTATATCTCTAATATCTTTGAGTGCGTAAGAACTGAAAACAAAGCAAAAGTAACGCATTTCACCTCACCTTCTTCAGCTTTTTGCATCTAAGTCTTATCAATTTAAAATCGATAACCGTTTTTTTTTTAATTTTAATTTTATTTTAATTTTGGATTGCACTGCCAAATCAGAAATGCCTAGTCTGAAGTTTTGTCGTTAAATATCAGACATGTCTGTTCAAACAGAAACGCATGTACATTTAAGTGACATAAAATACAAACTTTATGTTCAGATAAAACATTTCACAGATATGAATAGACTTCTGCTACTACATATATTACAACTACTACACCTAGTACTACCGCTGCTGCTACTATCACTACTGTTGCTGCTACTGATGGCCTAACACATTTATATAGCGCTTTGAAAGCTCCCAACCAAAGCGCTTTGCAATATCACGTCAGATACAAACAGGAACACACACGCCGCACACACACTCACATACGCACGCACAGACAAATGTGTGTAAGAAATAGATGTGGATCCACAGAACAGACCTATTGATTTGGAATGGAGTGTCTTGATAATGCAGAAACTGCTTGAAAAGGAAACTGTGTTTTGATCTGTTTTAAAGGTTTCAAAGGACGGAGTGAGGGATTGTGACGGTCTGTTTCAAAGCGTGCTATCAACAGTCTGTCAAACGTTGCTGGGCTCTGAAATGTGTTCGCAAAACTAACTCTACAATCCACACAATGATTTAACCATTCGTGTCCAAACGCATTTCGAAAACGTTAACGCGCATATTTACCACTTTCTTCATATTCGTGTAACATTTTGTGCATTTTTTTTGTTTTTTGTGTTAGTCTGAAACATTCTATTTGTGATTTTCCTGGCAAGTAACGAATGCAGCTGGCTTTAGAGGTGACATATAGAAGATAACGGTTTGTTTTAACCATATACCAAGTCACTGTATGACAGCGCTAAGCCCAGCACTCAGCTTATATCACAGATTAACATAAGCTTACAGTATATATATATATATATATATATATATATATATATATATATCCGTCCACAGTTTTAACTTTCCCCAAAGTCAGGCACTCTTTTACACCTGGGTGGAGTGGCACAACAGCATGCCGAAACAGGGCCTCGAACCCTGATCACTGGTGAACACTGGATCAGGAGTCCAACTCCTGACCGATTCGGCCACGGACCCTCCTGTGTGTCCCGATAAAAACCTGGACTGCAATGTTGGTCAGTACAGAACCGATTAAACGCCGAAAACCACCAAAATGATAGTTAAGAACCGACTAAACACCGACAACCACCAAAATGATAGTTAAGAACCGACTAAACACCGAAATCCACCAAAATGATAGTTGAGGACCGACGAAACGCTGATAACCACCAAATGATATATATTTTTTTACCTCTGAAGGGGCTCCCACCCGCGTCATGTACACCGTCTGTCTGTGACGCTAACCGCTTCGCCACAAGGGCCGGAGGCAGACTCCTCTCACTCGGAACGAAGCAGCACTGGACATGGAGTTGGTGGAAAACTCTGGCGAGGGAAGACGGGTTAGGAGGGGAGGGGAGGGGGTGACCGGGGTGTAAGGGAGAGGGGAGAGGGGAGGAAACGAGAAAACTTTGCCCGGGAGGTATGTTAGAGAACAAGAGTTCGACACTGCAGTGTGCGTGTCTGTGTGTCTGTGGGTATGGGTGATCTTCAGTTTAATGTCTATTCACTGGAAGTGTTATAAGACGGGTGTGTGTGTGTGTGTGTGTGTGTGTGTGTGTGCGCGTGTGTATGCGTGTGTGTGCGTGCGTGCGCGTGTGTGTATATGTGTGTGTCCACGCGCGCGAGAACGTTCGCGTGCGTGCTGCACTGACGAGAAGGCCATCATATTCGATGCATAGATCACACCGAGTGGTGATTTGGAAGGGGGGCACTCTCCATCTTCCCCCACTTGCCTACTGGCTTCAAAGTGTCTTCCCTCAGTTCTCCCCGCTCTTATTAGCGCCGGGCCTCCACTCCAGAGGTTCACAAGATGTAATGAAGCCAGCAGACTGACAGACAGGGAGGGGAAAACAAATCCCCGGGACATCATCCACCCACCCCCATCCCTATTCTGGAGGAGCCGGCACCATGGCAACCACAGGCTCTCTTGGTAAGGGGACATCATCGCTGAGCCCGGATGGAAAGGTCAAGGGAACACAGTCAGTCAGAGTTACGTGCCGTAAACTGGAGCAAACTTGTCACTGACATCTCAGTATGGATAATTTTCTCTTTTTACGGAAACATAGTTTCATCAGTACCACGGACAAGATCTAGCACGGGAAAATTCTGCCGATAAATCATTGTTGTTAGATGTCATTCAACAAACATTAGTCGAAATACAGAAAGAGAAATGCTTCAAACTGTCGCGATAGCCGAGTTGTAAAAGCGATGGACTTTCAATCTGAGGGTCCCAAGTTCGAATCTCGGTAATGACCCTGGTGGGTAAAGGGTGGAGATTTTTCCGATCTCCCACGTCAACATATGTGCAGACCTGCTTGTGCCTGAACCCCGTTCGTGTGTATAAGCAAACAGAAGATCAAATACGCTCGTTAAAGATCCTGAAATCCATGTCAGCGTTCGATGGGTTATGGAAACTCACTCAGCATGCACACCCCCGAACACGGAGTATGGCTGCCTACATGGCGGGGTAAAAACGGTCATACACGTAAAAGCCCACTCTATATATGATGTGCGTGTGCGTGTTTGTTTGATTTTGTGCGTACGTGTTTTTTTTGTTTGTTTGAGATAGAGGGAGAGAGAGAGAGAGAGAGAGAGAGTGTGTGTGTGTGTGTACACGCTCGGGCGCATTAGTTCAGGCAAAGGACCATGCATCCACGCACTGACAAGATGGAAGTTATATATACATGTATCGGAAAGCTGGCTAAAAGGGCGTGCTGAATGGTGCACAGGGCAGCAGAGAGTGGGCATCCATCTTGACTCCTCACTGCCAAGGCTTCACAGAGTTCTCTCTCTCTCCCCACTCTGTTAGTTCTGCTGACTGCACTGCACAACACCTCCAGGACCAGCAGAGCCAGCAGAAGGTCGGAAGGAAGGAGGAGGGGGGGGGGTATCCCTCTCCCTCTCCTCACTCCCGTCCCTTCCCCGCCTCCTCTCACCTCACCTTTGACATCTCCCCCCAACCTCTCTGTCTTTTCCTGTGTGCGTCTTTCTAAAACTGGGCACTGTGGCAGCTTTGTGGTCAGGGGACTTTAACCACCGGAATTAAAAAAAAACAACCCAAAAAACCAAACAAACAATAAAACAAAACAGAACAAAAACAACCATCACTGTGAGAGTTAGGAAGTGAGTTATGAACGTGAGAGTTATTGAAATGAAATATAACCATGAGACCTATGGCTTTGATAAAGCTCTGTCCCTCCACTCTCATATCTCGTTAGCCTTTATAGAACCTCATCTTTACGAGGTGAAGGACACAAAGAAATAAGTTTTTTTTCTCTGGTGACACAAAATGAAGCCAGTCATCGCTGACAGCGGAGACAGCCGGGAGCCAGGTGCACCAAGAAAGAAAGACAAGTCATGGAGGGAAGAACAACGTGTGGTGCCATATTAAAAACAGGAATCAATACAGAACTGATCCGGATTTTCTGTGACTCGCTACTTATCTCAACAGGTACGTACAAACCTCTGAGAATAAGCAGATTCCGTTATGTGCACTCGCATGCTGGCTAAGATGTAAGCGCGTGCACGCGCGCGCACACACATACACACATACATATGCAAACACACATGCACACGCATGCACGTACACACACACACACACAAACGTAAGTGCACGCTAACCGAGACAAGGGAGAGAGAGAAGAGGAGGGGGGAGTGGCAAAGAGACAGACAGAGAAAACAGTGAAACTTGAAAGAAAGAAAGAAAGATAGATATATAGATAGATAGATAAGAAGACACATACAAAGAGAGAGAGTTGGGGGATGGGGGGAGGGAGGGCGGAGAAGGAGAGAGCAAAATAGAACGAGACGAGAACATAACTAGTATGATAACGATAACGATTTTTGCTTATTCAGATGAAGGGGTTGACCCTAAAAAATGTCATTGAAACCCACACTTTGATAGTGTAGCAAATGGGCTACACTGCAGACAGAGGAGAAGACAGGGTGGCGTTGTTACGAAGCGCTCTCTGCGTGTAGAGCAGCCCGAATCCCACACAGTGAAGTGTATGGTCACACACATGCAATGCAATACACTGGCAAACTGACAAAATCACAGGCAGACGATCTGCACAATTACAGATTTAAGCATGAGGTGGCAAGGTATTCTCCGCCCGTTTACGCGATGAAAGCAAGTTTGAAGAATGAAAAACGGAAGCAGAGGAAGACCAGGAAGAAAGACGGAACAGTTGCAGAAGGAGGAGAAGACGTAAAAGGAGAAGAAGAAGAATGAGAACACTGAGAAGAAGAAATAAAGAAAGAAGGAGAACACTGATAAAAAGAAATAAAGAAAGAAGAATGAGAACACTGAAAAAAAGAAATAAAGAAAGAAGAAACGCAGCTGAAAACCAGACTGAATTACGAAGTAAAGGATTATGCGCTATATGTTCAATCAGTGCTTCACTATACCTGCGAAACATGGACTCTTGCAGCCGAGCTCTAGGTGAAGATCCAAGCCATGGAAAGGAGATGGTTCCGAAAGCTGCTAGGCATCTCCTACACTGAGCACGTCACGAACGTTGAGGTCAGCCAGTTCACCCAAGGCCATTGGACCCCACCATGACCCCTAGCCGTCATCATAACGAGGTAAACGGACACGTCACAAGATCCGACAGGCTCTCAAAGACCATTCTGCAGGGCACCGACCCAGGCAGTAGAGAGGGAAGCAAAGGAAAATGTGTCAGGACAAATTCAAAGAATGGACATACCCGAATTTCCCAGATTCCCAGAGAGCTGCGAGAGACAGGAACCGATGGAGAAAACTGGTCTGGAAATCATCTGTGGTGCCCTGACGACCCTCCATCGGAGACTGAGGTGAAGCTGAAGGTGTATCCCCATTGCGATCGATTCTGACAGCTCTTTGTGAATTGTTGACAGTGGGATTGCAGTCAGAACCTTCAGTTGTGTGTGTGTGTGTGTGTGTGTGTGTGTGTGTGTGTGTGTGTGTGTGTGTGTGTGTGTGTGTGTTCTGTTGTGCTTTCCCAACATTCACAACACAACACAACACACACACACACACACACACACACACACACACACACACACACACACACACACACACACACACACACACATGTTTGTCTTTTATTGTGTCTTATAAATCTTAAGGTATTATGTCAATGAAATATTCTATTCCATTCTATTCTATCCACACACACATACACAAAGGGAAAAACAAACAAACGCTGAACATTTGTGAAACACACAGTCCAACACTAACTTGAGGGAGTCCTGTGTACCCGCTTATTTAATCATCGAACAATCTACATACCTGCTCAAAAACGCTAAAACATGTCACGAAAAAAACTAACAGACTTTCCTACCCACTGCAAACATTCACAACGTACCGGAAAAGGAGGATAAGTTTCAGAGTGTCATGTGGGTAATTAGGTATACGTCCGTGAAGACCAGCCTTTCAGTCAGTCCATTGTCTGCCTGTATATTTCTGATCTGCCATGGCGACGCCGGGTGACCTCAGATGGCGAAGGTCGTCTTTCAAAGGAATGGGAAGAGGCGGTGAGTGGGGTGCAGGGGCAGAAAGGGCACGTCGGGAAAAAAACACCTGTCAATATTCCAGACAGTATCTGTCGCTCCATGTCCACTTGCTCTGTCTATTAGCTCTCTCGTGCTGAAGGACGTGCAACAACCTAACCCTTCCATACACACACACACACACACACACACACACACACACACACACGCACTGACCGCGCACGCACGTACACACACAGACAGACTCCTTTAAGTTATTTCCTGTAATTGTATTTAGAATTTTTTTTTTCCAAATTTCACCCAACCGCCCCCCTCATTTTCCCGGTTTCCCCCAAATCACCATTCATCCACATTCATCCTCCTCTTCTACACGATGATACTCAAATGTATGCGTTGATACTTCAATCACCGATATGTGTGACGGGACACACAAATTCCCCTCCTCCTCCACAGACTCTCTCTCAGTGTCTATGTCTGTCTGTCTGTCTCTCTGTTTCTCTCTGTCTCTGTCTGTCTCTGTATGGCTGTCTGTCTGTCTTCTGATCTTGTTTTGAAGGGAGAGGGCCGGGTAGGGGAATGTGAAATGAGGGGGGTGGGGGAGGAGGTTGGAGGACGAGGATGCTGGGGTGGGTTTCACATCCTGAATCGCCTTCTTCATCCCTGGCGTTGGCGTTTCATGCACAGCACGCGCACTGAGGACATGATTAGTTTCCCTTTCCCCGACAGTCATAGTCACTGCACTCGTTCCTCCGTGAGAGAAAGAGAGAGAGAGAGAGAGACGAGAGAAAAGATAAGACAGGATAAGACAAGACAAACTAATTCATTTCCGAGAATGATACATAAGCACTGATGCGCTTTTTTCATCAGGTGTCCGCCCTGGATATTCTAAGCGACACAATCTAAATGATACAGGGCATGACCATGATGGTTATAACATATATAGAGAACAGAAACACACCGCACATCAAAATATTAGTTTTGTTCTGCTGCGGGCGAGCGAGCGAGCAA
>NC_134895.1:30837838-30857838 GCF_041734735.1 Babylonia areolata
CCCCCCTCCCTCCAAAATGTTTCGGTCACCCACTTACTTCACCACAGCCAAAAACGTCCTCACCACCCTCAACAGTCAGTTATCAGGTAAAGACAAGACAAGTCAGGACAAGACAAACCACCACCCTCAACAGTCAGTTATCAGGTAAAGACAAGACAAGACAAGACAGGACAAGACAAACCACCACCCTCAACAGTCAGCTATCAGGTAAAGACAAGACAAGACAGGACAAGACAAGACAAGACAGGACAAACCACCACCCTCAACAGTCAGCTATCAGGTAAAGACAAGACAAGACAAGACAGGACAAGACAAACCACCACCCTCAACAGTCAGCTATCAGGTAAAGACAAAACAACACACACACACACACACAAAGAGAGAGAGAGAGAGAGAGAGAGAGAGAGAGAGAGAGAGAGAGAGAGAGAGAGAGAGAGAAAGAACAAAAGCAAAACAAAACCAAACAAAAACACCGACTGATTAGCAGGCCCACAAAATGGGCCATTACCATGGCCTATTGAAATTCTGATATCAGGAAGTTGGGAAGACCAGTTGCTAGGTAACATGTACCGAATGGCGAAAGTCCTAAGCGACTCATCTCTCTTTCTGACTCCCCCCCCCCCACACACACACCCCACGCCACCCACACCTATCTGCTTGTGTTAATGGCATACCTTCCAGTTAGCGGTCATGGCCTTCAACCTGAATGAGACAAAAGGGACAGAAAACACTTTTTTTTTTGGAAAACACTTTTTTTTTCGGAGATACAATTATCGTCAGCGTGCTTCATTTCTTTTTCTTTCTGTAATTCATATGGGAAAAAGCTCGAAAAGCACATATGGTGGTGGTGGTGGTGGTGGTCGTGGTGTGTGTGTGTGGTTAACTGAGACGCTCATCTGACGCTCAGAGAGTCCGTGAGGATCTGGGTTCGAATCCCGCCCATGCCCTTTCTCCAAAGTTTGGAGAATCAATCTGAGCGTCTAGTCATTCGGATGAGACGATAAACTGAGGTGTGGTGTGCACTTGGCGCAGTGAAAAACAACCCATGATATCGACAGTGTTGTCCTCTGGCATCAGTCTGCAGGAGAAACCCACCCTGATAAGTACACAATACATATGCATGCAATCAAGGCCCAAGCGCGTTGGGTTATGCTGCTGGTCAGACATCAGTCTAGCTGATGTGGTGTAGCGTATATGGATTTGTCCGAACGCAGTGAAGCATTATTGAAAAACTGAAACGTTCGCCGTGTGTGTGTGCGTGCGTGCAGGCGTGTGTGTGTGTGAGAGAGAGAGAGAGAGAGAGAGAGAGAGAGAGAGAGAGAGAGAGAGAGAGAGAGAGATGGAGGGAGCACGAGCTGACAGGTCAGTGCAGTGCCAACAGGACAGACTGCAGCCTGGGCCGTCCGGTCATCCACTGCTTGACTTTCACCCCCGGCAGCTCAGGTCGCTGGGAGAAGGACACAGGTTCAGTATCTGTGCTGAGGTCTCCAGAATAAAGGGATGGCGAGAAGTAAGAGATCAGTGGACACCGGGCGTGCTTTTACATGCCTTTTTGTGTAACTGTGATAGTGCATGTGTATTTTCATTTTAAAACAAAAAAAAGTATTCAATGACTGTGTGTCTATGCGTGTGCGCGCCAAAGAGAGGCAGAAATACTCAGACCACTGACCACAGACTTAAAGAAATCAGTCTCACATTAGATCGCGAATTTATTCCAAGTAAGAATAACCACACAGCTCTTCTGGTTAAATAGAGGCAATCTTCTTGTTGAGGGATGAGGGGATGAGGGAGAGGGATGAGGAAGGGGGATGAGGGGATGAGGGAGAGGGATGATGGGATGAGGGAGAGGGATGAGGAAGGGGGATGAGGGGATGAGGGATGATGGGATGAGGGAGAGGGATGAGGGAGAGGGATGATGGGAAGAGGGAGAGGATTGACGGGATAAAGGAGAGGGATGAGGGAAAGGAATGAGGGAGAGGGATGAGGGGATGAGGGAGAGGATTGAGGGGATGAGGGAGAGGGATGAGGGAGAGGGATGAGGGAGAGGGATGATGGGATGAGGGATGATGGGATGAGGGAGAGAGATGATGGGATGAGTGAGAGGGATAGGGATAAGTGGATGAGGGAGAGGGATGAGGGGATGGGGGAGAGGGATGAGGGAAAGGGATGAGGAGAGGGATGAGGGAGAGGGATGATGGGATGAGGGAGAAGACTGAGGGGATAAGGGAGATGGATGAGGGAGAGGATGATGGGATGAGGGAGAGGAATGAGGGAAAGGGATGAGGGAATGAGGGAGAGGGATGAGGGAGAGGGATGAGGGAGAGGGATGAGAGGATGGGGGAAAGGGATGAGGGAGAGGGATGAGGAATGATGGAAATGAATGAGGGGATGGGGGAGAGGGATGAGAGATGAGGGGATGAGGGAGAGGGATGAGGGAAAGGAATATGAAAGAAGACAACACAGAAACATGAACATCTCTCCAGAATACTATTACAGATGCTCCAAAAAGAAACCGTTTCTTGTCACTATAAAATACAATTTGTTTTGCTGGGGGTGGGGGTGGGTGGTGGCTGTTTGGGGGTGGGGGAGATGGAGGCTTTATTTTCACGACTTCGATCATCTGTTTTTCATTATTTCAACATCTTATTAAAAATGTTTATCTATTCATTCATTCATTCGGTCATCTGAGGGTGAGAGTGGAGGACAGATCGATGGATTGTGTGCTTGAGTCGATTCATTTACTTACCATCTCGGTAGTGAGACAGGATGACAATTTTCAAGAACACATTCGTTTTTTCATTTCATTATTTTTTGTCTCTCATTAATTTGTCCCATTTCCTATTCAGCCAATGCCGATAGCAAAGCAACAAGTTCAAAGCTCGACGGGTGCCAGCATTTCAAGAGACGTGACGTCATAACAATCCCTCCGTGTGCACGTCACGCCGGGGTCTTCTTGGCCGTGACGTCAGTGGTGCGGTCCGTGGCGGGGTTCATGAATTCCTTGCCGCTCATGTCCGTGTAGTTCCGGCACTCCCGGATGGCGGCGTCAGGAACCTGTCCGCAACACGCCGGCACTGTGGTTAACTCCAACACACACACGTTGACAACAGCAGGGGTACTGTCACATCGGGACTGAAGCAGGCTTTAAAAACAACAACAATCAAAGAACAAAACCTAAGAAACAAAAAGTAGGTGACCAAAACACGAAGAAGATGAAAAACAACAAAACAACAAAAAACTAAAAACAAAAACACACACAAAAAAACAACAACAACACACACACACAAGTCTCTAGGTAATCAAAAGGATCAACAATAAAAAGCTGATGCCCACACACTCCCAGCCACCCCCACGTCCCCCTCCCCCCACACACCATGTTCAGCTTGGTGTAGCAGGGGTGGTGGTGGATCTTGACGGGGTTGTTGGAGGCCTTGTTGTAGCAGGGGATCAGCACCCAGCGCTTGGTGGCCGAGCGGTTCGTGTCACTGCAGTGCAGCAGGTTGCAGTGGAAGAACAGCGCGTCGCCTGGCAGCGTCACAGTCACCACAGTCATCAGTCATCACAGCCACAGTCACCACAGCCACAGTCACCACAGTCATCAGTGACCACAGCCACAGTCATCAGTCATCACAGCCACAGTCATCACAGCCACAGTCACCACAGTCATCAGTGACCACAGTCACCAGTGACCACAGTCATCAGTGACCACAGTCATCAGTGACCACAGCCACAGTCACCACAGCCACAGTCACCACAGTCATCAGTGACCACAGTCATCAGTGACCACAGCCACAGTCACCACAGCCACAGTCACCACAGTCATCAGTGACCACAGCCACAGTCATCAGTGACCACAGTCATCAGTCACCACAGCCACAGTCACCACAGCCACAGTCACCACAGTCATCAGTGACCACAGTCATCAGTGACCACAGCCACAGTCACCACAGCCACAGTCACCACAGTCATCAGTGACCACAGCCACAGTCATCAGTCATCACAGCCACAGTCACCACAGTCATCAGTGACCACAGTCATCACAGCCACAGTCACCACAGCCACAGTCATCACAGCCACAGTCATCACAGTCATCACAGCCACAGTCACCAAAGTCATCACAGCCACAGTCATCACAGTCATCAGTCATCACAGTCATCAGAGCCACAGTCACCACAGTCATCAGTCATCACAGCCACAGTCACCACAGTCATCAGTCATCACAGCCACAGTCACCACAGCCACACTCACCACAGCCACAGTCATCACAGCCACAGTCACCACAGCCACAGTCATCACAGCCACAGTCACCGCAGTCATCAGAGCCACAGTCATCACAGTCATCAGTGACCACAGCCACAGTCACCACAGTCATCAGTGACCACAGCCACAGTCATCACAGCCACAGTCACCACAGTCATCACAGCCACAGTCACCACAGTCATCACAGCCACAGTCACCACAGTCATCAGTCATCACAGCCACAGTCACCACAGTCATCACAGCCACAGTCACCACAGTCATCAGTCATCACAGCCACAGTCACCACAGTCATCAGTGACCACAGTCATCAGTCATCACAGTCATCAGTGACCACAGTCATCAGTCACCACAGTCATCAGTCATCACAGCCACAGTCATCACAGTCATCAGTCACCACAGTCATCAGTCATCACAGCCACAGTCATCACAGTCATCAGTCACCACAGTCATCAGTCACTACAGTCATCAGTCACCACAGTCATCAGTGACCACAGTCATCAGAGCCACAGTCACCACAGTCATCAGTCATCACAGCCACAGTCACCACAGTCATCAGTCACCACAGTCATCAATCATCACAGTCATCAGTCATCATAGCCACAGTCACCACAGTCATCAGTCACCACAGTCACAGTCACCACAGTCATCACAGCCACAGTCACCACAGTCATCAGTCACGACAGTCATCACAGCCACAGTCATCACAGCCACAGTGACCACAGTCATCAGTCACCACAGTCACAGTCACCACAACCACAGTCACCACAGCCACAGTGTCCACAGTCAGTGACCACAGACACAGTCATCACAGCCACAGTCACCACAGTCATCAGTCACCACAGTCACAGTCACCACAACCACAGTCACCACAGCCACAGTCACCACAGTCATCAGTCATCACAGTCATCAGTCATCACAGCCACAGTCATCACAGCCACAGTCACCACAGTCACAGTCATCACAGCCACAGTCATCACAGCCACAGTCACCACAGTCACAGTCATCACAGCCACAGTCACCACAGTCACAGTCATCACAGCCACAGTCACCACAGCCACAGTCACCACAGTCATCAGTCATCACAGTCATCAGTCATCACAGCCACAGTCATCACAGCCACAGTCATCAGTCATCACAGTCATCACAGCCACAGTCACCACAGCCATCACAGCCACAGTCACCACAGTCATCAGTCATCACAGCCACAGTCATCACAGCCACAGTCACCACAGTCATCAGTCATCACAGCCACAGTCATCACAGTCATCAGTCATCACAGTCATCAGTCACCACAGTCATCAGTCATCACAGCCACAGTCATCACAGTCATCAGTCATCACAACCACAGTCACCACAGTCATCACAGCCACAGTCACCACAGTCATCACAGCCACAGTCACCACAGTCATCACAGCCACAGTCACCACAGCCATCAGTCATCACAGCCATCAGTCATCACAGCCACAGTCACCACAGTCATCAGTCATCACAGCCACAGTCATCACAGCCACAGTCACCACAGTCATCAGTCATCACAGCCACAGTCATCACAGCCATCAGTCATCACAGCCACAGTCATCACAGTCATTAGTCATCACAGTCATCAGTCATCACAGTCATCAGTCACCACAGTCATCAGTCATCACAGTCATCAGTCATCACAGCCACAGTCACCACAGTCATCAGTCATCACAGCCATCAGTCATCACAGCCACAGTCACCACAGTCATCAGTCATCACAGCCACAGTCATCACAGTCATCAGTCATCACAGTCATCAGTCACCACAGTCACCACAGTCATCAGTCATCACAGCCACAGTCATCACAGTCATCACAGCCACAGTCATCACAACCACAGTCACCACAGTCATCACAGCCACAGTCACCACAGTCATCAGTCATCACAGCCATCAGTCATCACAGCCACAGTCATCACAGTCATCAGTCATCACAGCCACAGTCATCACAGTCATCAGTCACCACAGTCATCAGTCATCACAGTCATCAGTCATCACAGCCACAGTCATCAGTCATCAGTCATCACAGCCACAGTCACCACAGTCATCAGTCATCACAGCCACAGTCATCACAGTCATCAGTCATCACAGTCATCAGTCACTACAGCCACAGTCATCACAGTCATCAGTCATCACAGTCATCAGTCATCACAGCCACAGTCACCACAGTCATCAGTCATCACAGCCATCAGTCATCACAGCCACAGTCACCACAGCCACAGTCACCACAGTCATCAGTCATCACAGCCACAGTCATCACAGCCATCAGTCATCACAGCCACAGTCACCACAGTCATCAGTCACCACAGTCATCACAGCCACAGTCACCACAGTCATCAGTCACCACAGCCACAGTCACAGTCATCAGGATCAGTCATCAGAATGACAATCATCAGATTCACAGTCATCAAAGTAACTATCAAATGATTAATCAACAGTAACCATAATCATCTGATTAACAGTCGCTCAGTTCAGTCATCACAATCATTGTCATCGCAATCACGTTACTTCCAGCTACTTTGTGTCACACTTTTATATGTCACGTTGTGTTACGTTACGTTACTTCCTTACTTTTTGTTATGTTACTTTCTTCTTTTTTCACCTTCATACAATTTGAGTTGTTTACTTTAGTTGCTCTACAAGGGTGGTCCTGGCAAAATGCTGTAGGAGAGTTAACTTTGACTGAATAACAAAATACACTTGCAGGCAGAAAAGAGAAATACAAATGTGGGTCGCGCTGAACTGTAGTGACGTGTTCTCCCCGGGGAGAGCAGCCTGAATTTCACACACAGACACCTGTTGTGATAAGAGTAATACAACACGACACAATGCAACTCAATATCTAATTTTTGCTTTCACGAAACAGACCCACCTTGTTCAAACATTTTCCCTTCCAAGCTTTAACCCGATGCACTACATCCACACTGGCAGATCCTTGTGCAATTTCAGTCAAGCTGAAGATACAGTTATATAATCAATATATATAGTTAGCAATTTCTGTCAAGCTAAATATACAGTTATATAATCAATATATATATATATATATATATATATATATATATACACAATTAAAGAGAAATGTAGGTTGCTCATTTTGTATGTATTGTCCTATGTCTCATAAGCCTTACGTTATCATAACAATGTAACATTACATTCTGTTCTATTCTATCACACACACACACACACACACACACACACACACACACACGCACTGACCGGGGTCCATTTCCACAAACTTGTGGGGCAGTTTGTCTCTGATGTGTTGAAGCCGTTCCTGGTCACACTGCTGTTGGCCTGCCGTCAGCTCGTGATCAATGCGTCCGCACTTATGGGAACCCTCGATCACCTTCCGTACCAGGACAGAGAGAGAGAGAGAACGAACGAACGATTTATCCAATATACGACCATCGCCACATATGAAGGGGTTAAACAACAGTAAATATGATTTTCTTCCTTATATAGTGTTATGAATATTGTTAACAAAACACGAACCTAAAAGCATTGCGTGGACAAGTATATATGGAGAGTCCAAGAGAAAAAACAACAACAATCGTCATTACCTTACTCTCTGACATGGAACAGTTTTGCTGCATTCGCCACGATTCTTCAAAGCATTGCATATATAGAGAGATAATTTTGTTATTATATTTTCATTGTTGGATGACATGGGCATTTGTAATGAAAACAGGAGTGAGAGAGGGAGAGAAAGAGAGAGAGAGAGAGAGAGAGAGAGAGAGAGAGAGAGAGAGAGAGAGAGAGAGTCCAATGCAGACACATATTTTCAGGCACTCGTCACGTCCCTCACTTGAACACATCTAGTACTACGCCTCTCCAACTCCAACACCCCACCCCAGCACCGCCACTTTCACACCCTGCTGCCACCATCCCCAGTCCTACACCACACTCTTCCCCACACCATCCCCAGTCCTACACCACACTCTTCCCCACACCATCCCGTCCTACACACACCATCCCCAGTCCTACACCACACTCTTCCCCACACCATCCCGTCCTACACCACACCATCCCCAGTCCTACACCACACTCTTCCCACACCATCCCCAGTCCTACACCACACTCTTCCCCACACCATCCCGTCCTACACCACGCCATCCCCAGTCCTACACCACACTCTTCCCCACACCATCCCGTCCTACACCACACCATCCCCAGTCCTACACCACACTCTTCCCCACACCATCCCCAGTCCTACACCACACTCTTCCCCACACCATCCCCAGTCCTACACCACACCATCCCCAGTCCTACACCACACTCTTCCCCACACCATCCCGTCCTACACCACACTCTTCCCCACACCATCCCCAGTCCTACACCACACTCTTCCCCACACCATCCCCAGTCCTACACCACACCATCCCCAGTCCTACACCACACCATCCCCAGTCCTACACCACACCATCCCCAGTCCTACACACACTCTTCCCCACACCATCCCCAGTCCTACACCACACCATCCCCAGTCCTACACCACACCATCCCCAGTCCTACACCACACTCTTCCCCACACCATCCCGTCCTACACCACACTCTTCCCCACACCATCCCCAGTCCTACACCACACCATCCCCAGTCCTACACCACACCATCCCCAGTCCTACACCACACCATCCCCACACCATCCCCAGTCCTACACCACACCATCCCCAGTCCTACACCACACCATCCCCACACCATCCCCAGTCCTACACACACTCTTCCCCACACCATCCCCAGTCCTACACACACTCTTCCCCACACCATCCCCAGTCCTACACACACTCTTCCCCACACCATCCCCTGTCCTACACACACTCTTCCCCACACCATCCCCAGTCCTACACACACTCTTCCCCACACCATCCCCAGTCCTACACACACTCTTCCCCACACCATCCCCAGTCCTACACACACTCTTCCCCACACCATCCCCAGTCTTACACCACACTCTTCCCCACACCATCCCCAGTCCTACACACACTCTTCCCCACACCATCCCCAGTCCTACACACACTCTTCCCCACACCATCCCCAGTCCTACACCACACTCTTCCCCACACCATCCCCTGTCCTACACCACACCATCCCCAGTCCTACACCACACCATCCCGTCCTACACCACACCATCCCGTCCTACACCACACCATCCCCAGTCTTACACCACACTCTTCCCCACACCATCCCCAGTCCTACACACACTCTTCCCCACGCCATCCCCAGTCCTACACCACACTCTTCCCCAGTCCTACACCACACCAGTCCTACACCACCCCAGTCCTACACCACACCATCCCCAGTCCTACACCACACCATCCCCAGTCCTACACCACACTCTTCCCCAGTCCTACACCACACTCTTCCCCAGTCCTACACCACACCAGTCCTACACCACACCAGTCCTACACCACACCATCCCCAGTCCTACACCACACTCTTCCCCACGCCATCCCCAGTCCTACACCACACCATCCCCACACCTCCTGAGACACCCAGTCCTATCACCCGCCCCCAACCCCATACTCCTCACCCTGTCACCCCAGCACAACACCACCGCTTTTACACCTACTGCTACCACCCCCAGTCCAACACCATTACCCAACACCTACCCCTACACCGCCCCCCTACAAGACACACAACATTGATGATACCTGAAGACATCCATTGTCCTTTCGGCACGGGTCGATGGGAATGAAGACACTGAGCATGTCGGGAAACAGGCAGCCATTTTTGTACCAGTACCTGTCACAGGAAATCACTGCGAATACATTTGGTCGGAAACTGAGAGATGGAACATGTCACTGTGACACTGTCCACCGCTGTGACACTGTAAACAGATCGGGTGGTAAATCCCGCACTGCACTGGACAGAGCTATGTCCCAATGCATGTTTTTATCTCCTGACAGAAGGACAGAGACTAAGAGAGGAAGAGATGAGAGGGAGGGAGAGAGAGAGAGGAGATAGTGAAACGCTTCAGACACTTTGCACTGACATTGTCCCTTTACGTCAAGGGGTCAGTTTTATTTCTCTGTTGCAGCACCAGTCCAGTTCAATTCAGTTACTCAAGGAGGCGTCA
Source organism: Babylonia areolata (assembly GCF_041734735.1). Classification (NCBI taxonomy): domain Eukaryota; kingdom Metazoa; phylum Mollusca; class Gastropoda; order Neogastropoda; family Buccinidae; genus Babylonia; species Babylonia areolata. The sequence goes on from NC_134895.1 coordinate 30,848,190, forward strand.
GTGCGTTCAGAAAATCCATATACACTACACCATATCTGCTAAGCAGATGCATGACCAGCAGCGTAACCCAACGCGCTTATGCAGCGCCAGGGGTGTTGAAGGGAAGAGAATAAACTCTGCTATTGAAAAAGCCAATTCTGTCATAAAACAAATCTAAAACCAAATTAGATAATCGTATATAGGTGCATGTAGCCAATCTCAAGCACGTTCACATTTTTCATCAACTACACGTGCACCGACTGCTGCCTCATCAACCAAGAGAGATATGGAGAAAAACCGACAGACGAGACTCAAAGATCAACGCGGTGAGAAGGTACATGTCTTCCGATCACACACACACACACACACACACACACACACGCACACACACACACACACTCACTCACTTTCATTGATGTGCACACAAAGTAGCTAAGGATCCGCCTGCACAAGAAATGAGAGAGGACCACATCTAACATTTTCATCAACATGTGGATGCTGAAAACGGTCTTTTCTATCCGGTATTCGACACGAGTTTTGTTGTTGTTGCTGCTGCTGCTGTTGCTGCTGTTCTTGTTGTTGGTGTTTGTTGTTTTCCATATGTTTTCAACATTATCAGCTTTGCAGTTGGTATTGCTGCCAGCGAGACCTACAGAGGCAAACACTAAGAATGTTTGTTCGCATCTCTGTCGCCATCATGACCCGACAGGCAAAAGAAAAAAAATCGACATGAATTTCGTGTGATCAGAACAGCATTGAAAGTAAATCATAAGATACGTTAAACACGTACAAATAATGTCTAAAAGTCAAGAGAAAATCGCCAGCTTCATCAAGGTCCGATACAAATAAAACAAACAACATGAAAACGAGCACTTGATATTTGCTCAAGTGGTTGATAACGAATCTACAAAGACATTATGTTCTTTTTTCACAAACGTGAGCATTTATCATTACTGTACATTCTTCTTATTCCTGACATTCCTGACAAGAAGGATAATTGGTCATTATCGCACATAAATTTTGTGGGTCCATATCAAACGTCATAGGTTTAATAATAATAATAATGGTATTTAGATAGCGCCGAATCTTGTGCAGAGACAAATCAAAGCGCTTTCGCACCAGTCATTCACACGCATATTTGTTAAAAGCGTATGAAAATAGTGACATTATTCATATCTCTTCATCAACGGGGCCCTTCATGTGTTTATTGGAGGGTGGAGGAAGGAAGGAGCGTCACCTACCCGTAATCCTGGTGCCAGATATGTTTTCCCCCTCTTCCCTCGGGGTCCTTGGCCATCAGCTTGGTGTGGTAGTGGTACACCTCCCCGCCCAGCAACTGCACACACATACACACACACACGCGCGCGCGCACATACGCACACACGCAAGCGCCAACATTCACGCATACACACATTTCCGTGCACATAAAGACACGCACAATAGCATATGGTAACAGAAGAGAGAGTGAGAGGGGGCTCAGAGAGAGGGGGGTGAGAGAGACAGACAGATAGACACACAGGCAGACAGGTAAAGAGAAATAACCTGAGAACAAATTTCAATCCCCAACTGCTACCCAGGGACGCACCTGTTAGAGACATTAGATACAGAAGGACAGGCTGTTAGAGACATTAGTTACAGAAGGACAGGCTGTTAGAGACACCGGATAGAGAAGGACAGGCTGTTAGAGACACCGGATAGAGAAGGACAGGCTGTTAGAGACACTAGAGACAGAAGGACAGGCTGTTAGAGACACCGGATACAGAAGGACAGGCTGTTAGAGACACTAGACACAGAAGGACAGGCTGTTAGAGACACTAGAGACAGAAGGACAGGCTGTTAGAGACATTAGAGACAGAAGGACAGGCTGTTAGACACCCTAGACACAGAAGGACAGGCTGTTAGACACACTAGAGACAAAAGGACAGGCTGTTAGAGACACTAGAGACAGAAGGACAGGCTGTTAGAGACACCGGATACAGAAGGACAGGCTGTTAGACACACTAGAGACAGAAGGACAGGCTGTTAGAGACACCGGATACAGAAGGACAGGCTGTTAGAGACACTAGAGACAAAAGGACAGGCTGTGCAATGTTTCCATTTTCATTGTCCTGCCACTCCCCTTCAAACATGAAGGACTCCAACATCAAAGCTCCACTCCCCTTCAAACATGAAGGACTCCAACATCAAAGCTCCACTCCCCTTCAAACATGGAGGACTCCAACATCAAAGCTCCACTCCCCTTCAAACATGGAGGACTCCATCAAAGCTCCACTCCCCTTCAAACATGGAGGACTCCAACATCAAAGCTCCACTCCCCTTCAAACATGATGGACTCCATCAAAGCTCCACTCCCCTTCAAACATGGAGGACTCCAACATCAAAGCTCCACTCCCCTTCAAACATGGAGGACTCCAACATCAAAGCTCCACTCCCCTTCAAACATGGAGGACTCCAACATCAAAGCTCCACTCCCCTTCAAACATGGAGGACTCCAACATCAAAGCTCCACTCCCCTTCAAACATGGAGGACTCCAACATCAAAGCTCCACTCCCCTTCAAACATGAAAGACTCCAACATCAAAGCTCCACTCCTCTTCAAACATGAAGGACTCCAACATCAAAGCTCCACTCCCCTTCAAACATGGAAGACTTCAACATCAAAGCTCCACTCCCCTTCAAACACGAAGGACTCCAACATCAAAGCTCCACTCCCCTTCAAACATGAAGGACTCCAACATCAAAGCTCCACTCCCCTTCAAACATGAAAGACTCCAACATCAAAGCTCCACTCCTCTTCAAACATGAAGGACTCCAACATCAAAGCTCCACTCCCCTTCAAACATGGAGGACTTCAACATCAAAGATCCACTCCCCTTCAAACATGAAGGACTCCAACATCAAAGCTCCACTCCCCTTCAAACATGAAGGACTCCAACATCAAAGCTCCACTCCTCTTCAAACATGAAGGACTCCAACATCAAAGCTCCACTCCCCTTCAAACATGGAGGACTTCAACATCAAAGCTCCACTCCCCTTCAAACATGAAGGACTCCAACATCAAAGCTCCACTCCCCTTCAAACATGAAGGACTCCAACATCAAAGCTCCACTCCCCTTCAAACATGAAGGACTCCAACATCAAAGCTCCACTCCCCTTCAAACATGGAGGACTCCAACATCAAAGCTCCACTCCCCTTCAAACATGGAGGACTCCAACATCAAAGCTCCACTCCCCTTCAAACATGAAGGACTCCAACATCAAAGCTCCACTCCCCTTCAAACATGAAGGACTCCAACATCAAAGCTCCCCTTCAAACATGGAGGACTCCAACATCAAAGCTCCACTCCCCTTCAAACATGAAGGACTCCAACATCAAAGCTCCTCTTCAAACATGAAGGACTCCAACATCAAAGCTCCACTCCCCTTCAAACATGGAGGACTCCAACATCAAAGCTCCACTCCCCTTCAAACATGAAAGACTCCAACATCAAAGCTCCACTCCTCTTCAAACATGAAGGACTCCAACATCAAAGCTCCACTCCCCTTCAAACATGGAAGACTTCAACATCAAAGCTCCACTCCCCTTCAAACATGGAGGACTCCAACATCAAAGCTCCACTCCCCTTCAAACATGGAGGACTCCAACATCAAAGCTCCACTCCCCTTCAAACATGAAGGACTCCAACATCAAAGCTCCACTCCCCTTCAAACATGAAGGACTCCAACATCAAAGCTCCCCTTCAAACATGGAGGACTCCAACATCAAAGCTCCACTCCCCTTCAAACATGAAGGACTCCAACATCAAAGCTCCTCTTCAAACATGAAGGACTCCAACATCAAAGCTCCACTCCCCTTCAAACATGGAGGACTCCAACATCAAAGCTCCACTCCCCTTCAAACATGAAAGACTCCAACATCAAAGCTCCACTCCTCTTCAAACATGAAGGACTCCAACATCAAAGCTCCACTCCCCTTCAAACATGGAAGACTTCAACATCAAAGCTCCACTCCCCTTCAAACATGAAGGACTCCAACATCAAAGCTCCACTCCCCTTCAAACATGGAGGACTCCAACATCAAAGCTCCACTCCCCTTCAAACATGGAGGACTCCAACATCAAAGCTCCACTCCCCTTCAAACATGAAGGACTCCAACATCAAAGCTCCACTCCCCTTCAAACATGAAGGACTCCAACATCAAAGCTCCACTCCCCTTCAAACATGAAGGACTCCAACATCAAAGCTCCCCTTCAAACATGAAGGACTCCAACATCAAAGCTCCACTCTCCTTCAAACATGGAGGACTCCAACATCAGAGCTCCACTCCCCTTCAAACATGAAGGACTCCAACATCAAAGCTCCACACACCAACAATACAAATACAAAAACTTACAAAGTAAGGGACAAAAAAAAAAAAAAAAAAAAAAAAAGGGAAAAAATCAAAACCCTTCACACTGTTAATGAAGATCTTATTAAGAGAGCCGAATAAAACTAACAATGAAAACACACACACACACACACACACACACACACACACACACACACACAAATATCAGTAGCAAAAAAGGAAAGAAAACTAACAGAAAAATAAACAGACAAAATTCCAGTCAGCCAACCAAAAACCTAAATCAGCTTCCAAAATACAAATTCGGACAAAATTAGTTTACACGTTCGTTGACGTACGACACACCCATCCCCCCCCCCCCCCCCCCCCCCCCCCCCCCCCCCCCACCCCCACCACCCCATCTGCCCTAGCACACCCCCCCACCAACTCCCATCCCTAGCACACCCTCCCCCTCCCCCCCCCCCCCCCCCCCCCCCCCCCCACCAACCCCCATCTGGCCTACACTCTCCCCCCCCCACACACCCCTGGCCTGCAACCCCTCCCCCCCCCCCACCAATCCCCATCTGGCCCTAGCACACCCTTCCCCTCCCCTCCCCCCCACCAACTCCCATCTGGCCCTAGCACACCCTTCCCCTCCCCCCCCCAACTCCCCATCTGGCCCTAGCACACCCTTCCCCTCCCCCCCCCCCCCCAACTCCCCATCTGGCCCTAGCACACCCTTCCCCTCCACTCCTTGATGTGTTCACTAACCTCCCAAGAACTGGAAACCCCACCCTCCCTCTCCCCCACTCCCACCATTCTCAGCTCGGTTGTTCAGCAGGGATCACACGTGAGCCATGGAGGCTTTCTCTGATGCTGTTTTTGTTTTACTTTCTGTTACTTACCATCGGCAAATCGTTTACTGAACAATACTTTATTGTCATTATATCTTTTTTTGTCGTTTTTGTTAATGTTATATACACAAACCCAGGAGGCTGTCTAGGCCTGATCATCGCGTTGGATTTATGAGATCAGGCATCTGCTCGTGTGTGTGTGTGTTTAAAAAAAAAAAAAAAAATTATTCATGTTTCTTATTTATTCTTTCACAGCATATATGGATCAAGCCGTACGCTATGCCGTCTCCTTGAAAGTGAAACACATCCTCACCTTCTCCGCTGTGCCGGCCACCTTGTGGCACCTGGCCAGCATACCTGTGGGGTCCTCCCCTGGGTGGCTCCACAGGGTAAGCCGGCTCTTGCCGCCCTGTCCGTCAGAAATCTGCCCGGACCACCCGTCACACGTGACACACTGTTATCCACCCCGTCACACACTGTTACTGATGGTTATATAGCGCCATCCCGTCACACACTGTACTGATGGTTATATAGCGTCACCCCGTCACACACTGTTACTGATGGTTATATAGCGTCACCCCGTCACACACTGTTATTGATTGTTATATAGCGTCATCCCGTCACACACTGTTACTGATGGTTATATAGCGTCAGCCCGTCACACACTGTTACTGATGGTTATATAGCGTCACCCCGTCACACACTGTTACTGATGGTTATATAGCGTCACCCCGTCACACACTGTTACTGATGGTTATATAGCGCCACCCCGTTCGTCACACACTGTTACTGATGGTTATAATTATAGCGTCACCCCGCCACGCACTGTTACTGATGGTTATATAGCATCACCCCGTTACGTCACACACTGATATTGATGGTTATAATTATAGCGTCACCCCGTCACACTCTGTTACTGATGGTTATATAGCGTCAGCCCGTCACACACTGTTACTGATGGCTATATAGCGTCAGCCCGTCACACACTGTTACTGATGGTTATATAGCGTCACCCCGTCACACACTGTTACTGATGGTTATATAGCGTCAGCCCGTCACACACTGTTACTGATGGTTATATAGCGTCACTCCGTCACACTCTGTTACTGATGGTTATATAGCGTCACCCCGTCACACACTGTTACTGATGGTTATATAGCGTCAGCCCGTCACACACTGTTACTGATGGCTATATAGCGTCAGCCCGTCACACAGTTACTGATTGTTATATAGCGTCAGCCCGTCACACACTGTTACTGATGGTTATATAGCGTCACCCCGGCACACTCTGTTACTGATGGTTATATAGCGTCACCCCGTCACACACTGTTACTGATGGTTATATAGCGCCATCCCGTCCAGTCACCCCGTCACACACTGTTACTGATGGTTACATAGCGTCACCCCGTCACACACTGTTACTGATGGTTACATAGCGTCACCCCGTCACACACTGTTACTGATGGTTAATATAGCGTCACCCTGTCACGTCACACACTGTTACTGATGGCTATATAGCGTCAGCCCGTCACACATTGTTACTGATGGTTATAATTATAGCGTCACCGCGCCACGCACTGTTACTGATGGTTATATAGCGTCAGCCGTCACACAGTGTTACTGATGGTTATATAGCATCACCCCGTTACGTCACACACTGATATTGATGGTTATAATTATAGCGTCACCCCGTCACACTCTGTTGCTGATGGTTATAATTATAGCGTCACCCCGTCACACACTGTTACTGATGGTTATATAGCGCCACCCCGTCACACACTGTTACTGATGGTTATATAGCGCCATCCCGTCACGTCACACACTGTTACTGATGGTTATATAGCGCCATCCCGTCACGTCACACACTGTTACTGATGGTTACATAGCATCACCCCGTCACACACTGTTACTGATGGTTATATAGCCCCACCCCGTCACATACTGTTACTGATGGTTATATAGCGCCACGGTCACCCCGTCACACACTGCTACTGATGGTTACATAGCGTCACCCCTTCACACACTGTTACTGATGGTTACATAGCGTCACCCCGTCACACTCTGTTACTGATGGATATATAGCGTCACCCCGTCACACTCGGTTACTGATGGTTATATAGCTTCACCCCGTCACGTCACACACTGTTACTGCTGGTTATATAGCGTCACCCTGTCACACACTGTTACTGTTGTTCATAGTGATTTTTGACTCACTTGTGTAAACAAAGTGAGCCTATGTTTTAACCCGGTTTTCGGTTGTCTCTCTCTGTGTGTGTGCGTGTGTGTGTGTGTGTGTGTGTGTGTGTGTGTGTGTGTGTGTGTGTCCGTGGTAAACTTTAACATTGACATTTTCTCTGCAAATACTTTGTCAGTTGACACCAAATTAGGCATAAAAATAGGAAAAATTCAGTTCTTTCCAGTCATCTTGTTTAAAACAATATTGCACCTCTGGGATGGGCACAAAAAATAAAAATGAAGCCTAATTATATGCAAACTGCATTTACTGCTATATTTATATTTTTTGTATTCTCTAAACTTGGCACTTTGATCTGATATTCTGACCCAGCAACAAGAGCAGTCATTATTATCATTTTCTGTTCAAACAGGAACTTCTTTTGCTCAGCATGGAAGTTTTATTTATTTTGCAAACGTTTTGATGCAGATAGTAAAAAAGGGAAATTACTCTGTAATTAATGCTAGGGGACTTAATTTGCTTTAAACTGATCTTTCTCATTTTAAACATTACATTTTGAAATTATACTCAATACATAAAAAGCTTGGATTTTTTTTAAAGTGCATCACAAGTGAGTCTTGAAGGCCTTGCCTCTCTTGTCTTGTGTGTTTTTATGTCAGAAATCATAATTTACCTGTTTGCCAAGTTTAAATTACGGTATAAATGCAGGAGGAGGGTAACTATGGGCCATTTTCCCTTCTCTGGGCCCTATAAATAACGTTTGGGGTATGTGTGCTTGAAACGGCACTGTATCCATATATTTCACCACACAGTTCATTTCTTTATGTCTACAGAAAGAGGTAACTGCTGGCATAATCAGGCACTATATTACAATAGATTCGTGTTATAATATGTAGTATTGCATTTAATCAGTCTAATTTACATGGTTTATGTCCCAGCCGACCACAAAGGCCACAATGTCAATGAAGGGGGGGTGTCTTTTCATTTTCCAATGCATTATTATGAAATAAATCATATTATATCAATCTTACAGGGGTTTACTTATTTATTTGTTTATATATATATATATATATATTTTGGTCACTTTTCCTTCTTAAACCTATATACATGAAGTCTGGGGTATACCTGGTTGCAACGCCACAGTACCACAATAATGAACATAATACATTTTCTTTGTTCTCAACATAAAATTTAGAAGCGTGGACACACAAATTCTGCATCATCACAACAAAAACAACTTCGAGACTGACATAAGAACAGTGACTGAAAGAAGCAAGGCTCAGACTGAGAAATATGAAATTTCATGTGTTCACAAAACCTGTGCAAAGTTTGAAGGTTACAGAAAACTTGCAAAGAGACTGGATGATGCATTGTACAAATTCAAAATTTAAAATGCCAGACATGTACTTATATGCAAACAATGAAACACTGACAATAAGACAGAAAACCAAGCCTAACAGAAGGAGGATACCACAGCCGGACCATCAACTCCCAGGAAAAGACAACTTGTACTGAAAACTTTTATTTTACTTTATTTTTCCAAAGATATTGCTGCATCATGTGTGACAAAGCGAGGAAATGGAACCCAGTTTCTAAAGACTTGAGCTCTCAAATGAGAAAATGTACGGCAAAAATGCTGAAGACTCGATCAGAGAGGCAGCTTCTCTAACCGAGGGAATGGTGATCGTCTAAATACATGACAGTTAGTTACTGTACTCATCAGACACACACAGCCCGAACCATTACAAGTATTTTTGTTGCTTCTGCATCAGGGGATAGAAGGTTAGAAGAGGCAGCCCTCACTCTCCACTGTCTCATTCAGAGTGACAGAGAAGCTCAAGTCAGTCATTGCCCCCAGTAACGGCGTCTCTGGTTCTGCAAAAGACTGTACAGAATATGTTTTAATTGGAAAGAAAAATGCCCTTTAAAAGAAATACAGACCTACTGCTTAGTTCACAAGACACGTGTTATGTTTTCACAAGTGGTAAGTGGAAATGCCAAAGAAAATCGTTCTGGGCACTGCAATCCGCCATCTAACAGGAAGTGGTAAGCTTGTCAGCATACATATTTTGAATCACTTCGGACACTTCATGTCTCACAGTCGTGTCCTTAAACTTGAAACTGCAGTCTGCTACAATGGACTTCAAAGTAACAGCTTGCTGCCAGAAACCATCTCTCCTGATAGCGTGATTCTTCACTCCTGCGGAGACAACAGTGATTTACAGGAGTTAGGATTAGGATCTGGCAAAGACATTCAATATAATTATGGAATGGCCATTCAAAACGTAGCAATAAACC
>NC_134895.1:30862838-30892838 GCF_041734735.1 Babylonia areolata
GTGGAGGAGGAGAAAATATCAGCGGCTGAGCTGTGATTCGAACCATCGCGCTCAGATTCTCTCGCTTCCAGTCCTAGGCGGACGCACTGTTTCCTCTAGGCCATCACTTCACACAGAGCGCCGCATTTTGTACTAATGAAAGTTCATTGATGTTTTAGCTGTTCGCTAGAAAAGGGCAGTTTTGCACTTGTTTCGCTGAACAAATAAAACTGTACGTTCTTAGCGAATCTCAAGTGTTTGGAGGCGCCGCACTTCAGATAATAGGCCAACATGCATTAAATGAGCGCCAAGTGCCTTCTGACATTGAAGGCAACGGGAAGCAACCGCCACTTTACCAGACTGCAGGCACACTCACAATAACAAGAAAGCTTGCTTCGCGATCTGCTAACTGGTTGTCTGCTACGATGTCACGTAACATGTAAACACGACGTAAACTGTAAAGCAGCGCTATATAACGGACAAAAAATATCGACAAAAGACGTCTTTTTCATTCAGTTTCACTTTCAAAGAGAGGTCAACTTATGCAGACTTATCCACATACACAACACGGGAGCGGTAAAGTCCCACTTTAGCATCCTAAACAACAGGACAAGCGTCTACCAAAGAAATCAAGAAGACAGCACGCACGCACACACACACACACGCACACACACACACACACCAATGACCTGAACTGAATAACAAACATTGTTTGAGAGAGAGAGAGAGAGAGAGAGAGAGAACAGAGCTACCAGATCGTTGTCTTGCCTGGCAAACCCACTGGCGACGTAGAAGATGTGTGAGCAGAAAGAGCAGTGTGAGCAGGCCTGCACGCCTCTCTGACGCACAGCCACTTTGGACTGTTTTCGCGATAAAACAAACTGGGTCAAGGTGAGACAGCTGGATGTGTGTGTGGCACTCCAGACACAGAACGGCGCTTATGTCTTCAATGAGTGTTGTCCGTATGTGGGTGCACAGCCTCCATATGAAAAGAGAAATTGACAAAGTTGAATATTTTTTTCTTTCTGGAAGCTATGAAAATAAAGCTGGATGCGGAGATTTTGTTGGGAACGGATGGTCTGGCAGAGTTTCAGTTTCATTTTCAACGAGTGTCAAACCGTGCGGACTGCTCCATTTTCGCTACACGACATCTCAGTGTTGAAGACTGAAGTAAAGTGAGCAGGTGCTTGATCAATACATGAACCCAACGCGTTGATCGAGCCTTCAGAGCCTACACAAGATAGAAGAAGAAGAAGGTAGAAGAAATGATGATACTGAAATGAACAAATAAATCAATCACAAAAAAAGAAAAGAAAAAAAAGAAAAAAAGAAAAAAAGAAAGAAAAAAAGAAAAAAAAAGAAGAAAAAAAAAGAACAAAGGCAGTGTAAACAGCACCCGATGTTTCCAGGTGCCAGTGGTCACCCATCCAAGTGGTGTCCCCTACCTGGAAACGCCCCCGGGGGACAAATTGACCGCTGGAAATGTCCCCCGGGGACCTTCTCATCGTTCATAATGTCCCCTGCGGACATCATAGTTGTTAGCGGCCAAACTGTCCCCTTTCTTGGGTTTTAACCTCGTTCTCAAATGTCCCCCCTACCCTGAAAATGTCCTCCCGGTGTATCCCGTAACGTCCCCTTTGCCAAAAATCCTCCCTTCCTCTCAACTGAGCCCCTCCCCCTCCCCCTCCGCCGCCCCTGCCCGCTTTTCTCCAACCGAAACATTTGCTACATCTGCGAGCGCATGGTTCTGTGTGTGTGTGTGTGTGTGTGTGTGTGTGTGTGTTGTAGTAGTAGTTTTCAGATTAGCGTTTTTTCCACCTAAGTGATATTAGACAACAGCAACAGCAACAACAAAGGTGGGGGTCAGGGCGGACGGAGAGGGGTGGGGGAGTGGTTGGAGAAGTGTCACGTGTGTATGTGTGTGTGTTTGTGTGTATAATTGTGCGTGAAGGTGGGTGTGGGTGTAATTGTGTGTGCCGGTGTCTGCGTCAGTGTGTGTGTGTGTGTGTGCGCGCGCGCGTGTGTGATTGTAAGTGCAGAAGGTGTCAGTGTGTGTGTGTGTGTGTGTGTGTGTGTGTGTGTGTGTGTGTGTGTGTGTGTGTAGGGGGGGGGGGATGCGGAGTGTCTGTGAGTCTGTTTATACATTTCTGTGTCCATGTCTGTTTTCTTGTTTAAAGCCAGCATGTAAGCCGGTGTATATAAGTATATACATCCAGTTGTATGCCGTACAAGCATTGGGTTCATGCTTATGAATCACTGGATAACAAGTATTTTTACGCGCGCGCTCATGTGTGTGTGTGTGTGTGTGTGTGTGTGTGTGTGTGTGTGTGTGTGTCGTGTGTGTGTCGTGTGTGTGTATCGTGTGTGTGTGTATGTGTGTGTGTGTGTGTGTGTGTGTGTGTGTGTGTGTGTGTGTGTCAGTCTGTAATTGTCTTTGTCTGATGCGTCTCGATGTGTGTGTGTGTGTGTGGGAGGGGGGCCGAGGAACGTGCGAATGTGTGTTTGCATGCATATACGCGCGCGCGTGTAGGTATATGTGAAAATTATTTAAGTGATAAAAACCATTTTTCATTTCAAAATGTTTGGTGTATATTCCCTGACTTTTCCCTGTCTTTCTGTCAGCGTGATAATGCCACTGGGTAAAATATCTGAACATGCCTCAGTTGACAAAACTGAAGAGATTATTATATGGGAGAGAGACTGGGACAGAGACAGACAGAGAAAGGACAGACAGAAAGAGGGACATGTGTGTTTCTGTGTTAATAACTTAAAAATATTGAAATAACAGTTTGAAAAAAAACAAATGACGTACCACGGACATAAACGTTTAAGAAAGAAACATGTGGTGTCACAACATTTTCATGTCCTCACTAAAACAATGAACAATCGAATTTATGTCAGACCACAAAATAAAATAGCAATAAAAATTGTAAAAACAAAAACAAAAACATACAACTAAAAAATTACCTCTGTGGTCAGTTCAAAATATCTCTTCATCAGTATTGTGTAGAGGCCAGCAGTTCTGCGAAACACACACACACACACACACACGACCTATACCAATATAGTTGCACACACACACACACACACACACACACACACACACACACACACACACACACACGACCTATACCAATATAGTTACACACACACACACACACACACACACACACACACACACACACACACGACCTATACCAATATAGTTACACACACACACACACACACACACACAGCGCACGCTCGCAGATGTAACAGATGTTCTGTTGGAGAAAAGCTGGGGGCGTGAGGAAAGGGGGCTGGGTGGGGGGTGGGGGGCACTAAAGGGGATTCTACGGGATACAAGGGGGTGACATTTTCAGGGTAATGGGGACATTTCAAAACGAGGCTAAAACGCAAAAAGGGGACATTTTGGTCGCTGAAAATGGCGGCATGAGTTCCCGAGGGACATTTCCAGCGGCCAAATTTGTCCCCCGGGAACGTTTCTGGGGTGGGGGACCGTCTGGGATGCTACATCGGGCCCGACGTTGCTTAATTTGGGTGATCGGAAGGGAACCCGTGTTTTCAACGTGGTCTGGCCATTTGTTCAGCCGTTTGTTCTAGTCCTGAGATTCTCAGTTGGTACACCCCACGGTTTTCGTTCACAGAGAGGTTATGTCAAATGTACACCAGCTTAGGGACAAATCACAGTAAGGACCATAAGAAATGTCAGGCCGCTCTAACCATCTGAACGTACAGCCAGCCTGAGAGTGCATTGTGGGGAGGGAAGGCGCAGCGCCTGACAATTACACACAGCAGAAGGGACAGACAGTGTTGCTGTTGTACATCTGTCATACACAGAAACTGGCAGTGACAAGAACGTAAGTTACATGAAGCCAGAGATAAAATTACATAATTATTTTTCTTGTGTCGATGGTAAGTGACTATGCATCAAGCAGTCAATCAGATAAATACATGCAGAAGATGATGAAGACATGAGGTGTTGGAAAATGTGATACCAGTTCAAAATATATTTCATTTGAAAATTGTATTTTACTGTTCCAAAATTGCTCTTTTCGAAAATGCCTGGTTATTCCTTTAATCGCCCGACTGTAGACAAATGTGCTGGAAAAAAAATCACTTTTCTCTGTCTCTGTGTTTCTGTCACTGGTGTACATCTGACGTCTATAACGAAGTGTTGCAAGAAATGTGTCAATTTGCTTGGACAAGGCAATGCACATCTGATCTGTTGCCTCAACTTCATTATTTTCTGCAAATGAATAAGCATCCGTACCGTACGCGAATCTCAGTGATTCTGTCCATCTGTACGAACATGCGTTTTCCTCTTTAGCTCGAGTCGACTGGTGAATATAGTAAAATAGACATTAACTTCAGTATGCACTGTGCGTGCGTGTTGGTATATGTATGCACATATGTGTATGTATATTTGTGTGTGTGTGTGTGTGTGTGTGTGTGTGTGTGTGTTTGCATAGGTGGGGTCCTTTTTTTCTTTTTCTTTTTTCAAGCGCACAGCACGCATAGTATAGGAACTAACAAACCTACGAGAGTCAACCATTTCTCCAAACCAAATTGAGTGCTCAAGTTTCTCTGTGAACAACTAGAGGGGGGTATGTATGTATGTATGTGTGTGCAAAATTCATCTTACGAGGTTGACCTCATACTCTTGGAGGAAGTTGTAACAACAGGACAGCTAAAAAAAAAAAAAAAAAGGTTTTAGGCATCGACAACATTCCTGTACAACTTCAGGAACATGGTGGACAGGCAGTGGTTGACATCCTAACTGCCATCTGCAACAGAATGGCCCACGCCATGGACCCTATCACTTACCATCACCCTCCCCAAGAAAAGAAATCTCCAACGCTGCCAGAACTACCGCACCATCAGCCGTGCTAGCAAAGAAATGTTCAAAATGAGTCATTCTGAACAGATTACAGCCTAAAGCAGATACTAAAGAATATGTTGGAATCTGCAAAAGCAGAAGTACCATCGAACAGAACTTTAGCCTGCATACCCTTTCTGGAAAACACTTCCAACATTAGAGGGAATTCTACCACGTGTTCTTCATAGACTTTAAGAGGGCGTTTGGCAGAGTCGGGCAGTAAGTACTAACACCCCCCCTCCCTTCCCCCAGAAAAACAACAACCAACAAACAAAAAACAAATAAAAACCATCAGGCAAAAGCTTACCAACACCATCCAGCAACAATACTCCAAAGCGACCAGTGCATTTCTCACACAGGGTGCTAAAAGTGGAGTGATGGCCTAGAGGTAACGCGTCCGCCTAGGAAGCGAGAGAATCTGAGCGCGATGGTTCGAATCATGGCTCGGCCGCCGATATTTTCTCCCCCTCCACTAGACCTTGAGTGGTGGTCTGAACGCTTGTCATTTGGGTGAGACGATAAACCGAGGTCCCGTGTTCAGCATGCACTTAGCGCACGTAAAAGAACCCACGGCAACAAAAGGGTTGCTCCTGGCAAAATTCAGTAGAAAAATCCACTTCGATAGGAAAAACAAATCAAACTGCACGCAGGGGGAAAAAAAAAAAAAGGGTGGCGCTGTAGTGTAGCGACGCACTCTCCCTGGGGAGAGCAGCCCGAATTTCACACAGAGAAATCTGTTGTGATAAAAAGAAATACAAATATAAATACAAATCTGAGAGTGGTTCCATACTTCAGTTGGAGTCCGTCAGGGCTGCCTTCTGTCTCCCACGCTGTTTAATATATTCCTGGAAGACATCATTACTGACTTGCTTGAAGATCATGTCAGCACAGTCAGCATTGGAAGAAGAACCAGCACGAACTGTCGCTTCGCAGAAGACATCGTTATCGCGATGGCTTGATAGGAAGTGAGCACGAACTCGCCCAGATTTTTAGAAATGGGACGAAACATCGACAAGATATGGCATGGAAATCAGCGCCGAAAAGACCAAGTTGATGACAGGCCACAGCACTACCATCACTGCTGATGTGACTGATCAAGCACAGAAACTCAAGGGTCGCAAAGGCTACATCAGCACTGTGCATACTGAAAATACGGAAGGACAGCAACATCTCTATGAAACACAAGATCAGACTCATGCATGCACTGGTATATTTCTTCTTCCTGTATGCATGCGAGACATTGAGCCTCACGGCGGATTTGGAAAGATTTCAAACCGTAGGAATGAGGTGTTATCGTAAGATACTAAACGTAAGCTACATTGATCTCGTCACTAATGAACAAGCGCTCCAAACCATCAAGCAGAGCTTATGAAAATCTGACACAGATAAGAAAGGAAAGCTACGTTGGTTTTGCGACGTAACAAGAGCCAGTCGCTTTGCTAAAACAATGACGATGTTACAAGATCCAGTGGCCTTGCTAAAACAATGACGATGTTACAAGATACAGTGGCCTTGCTAAAACAATGACAACATTACAAGATCCAGTGGCCTTGCTAAAACAATGACAACATTACAAGATCCAGTGGCCTTGCTAAAACAATGACGACGTGACAAGATCCAGTGGCCTTGCTAAAACAATGACGACATAACAAGATCCAGTGGCCTTGCTAAAACAATGACGACATAACAAGATACAGTGGCCTTGCTAAAACAATCTTCCAAGGAACTGTTGAGAGGAAGAGACGGAGAGGAAGACAAAACACGATGGACAACACTGCAGAATGGACAGGAAAACCATTTGCAGAGGCACAGGCTTTGACACACAACCGACAGAATTGGGGGAATTTGGTGAATAGTTCTTCTGTGCAGTGCCCCAATGACTTTTCACATAGCTGAGGGAGTAGAAAGGAAGAAGTATATATGTATATATGTGTGTATGTACGCGCCGCGCGCGCGCGTGTATGTGTGTGTGTGTGTGTGTGTGTGTGTGTGTGTGTGTGATGGAGTGCTCGTGTTTCACAGCAAAGAACTGGTATCCCGAGGGCTTCGTTCCCCCTTCTATGACTGCTGGCTGTAATTAGTTCCCACGTCCTCTGTGGAGTAGAGTCACACTCTAGACCAATTAGAACTGGAGGACGTCCAGATTAGCATTCTCAGTTAAGTCGGATAGTAAAGTACGACCAACATTTTCTTTCAGACGTCACTGTGGAGACTATCTGCCATCTTCTTTGAGAGCAAACCGTTCATCTGTTCGTATGTCAACAGAGAAAATTAACACTGAGACCTCACACACATAGACACAAACATATACATAGACGCACAGACACACACACACAGACACAGTGTGTGTGTGTGATGGAACGTTCATGTTTCGCAGCCAAGAACTTGTCATGAAGAAGGGTTGGTATCCCGAGGGCTTCGCCCCCCCGTCGCCCCTCCCCCTGTCTGCCGGCTGTAATTAGTTCCCAAGTCATCTGTGGAGTAGAGCACCCTCCAGACCAATTAGTACTGGAGGACGTCAAAGATTAGCATTCTCAGTTAAGTCTGACAGTGATGTACGGTCAGCATGTTCTTTTAGTTGCCATTCAGACAGAGGGCCAATCGTTCGTGTGTTTTCCACGAGATGTCAAGAGAGGGGAAGAAAAAAGATCTTTATTGCCTTTATTTAAAAGAATACTTTTGTGAAGGGCCTTGCATCAGCTCAGTTGTCTTTTTTACTATTTAATTCTTTTATTATTGTGAAAAATTCAACACGTTCAGGATTTCCTAACATATACCTTAAAGGAAGTGTTTTTTCTTATAATTATACAGTCACGCCGCTTTCTCGGCACAACAGCATTCGTTTCTTTCTCTTTCGTTTATTCTTTCCTTTATTTGTTTAATTTTCTTTCTTTTTTTCCTTCTCCAATTATCAGGACCAGCCGATGAATAGAAAAAAGACAAATGTTATACTTCTCTGAATGGTTCAGTTCTCTTTTCCATACTGCCCCCCCCCCCCCCCCCAACATCTCAATGAAACATAACATCACACTCCTGCCTACACTGCTGTTTTCCATCTTTCGGCATTCATGCGAGACGTGGACCCTCACGGTGGATTTAGAAAGGATAATCTAAACCGTAGAAATGAGCTGTTATCGCAGCATGCTGAACATCGGATACACTGATCACTTCACAGATCAACAAGTACGCCAAACCAGCAAGCAGCTCATTGGATTATATGAAGATCTGCTTACGTCGATGAAGACAAGAAAGCTCTGTCATTATGCCGCGTAACAAGACGCGATGGCCTTGCTGAAACAATCCTCCAAGGAACAGTTGAGGGACGGAGACGGAGGGAAGGCAACCAGGACAAGAACCCCTCCGCTCCCTCTCCCCCCCCCTACCCCCTCACCCCCCTTCCCCCACTGCAGAATGGACCATTTGCAGAGACCCAGGATTTGACAGACAACCGACAGACCTGGAGGAATCTGAACAACATTTCTTCGGTGCGGCATCTCGATGAGTTAAGAAGTAGAAGTAGCTGAAATGGTTTTGTTGGAAAGTTTCATACCTTGTAACATATGGAATGCGGGTGTGTGTGCACGGCTGAGTGTGTGTGTGTGTGTGTGTGTGTGTGTGTGTGTGTGTGTGTGTGTGTGTGTGTGTGTGTGTGTGCAAAAATATGGAAGAGGAGATGAAGGAGAATTGCGAATGTGTACACACATGATTTAACACACATGCACACACACACACACACAGACACACACTCACACACACTTTTCTCTCTCTTTTTCTTTCTCACACACACAAACAGACAAAAATAAACACACACACTGGCGCGCACACACGCACACACCACATAAGTTTAAACAGAACCTCATATAATGAATAACACGCAGAAATAAACTAAACTGGAATACATCCCCAAAATCTTGTACTATGAGACGTATCGAAATACTGCTGACGTTAAACATTCAGTTTCAGAAATAGAAAGGACCCAAACTAAATGCTCATAATACGCCTTTGACAAGTCTCCGCATTACAAAACCTTACTTTCGCTGAATGCCAGGCGTGAAACTAGCATGGCCATTTTTGACACGAAAAAGACATCAGTGATTAATGGTAACATGATCCAGTATTGGGTCATAAACGTCTGGGGGAGAGTCAATTCTTTGTGTGCCAACAAGAGCATACATATCATTCTGTGTAAGTTTGCCATGCAATAAAATTTATACAATAAACGTGTAACTCTGTTTAGAAGCATTTCCTGTGGACTATGGAAGTGCCAACCTCAGTGCACTCCTGCTTGGAGATCCACATGTGCTGGAAGGTGGGCAGAGAAGCCAGGATGGAGCCACCGATCTAGACAGAGTACTTGCGTTCTGGGGGAGCGATGATCTTGACCTTCACAGCGGGAGGTGCCAATCTCTTTCTGCATTCTGTCGGCGATGCCAGGATACATGGTAGTGCCCCCAGACAGCACAGTGTTGGCGTATATGTCTCTACAGAAGTCGACATCACACCTCATGATGGACTTGTAGCAGTTTTCATGGACGCCAGCAAATTCCATACCCAGGAAAGAAGGCTGGAACAAAGTTTCCTGCTCAAAGTCCAAAGCCACGTAGCACAGCTTCTCCTTGATGTCCCGCACGATCTCACGCACAGCAGTGGTGGTGAAGCTTTAGGCACACTCGGTCAAGATCTTCATCAGGTAGTCAGTCAGGTCTCGGCCGGCAAGGTCCAATCTCAGGATGGTGTAGGGCAATGCGTCGCCCTCATAAATGGGTTGAGAGGGGGCCTCTGTCAGCAGAACAGGGTGTTCTTCTGGGGGCACATGCAGCTCGTTGTAGAAGGTGTGGTGCCAAATCTTCTCCATGTCATCCCAGTTGGTGACGATGCCGTGCTCGATGGGGTACTTGAGGGTCAGGATACCACGCTTGCTCTGGGCCTCGTCTCCCACATAGCTGTCCTTCTGGCCCATTCCCACCATCACACCCTATCAACAAAAAATGTGGCTGTCTCCAATGCCAGCATTTGTAAGTTTCTATTCCTTATGAACCCTGGAACGAAACAGTACGAAGTCAGGGGGAATTAATTAATAACCAAATAAGAGCTGTAGCTGTTGGATCTTAGGATAAATAAACAAGGCACACAACGTAAGCCGAGAATGATTCTTAGTTCGTTTCATAGGATGTTTCTTTGATCATATCTCCGTGTCTTTTATTTACCAGATGCAAACTAGTTCGAGCGCTAAGTGGCAGCGGATTTAAGTGGTATGATTTGTGTTCTTTTCAGGAGCAATTTGTTTCGTATTTATTTATTATATTTCAATCATTGGTGATCGGTCCAGCCAATGAATAGAAAATACATCTATATAAAAAATGAAAGTGCCAGTAACTGTTACACATCAGAACATCACGTAATTGCGAGTCTTGCAGAGTGAGATAGTGTAACTGAGGAGACATTTGTTGTCATGTCCATGGACTTTTGAAAAAATGCTGCTTGTGATCCTGTGCAAGAAGGAGATCCATTTTGTAATTTGATATTCCAGTTATATTTCTTCCTGACTGGTTTATCAGACACGTGGAAAAATGACATGTGGACATTCAGATCATATATGAAGAGCTTTCTTTAGTCCTGCAAAAAGTTAAAAACAACAACTGAAATAGGAATGTTGGAGCAATAAACAGTGACCAAACATTTTATTCAGTGTAAAACCAAGAAGCAGAAAGCCTCCTGACACCAAGAACCCGGGCACGGTGGTCAAATGGTCAGAGTGCTGGATTCTGGCCCGAGCTTCCTCAGTTCCATCCTCGTCGCACATGATGGGTTAAGGGTGGAATTGTTTTCCCGATCTCCTTGGTCAGCACATGAGGGGACCTGCCAGTGCCTGCACGCCATTCGTGTGTATACGCAAGCAGAAGATCAAATACGCACGTTTTAGATCCTGTAATTCATGTCAGCGTTCGGTGGGTTAAGGAAACAAGAACATAACCAGCATGCACATTCCCGAAAACGGAGTATGGCTGCCTTCATGGCGGGGTGAAATTATCAAAACGGTCATACACGCAGAGTGTTACATTTCTGTGTGAGTGTGTGTATGCGTAATTGAAACAGGACTGAATGACACAGGAAACGAATGATGAGCGTCTTATGGCAGCTTTAAGTCGGCTCTACCCAGGTAGGCAGCCTGTTGTGCAAATGTAAAGCGCTCAGAGATTGGTCGCTGACTGAGGATCGGCGTTATACATGTGTCCATATCATCGTCAACCTCTCTCTCTCTCTCTCTCTCACACACACACACACACACACACACACACACACACACACACACAAACACACACACACACACAAAGAGAAAAAATGAATAAACATACACACGTAATACAACGTAATACGAAACCTTTGAAGAATCAACGGATACCTTTAGCAAGGTTGAGATATAACATGGAAAACACCCCCATCCCCCTACTCGTACTGTAAATTGCTGTCTGACTGTTGGACTACCACGTACGAAAAATGAAAAGCACGAGCCGGTATTTTCTATTGTTATAAAATAAAGAATCGTTCTGACTGTCTGCCTGTTCCTCTGTCTGTCTGCTTCTCTTCCTCCCCCTTCTCTGTCTCTCTCTCCTCTCTCTCAGTCTCTCTCTCTGTATCTCACTCTCTGTCTCTCTCTCCTCTCTCTGATTCGCCATTGGTTAAAATTACTAAAAATGAATATTCATAGACTGCCATGCGAATCGTACAATATGTTATATGATTTAGGCAAACGAAATTGGGTGTCAAATGTACGAATGTTTGTATGAACTTGGATTTGGGTATGCATGGGAGTATCAAGGAGTAGGTGATGAAAATAGATTTGTACAAATGTTTCGCCAAAGATTGATCGACTGTAGGTGCCAAGAGTGGGAAAACCACATTCATTCAAATGAAAGGTTAAGTATGTATAGAATGTATATGTTTAATCAAACAGTGAAGAGATACCTTTTGTGTAACGTGGACAGACACCTACGATGTACTCTAACTAGATTCAGATTTGGTATTTCTGATATAAAAATACACAGATTTCGTTATAAAACCGTGAATAATTCAGAATTATCATGTCCTCTGTGCGAGGAATCCAGAAAGGATGAAGTTCATTTTGTTTTGAAGTGCCCTGCCCTAACAGACATTCGAGTTAAATTTATCCCGAAGAAATATTATACATATCCATGTCTGTTTAGATTATGTTTATTGATGTCATCGACTGATAATGAAACAATATGCAGTCTAGCTATGTATTTATTTCGAGCACTTCATCTGAGAGAAACACAAGTATCCTAATTGTTTTGGTATCTGGTTATGCTTGTTGTGTTCACATAGATGTGTTGACGTATATTAAACTCTGTTATCGCCCCCTGTTCATATGGGGCTATGGCCTTGGATGAATAAATCATCTGAATCTGAATCTCCTCTCTCTGAGTCTCTCTCTCTGTCTCTCTCTTTCTCCGCCACTTTCTCTCTCGCTTTCTCTTTTCACGACTGCACCTTCACCGCACAAGCAAATATGTCCGTAATGCTGACCACGGTCAAGGTGAAGAAGACTGAAGAAGACGAAACAACTGACCCGATGCCTGGGACGTCCAACGATGGAGGGAAACACAGACCAGGGGACTTGGTCGCCAGAGAAACCAGCTTTGCACATGCCGGACCCACTGTCGATCACCAGAGAGGACGGATCGTCATACATGATGGGAAGTAGAAAGTGAGCAGTGGTGTGGGGCCCGCGGTTCCTCCACTCCACAACACAGATCCACGATCAAGTGTTTTGAACAAACTTCATCCAAAGAAACACCAACGATGGTATACAATAGATTATTCACAACAAGCTGAGGTTATAACCGTGCATGTTGAAGCAGATGCAAGGAAACAAGTACACCTTCCGGCCACAAGAATATAATCGCTGGAGCCTTTCTAGAACACACGCAAGGCAAGCGTCTTTGTCTCCGTTTTTCCGACAACAAACGTTAGGACTGTTGACATTACCACAAGAAGTCTATATAAAGCAGCATGGTCACGTGCACGGCATCAGAGTTTCCATTTGTGGTCTTGTTTGACCAAGGAAACACGACCACGTGCAATGTGTGGCTGAAGGGGCGACAGCCTGAGGGGTACAAGTTATTGAGAGCTGTGACTTTTGTGTAGTCAGTGCCACTGGCAGCATGAAATAAACGCTGTATGACTTGTAATCCAATCAGAAAGATGCGTTAATTTTTCCGTCGTGGTGCAAAGATATCAGTTATCAGGGAGTTGTCGTCACAAACACTATCTCGTATTGCTTGGAATTTTGTTTGAACTTTTAATCTAAGATTGTTTATTCGATAAACACACTGTAGACGTTTATATTCTGCATTCATGCGTGTGTGTGAGCGTGCGCATGTGCAATAATCTATATGTATATGCATATGTTTCTAAAATCTCACTGTAATTTCACGCCTACCATCTGAGCGAAAATAAGGTTTTCTAACTTGTATAAAACATGATTTCCGATTTATGTTTGTACCTTTTCTGTTCTCTCTCTCTCTCTCTCTCTCTCTCTCTCCCCCCCCCCCCCCCCCGTCTCCCAGTATTCCTTGTCAACCCAGTACACTTGGTAATAAAGACATGCTATTTTTTGCAGATGTGATGTAGCGTATATATGGATCAGCCAGCACGCTTTGACACCTCCTGGAAACTGAAACTGAAACTTACTTCCATCCAAAAATGTTCGCACTGAGAAACAGAAACAACAGATGACCACCCTGCTTTCTGCTTTCTACCATCACCACCACCATCACCATCACGACCGTCCCAACCATCACTACCACCACCACCCGACCACCACCACCACCACTCGACAACCATCACCTCATCTTCGATTTTTCCCCAGCTCCCCTAACTCACCCTCTTGCATGTATGGACCCCTTTCTTGTCTGCGTCTTCATCTGAGAGGAGTTTCTCCATCATGTAATTGTATTATATAGTCTAGACAGGCTTACATGTGTGTGTGTGTGTGTGTGTGTGTGTGTGTGTGCGCGCGCGCGTGCGTGCGTGTGTGCGTGTGTGTGTGTGTGCGTGCGTGCGTGCGTGCGTGTGTGTGTGTGTGCATGCATGCGTGTGCGTGCGTATGTACGGGCATGCGTACGCGCGCGCGCATGCGTGTGTGTGTGTGTGTGTGTGTGTGTGTGTAACAATATCAAAAGTGACTCGCGTTAGCAAAGTGGGAGTGGCAATAACAGAAGCACCCAAAAGCAACGCTTAATCTAATACCGGTACAGACGGTACTCTTCGCAGAGATAAAATGGCCAGGGAAAAGAATGGAAGATACTGCGTAATCTGATAGTCACATTGACAGTGAGATGCATGATGGAGAGAGAGAGAGGGAGAAAGACAGAGAGAGAGAGAGAGAGGAGAGATGGAGACAAAGCGAAAAAGGGAGAGGAGGGAAAGTATGGGGAGGGAACGTGAGAATGAGGGAAAGAGACAGAGACAGACAGAGGGGGTGGTGGAAAAGATAGGAGGGTGAAAGATTGAGAGAGAGAGAGAGAGGAAGGGAGAGAGAGGGAGAGAGAGAGAAGGAGAAAGAAAGGAAGGGACAGAGGGAGAGGGAGTATAGGAGAGAGAATGGGAGGGAGAGGGAGAGAATAGGAGAGAGAGAGAGAGAGAGAGATTAGGGTGAAAAAGAGAGCGAGAGAGCTTAAACTCGAAAAGTTTGATTAGTATAGGCCATGACCCCCCTTGCAAGGGTTCAGTGCATAAGAATAATTCACACACCTTTGCAGAGTGGCTCATATGAATATGTTAAAAAACATACTGATAGAAAAGCATAACGATAACACATTGTAAACAGTCAGTTCAGCGAAGCACATTGGTACGTCATTCAAAGTGCACTTTGATTTGCCATAAGCAAAGCAGTCCATAACAAGGAAAGGTATTGACAATATTTTTATGGAATATGCTTTAGACGTAATTCACGAAAAGCCTGACGACAAAGCAGAAAATGATGTTCATCTTCAATTTTAGTTCTGTATGGAGGCCACGCGGCACAACAACATACAATTTTCACATCGATTATGTTGTACTGTGATGTCCGATATTCCACATCTAAATTTTGTCATAAAACACTGTATACGTCCGTCATTGTCAAGCGAAGATACTGTTCACAATTTATAAATGATTCAAACGTTCTGTGAAAACGGTATCTCTCACTGCAC
Source organism: Babylonia areolata (assembly GCF_041734735.1). Taxonomy (NCBI): domain Eukaryota; kingdom Metazoa; phylum Mollusca; class Gastropoda; order Neogastropoda; family Buccinidae; genus Babylonia; species Babylonia areolata. The sequence goes on from NC_134895.1 coordinate 30,877,911, forward strand.
ACGCTCATAATCAGTCTTGCCATCTATTGTCAATCAGTCTTTGACAGAGTTCTTATAAAAAGACATTTATATTTTCAACACTTTACAAAACCAAAACCATTTCAAACAAAAACTCCCTTATACCAGAAACCTAAGATACTTGATGACGTTAATCAAAGTCAAATAACATAGTAAACGCTTTGAATGGTAATCTTTCTTCGCCCACATGTACAATCTTTAATCATTGTCCTACGAACTGGAAGGACAATTTTATGTGAATAAGGTAACGGCCTGTTTCTTCATATACAAAATTACTAAGCGTTTGTATATGACCCCCCTCCAAAAAAAAACAAAAACAACAACAACAACAAAAAACAAAACAAAACAAAACAAAAAAAAAACAAACAAAAAAACCCCCAACAAAACCCCAAACAAACCATAAAGCAAATAAGTGGACTTTTCCATTTTCGAAGCTACTGGTTGAACTTGGGCATCCAACGTAAAATTAACAGTTGAGAGAGAGAGAGAGAGAGAGAGAGAGAGAGAGAGAGGTTGTTTAGGCCAACATGTTTCGTTTTCAGAAGCGGCATATACATAGGCTAATGAATATCGACGTGTTATTACCATGCCAACACGACCCACGTTCCTCCCAGCCCTCGTTTCTCAGCACCTGTCCAGTCAGTCAAGTGATGCTGGTTCTGGTCCTCAGCTCACTGTGTGAAAAATCAACTGTCCTGCTGAGGACCTGACCAAGGGTCAGTGTGTCGGTCAGGCATCTGCTCACTTGGCTTCTGGGGTGCACCCCTTTCATTTAAAAAAACAATTCTGTGATGTATCATTTGATTTCATTCCATTTCATTTAGCTTTTTTGTGTTTTTGGAATCTTTGTTTCTTATTTGTGTATTTTACATATTTTTCCTTTTTTTCTTGATAGATTTAATGGTTGATTCACTCATTGATTTATTCCTTGATTTATCTATCTATCTATTCTTCATTGGATTTTGCATCATTCCAGGCTCAGCAAACAGAATGTAGCCAATACTGATTTAACATGATTTCACCCAATTCTATTTTATGCTTTTTGGCCTCAGATATAGTGTGGTAAGCTGACCTAAATTAATTCAATTCGGTTTCTTTTCTGTTCTTTTATGTCATCTTATTTCTATTTGACTATCTTGAATTTCGTTTCTTACGTTAATGTAACTTCATGCATTTTGTCCGAATGACTGTACAGACGTGGTGTGATAGATATTTACAAGACCGAATGCAGCGCCATTCTCTTGACGCAACACAAACTCTCAGCTCCATGACTTTTGCTGTCACCCCCCCCCCCCCCCCCACCCCCCATCCACTCCACCTCCCACACCGCATTTCTCTTAAGCACGTTGGGTTATGCTGCTGGTCAGGCATCTGCTTGGCAGATGTGGTGTAGCGTATATGGTTTGTCCGAACGCAGTGACGCCTCCTTGAGCTACTGAAACTGATTTCTCTTCCCACCCTTCTTCTCGCTGAATCCACATCTCACACCGCTCTGAACTGAGTTTCAGCCCTGGTTGACAAACAACTCTTGCCAATGACAGAACAAACCTTACTTGCAACAAATGAACAACAACAACAACAACAAAACTCAACAACAACAAACAAACAAACAACAACAAAGAAAACACACCAGAAAAAACAACAAAAAACAAAACAAAAACAACAAAACAACAGCAAACACACACACACACACACACACACACACACCAATCATCGTTTCAATACCGTGCACACTAGCAACATCTTGGTGTAAATTACTTTTCAAATATTTGCAAGCCTGTCTTCTTGAAACCGGCCAATCAGCAACATTCGCCATTCTTGCATTTGGAAGGAATCGTCTTTCCCAAAGTTTATTCAGTGCAATTCTTCTCTCATTGCTTGTTCGTCAGAGTTGTTTGTTTGTTAACTAAAAAACCACCCTTTCAAACTGTCATCATATCATACATGTGTTACCTCTATCGCTAAAGGTGGTGTAAATTCTTAGTCTGTTTTATTGGAGTGGAATTCCATGTGAAATTGTAATGGTGACGATGTTGAAAAGAAAATATAACCTTCTGTGCAAGGGGAAAAAATCTTTTCTCCTTCGAACGCCAAATTGCAGTATTGAAAACAAACAAATAGTCAGAAACAATAAACGTATTGAAAATATGAAGAACAAAGTTTCATACTCGTCCCGAGGGAGACGTTTGGCTGCCACAGAAAATCCACATACAGAGACCCAGAGTTCAGATTCAACGGGTAGCAGACATTTCTTTGTTCTCTAGTTTGCTATCTTGCTTTTCCAGTCATTTAGTCGTGAGGGCTGGTGTTGTTTTCGTTAAAAACTTCCCTGGTGTGAATCTACTGTCTACATTTTTGTTATTGAATTTTGGAAAATGACTTAGGCGATTGTTATTTTTGAAAATCCCAAAATGTTCAGAAAAATTCTCAAAGACTGGAATAGCAGTGGCAATAATAGTTGTAGTAGCAGTTACAATAGTAGTGGTGTAGTTCCTATATGCTTAATGCCTTTAAACTCCCTTTCTTGTATGATAACTGACAATGGGTCTGTTATGGAAATACATGTTTATGCCTCAAAAGTCTTAAAAACTGAACGAAGTTAGATAACCCGTCATCTGCATGCTTTGAAGCAGAAATCGTTCAATTCCAAATGGTTGAAACTATGTCACTTATTCGCAGATTTCTTAGATTTGTCCTGTTGTGTTGAGTGAAATGTTCAACACCCAAATACGTTGTAGAACGTTATATGATAAAGGAAAAAAGGATCCATTGCTTGATAATTTTGTTTATTACAAATCATGTGTATATTTAAACCAAAATTCCTCGCAACCTCATTTACTTGAATGAGTGTAAATTGAAATATATCCAAAATCTCACTGTGAAGACATATTATTAAAGGTCTTTCAGCACTTCAGTAGATCTCATATGCACCCTCTCAACGGCCACATGTCGGTTCTTCAGATGTGGTGATCAGATAACATCAGCACGCCCCCACTGATCGAAGCAATGCAAAGCCTTGTGCAACTTCACATAAAACATGAAACTTGTTCTCAATGTTCTTGTGACGAAAGCCTGCTGTTTCTATCCGTCAATGCGACACGGGACACTGGAGAGGAAATGGAGGATGAAAGCGCAGTTGGAAAGGGGTGGCAGTGGGGGCGGGAGGACGGAGTGGGGGTGGGGGGTGGGTGGGAGAAACTTTACTGACGATGAGGGCTTCTGCTATGAACTGTCAGGTTGTTAACCTTCGTTTTCCCTGTTCTCTCCTCTCCAGAGGGGGACAGAAGTTTTTCTCCGACGCTGCCCTTGTCTGCCCACCTGTCTGTCCGACTGTTTGTCTATTCGTCTCTCTTTCTCCGTATCTTCGTCTTCTTCTTCTTCTCTCTACATACGCCTGTCTGTCTGTCTGTCTTTATATCTGTGAATCTGTCTGTCTGTCTGTCGATTGCTGTTTCTGTATCTTCCTGTCTGTAGTTATTCTGTATCTTCCGTCCGTCCTGACTGAAAGAAAAAGAAACAACCACAACCACATCCACAACCACCACCACCGCCACCACCACCACCACAACAAGAACAATAATAACAACAACAACAACAACACACACACACACACACACACACACACACACACACATGAACACACGCGCGCGCGCACGCGTCTCTCTCTCTCTCTCCATGTTTTTTTTTTTTTTTTTTTTTTTTTACTCTTTATCGTTGTGTCTATAAACCTTTCATTCACGGATTTCATGACACGGGCACACAGACACACACACACACACACACACACACACACACACACACACTTCAATTAAACCCACACCATCCGCTGCAGTTCCCACCCTCCCAATATAATCCGACCACTTTTTTTTCACCTAGAATATTCGTGCTGGTACAAAACGAAATGGGCCACAATGCCTGCGCCTGGGTCGTGTTCATGCCAGGAGAATTGCGTGATTTCATATTCCGAGAAAAGGGAATAAGCACAGGAGGAGGTGGGTGAGGGGGTTGTGTAGTCTGGAACCTTATCGGGTAATCACAGTACCCATAAAAGACTATCGAACCCTTGGAACAAAAGATGTGAAGTTCTTTTTGACAGGAGCGGGGTGATGGTGGGGAAGTGCGGTTGTGAGGAGGGGTGGGAGTGAGGGGTTGTTGAAGGGTTTGTGGAGGATCTCCACTTCCCCCGCGTGGTCTGTATTCGGAACACACACACACACACACACACACACAAACACGCGCGCGCACGCGCACACAAAATACACACACATACGCATACACACTCACGCATGTGTTCGCACACACACACACACACACACACACACACACACGCACACAGAATCTCACAAGATAAACTCAGCACGTTGTGCACGATTTCCATGTGTGCAAGGAACAGTGTTGTGGAGAGAGAGAGAGAGAGAGGGGGACTTCTGAAGAGGAATGTAGGGCTAACACCCACACGCACAAACCCTCCCCACCCCACCCACCCACCCAAACTCTCACAAGGTAAACGCAGCAAGTTTTGCACGATTTCCATGTGTTTAAGGACGACTGTTGGAGAGAGAGGGAGAGAAAGAGAGAGAGAGAGGACTTCTGAAGAGGAATGTAGGGCTCACACATGCACACAGACACATACACGCACGCACACACACACACTCACACACACACACACACAGGTAGAAAGGAAAGGAGAGTGTAATGATCAATTATAAGTCGCAAATAACTCACCCAAAACATACCACCACTCGATCCAAGGAGAGGGTAATGATCAATTATCAGTCGCAAATAACTCACACAAACCATACCACCACTCCAACCAAAAACTGTCTCTTTCCCCAAATCTCAAGGTTTGCAACAACCCTGAAGGTACAGAAATATGCTCAGATCATTAAAACTCCTCCAACATATTTCTTCTGTTCAATAACGACAAAAACACATTTTCAAATGCAACAACTCATGCCTTACTCTCTCTCTCTCTCTCTCTCTCTCTCTCTCTCTCTCTCACTCTCTCTCTGTCTGTCTTTCCAATTCATACTCTATCTTCAGTTTGTCCCCGATAAAACGATTCCTCTTGAAACTCACATGCTGGTACAGAAGGAATTTGTTTCGCTCTCAAGGTTCACGTCATGATGACCTTTGATTTGTGGTTTCGATCGTCATATATCTCTCACTCTCTGTCTCTCTTTTTGTCTCTCTCTATCGAATGTGTGTGTGTGTGTGTGTGTGTGTGTGTGTGTGTGTTTTGGTTCTGTGTGTTATCTGTTCCGGGTGCTTATATGTTGCTGTGGTGCTTACTCCTTCAGTGTCAGTCTTTTTCCACTTCACTGCTCTTCGATTCTTTTAAATCTTAGCCACCTCAATACTTGTGGTGGACGATATGACAGCACTTACATAACAAAATCGAATGTTACAAACTATGTGGGCCTCCTTTGAAAAGCATTAGGACCAAACTGTATGAATATTTGCAACGAGTGCGAGAAAAACAACAACCGTGGAAAAATCTCCTAACAACACACAGCAACACACAACACACACAACCGCTCACATGACAATCACACACCAGTCACTGACCACATACAGCCAAGGGCACTTCCATCATGGCGCGCACAACACCACCACGACACCAGACCAGTCTTACAAAGTGCGATCGCTGCTGATGCCACCCCCAAATCCCCCCCCTCCCACCCAACGCCCTCCTGCTTCTCTCGCTCTTCGCACAGCCCTACAAACACTCATATTTTGCTCGGACAGCACGACAGCAGGAAGGCGTGGCGGTGGATTGGAGGTGGTGAGTTCCATTCACACGGACCTTCAGTGCACCGCGTTGTGTCCATCAGGCACAACGCGGGAAAATAAATAAATTTGTTATAAAATGCAGTACAGTATCATTGCATCTTCTTTCACCTACACAAAACATGGATTCTTGGTTGTTGTTGACCGAACCGCCCACGTGAATGTGGTTTGCTTGTATTATCTTCGTAAACTTCGCACATTGAATTGATGATGGAACTTCGTTGTGAAGTAGCACCGCATAAGTCGTGTGCTTGACCCGTTCATGGCAGAGTTCACAATTACTGACAGTGCTACATTGATGCGGTGTGCTGTGAAACTGACCCTGAGAATGACAGTGGTGCGGGTGGCGGTGTTTGCTTTGTACTTGGTTGCCTGTTGGCTTGGTCTGTTCTGTTACTCTGGTTGCTGTTGGTCTCCGTTTTACCTGTCTTGGTTTCTGTCTTTTTGTACTCTTTCTCTGTCTTATCTGTTCATATGTCTGTATCTCTATATGTGTCTCTGTCCTCTTATTACGTGTTGTCTGTTGTTCTCTCTCTTCTGTCTCTTGCATCTTCTTCGTTCTTCATGTCCTCTTTTAGCATATATCAAACAGCGAACTGATAACAAATCAGTAGCATCAATAAATGGAACATATCGCACAGAAGCTGTGTAAATAACAATACAATACAATTATCAATACAACAACACACACAGACAAAACAATAACACAATGCATGCACACAGCGCATCCTATTGTACAATTCAGATTCAGTCAGTTAACATATCCAGCAAAATACACGACATAGGCCACATCTGATTGAACTGATACTTTCAACTGCGCGTTTCCGCGCTGTCGACACTTACACACCACAAAGATACACCTAAACATACGAGCGTGCGATCGCTCGCTGATGCACACACACACACACCGCACAAACTCCCCCAAGTCCCCCTGCGCCCTCACCCACCACCCACACACGCCCACCCCAATCCCTCTCCTCTCTCCACCACCCCCTACAAACATCCTCATCAATTTTCTCGGACAGCCGTAGCGTGAAGGCGAGCGGTGATTGGGCACGTGGTGAGTCCATCACACTGCGACATCAGTGTACCTCTCTTGTGCAATCAAGCACAACGTGTAAGAAATAAATAAAAGTTTCTGGTCTATAAACTGGCAGGGACAGAATCATTGCATCTTTCATGTCACGGCACCAGCGAAAAATTGATTCTTGATGTTTGTTGTACACGACGCCACGTGAAAGTGTTGGCTCTGTTATGTTCTTGAAACTGAACGAGCACATTGAAATGAACTGAACTCTTTTGTGAAGTAGCCACCAGCATCAAGTCGTGATGCAATGACACACTCTCATGCCAGTTTCCCATTCTGACAGTTCCGAGTTGCGGTGTGCTGTGAACGATGGAGCCCTGTGGTCAGAATGACTGTTGGTGGTGGTGGTGGTGTTATTGCCTTTGATACTTGGTGCCTGTTGTGCTTGGTTTGTGTCTCTGTTACTCTGTGTGTGTGTGTGTGGTCTCCCTTTCTGTCTGTGTTTCTGTCTTTTGTATCTATTTCTCTTTCTCCTCCTCTCTGTCTCAATAGTTCTCTGTCTCTATATGTCTCTGTCTCTATGACTGTGTTTGTCTCTGAATGTCTCTCTCTGTCTCTCTCTATCTGTCTCATTGACTCTCTTACTTCCTTCCTCTCTGTTTATCTCTATTTAGCATTTCAACACGACACGATAAAACAGAACATAATACAATGCGATACGACATGAACCTATGTAATACAATACAATACAATATGCAATGGAAGAATACGATATATCACAATTTGCCACCCATCCTTCTTTGTCATTAATTTTATGGATTCAGTGCTGGTTGAACTAATCTCAGGCAAAAATGGTAAAGGACAATACCACGGCGACAATGGTGACTTGGATTTGAACTGGATCTTTTCAGACTGGTCGTTTCGTCATGTGAAGTTGTGACAGCACCAAAAGGAGTACTGGTAGCCTAAAATCAGACTGTGAATGACGCGATTTGAAGTGAAACCCTCTTCCCAACGGATTGAGTTTGTATTACGCAGACATACCTCGTCCCGTTGTTCCTCTCCACCTCCCCACCTCCCCACTTTCCTTCCCCTCCCCCTCCCCAACACCTTCTGGGAACAGTGTGTGTGCTTTGAGCTGTTTGGACATGAGTGACGCCTTCATTCCGCGAAGCCAGTCAGAACAGCCTCTTTCCCATCAAGGCCCAAATGGCCTGCCACCTCCCACCCCCCTGCCCTCCCACCCTTCAGCCTGATCTTCAGGGGTAAACAAGCACCGGAATGACATCACAATGCTGGGTGTGGACTGTTTGCTCAGGAGAGCGTGCTCTGTCTCTTGGGTCAGCTGACGCGGACGTTTCCGGATCCGCGCGCGCGCGCGCGTGTGTGTGTGTGTGTGTGCTGGTGGGCATGCATATGTTACAATTATGATTAATATGTTTATTATATGTATTTTAGTGTGTGTGTGTGTTTCGCCCATTTAGATGAACTTTATCATATGGTCAGAAATATGTATTCATTACTTGTAAGGAGTTACAGTGATGCTATTGATGTATCTGGGCTTTAAACACGCTGTGAGCAGTACGAGTGGGGGGCACGAGTGATGGTGAGGAATGGGGCACGTGTGATGGTGAGGAATGGGGCACGAGTGATGGTGAGGAATGGGGCACGAGTGATGGTGAGGAATGGGGCACGAGTGATGGTGAGGAATGGGGCACGAGTGATGGTGAGGAATGGGGCCCGTGCGTGGGGTGGTAACAAGGAGAGTTTGGGAGAGAGAAATCACTGCTCTGTGGTTGTATGTATCACATTTCTTTCGTTTTGACTGTGCTATATATTTGTTACAGCTTACGACTGTAGAATGTCATCCTAATGTTTTTATTGTCTTGTGCTATCTTGTCGCCCACAAGCCAGTTTCCTTGCATTTTTACGAGGACATTTAGCTGCTACTGCTGATAATAATAATAATGATGATGATAATAATAATAATGATGATGATGATAATAATGATGATGATAATAATAATAATAATAATGAACATAATGATAACAATGGTCATAACGATAGTAATAAAATGATCATAATGATAATAATAATAATGATCATGATAGTAATAATCATTATCATCATAAAATACAATTGCACTGTACAGTGTAAAGACCGATAGGTAAAGCATGTATTTACACACTAAATTAAAAAAAGTATTTGTGACACACATCGTACCAAACTCTTAAGATATGTACAGACACGTAAAAAACCCATCCGATGTAACACAACATTTGTCATATATATCTTACATCACAATACCTAAATAATGCATATTTTATATCACAATACTGAACACCAATACCACAATGCTCAAAACCACACCGCGATACTTAAAAACAAACCACAATTTGCTTCCAAACGATCGCATACGTCACATCTAAAGTCACAAATAATTAAAATCAAACTCACCCCTATACCCGCTTCTCAGACAACACCTCAACAACATACACAGGGTACTTAAAACTGAGCACAATATCAAAAACGAACCCCAAATGTTAAAACCAGTCATATACATGACAATGCCAAAATAATTTACAGGAATACCCCATCCCTCCCATTAGCGACACCCTAGCAACACACCTAGCAACAAAACCCAGCAAGCATATGCACACATCAGGAGAGATAAAGCTTTAAAAAGTGCGTCTGAAGGTTATCATTTACACTGAGTTTTTTTGTTGTTGTTTGTTTGTTTGTTTTGTTTTCTTTGTTTTTATTTAGGTAGGGAGTTCCAGACAATTGGGCCAAAGACGGATACATTATTTTTTGTCAAAGAAAGAACCAAGGGACTGTCAGCATGTCAGCAGAGAGGAGTCAAAAGAGTGCAGTGCCGTAGAAGGATGGTATGGATGGAGAAGATGTGAAAGATACAGTGACTTATTGTGACAGAGGCACAAAGAGAATAGACAGAGACAGGAGTCGCACATAGCGGTGACATCAAAAGAAAAGCCAGGGAGCTACAGTTGCCCCAGACTTCAGAGAGTGCAGCAAAGAAAACTGGATGACTAGACCATCACAAAACCAATGTGTGATGGCTCTTCCAACCAGGGACCATGGTCAGACAATCGTCCTTTGACATTCGCCTTATCGTGCCATTGAACTTTTCTCAACATATCACAGCACGAACACAGCACGGACTGGGGGAAGAGGAGGAGAGGGGGAGGGGTGGAGCGGTCAGGGGGAGAAGTAGGTAGGGGAGATGGACACTGTCTTCATGGGAAATATGTTAGGGGTGCAATGAGAATGAGAGAAAAAAAACACTCCAAATGATAGACAGCAGAGAAGAAACGCTAACAGAGCCATTTTTCCGCTACCACCAGTGACCAGAATCATAGCGTTGGGCAGGGTGGGGAAGGAGATATTTGATGGAGAGCAAGAAATAGTTTGAGAGTTAGGACTGAGTCGTTGAAGTCTAATTATAAAGAAGAAGGAGGAGGAGAAGGAGGAGGAGGAGAATGTGGAGGAAGAGGAGGAGGAGAAGGAGAAGAAGAAGAAGGAGGAGGAGGAGGAGGAAGAGGAGAAGAAGAAGAAGAAGATTCCTCCTCCAATTTTTTTTAGCATGAAACTTTTTGTAATTGCTAAAAGCACCCATCCCACGTAATTTCCACCTCCTCACCCCTCCCTCTGAACTTCCACCTCCTCACCCCTCCCTCTGAACTTCCACCTCCTCACTCCTCCCTCTGAACTTCCAACTCCTCACCCTCCCTCAACTTCCACCCCTCACTCCTCCCTCTGAACTTCCACCTCCTCACCCTCCCTCTGAACTTCCACCTCCTCACCCTCCCTCTGAACTTCCACCTTCTCACCTCCCTCTGAGCTTCCACCTCCTCACCCTCCCTCTGAACTTCGACCTCCTCACCCTCCCTCAACTTCCACCCCTCACTCCTCCCTCTGAACTTCCACCTCCTCACCCTCCCTCTGAACTTCCACCTCCTCACCCTCCCTCTGAACTTCCACTTCCTCACCCTCCCTCAACTTCCACCCCTCACTCCTCCCTCTCTCAACCACCTTGACACTCACACTTGCCCCCTACCATTCTATCACTTTATGTAACCGCCAAAAGATTCCCCACTGATAGCCTCCTCCATGTTTTGCCGATTATAAAACATTTACGGCTCGTCAAATCCCCAATTAAAAGCAGATCTATATGTGGTACTCTGCTATCTCCTTCAGTATCATCAACGGCGAAATTAATCCTCTCAATTTTCTTTTTGTTGATTGTGTTCTTTTTGTCCCCCATGGTAAACAAAACCCCGGTTAAATCCGGTAGTTTTTTGTTTTGTTTTGTTTTCCACACGCCACACCCTCGTTTATTCCACTTACACGGATCGTGATTTGAGTGAACTGGACAGAGTGCAGAAAATCCGGTGGTAATTGGTTGGTGGATGGAAACAGGGTCCTTCAAAAGGCATGGACTGGCAGCTGAGACCACAGATGGGAGTAGGGAAAATGCGTGGTTCCTGTCATCGCCAACAGAAGACACTGGCTGAACACATGGGTGTCGCAAAGTCCATTCCACTGATGCTGGAAGAAGAGAGAGCGACAGACAGACAGAGTGAAAAGGAGAGAGAGGGGGGGGGGGAGAAAAAAAAGAGATGGATGAAAAAAGATGGAGAGAGAGGTGAGAGAGTACAGAAGAGAGAAGGGGAAAGAGGGAGACAAAGATAGAGGGGAGAGACAGAGCGAGGGAGGGAGAGACAGAGACAGAGAGGCAGAGAGAGCCAGAGGCAAACAGACAGAGACAGACAGAGACAGAGACGGACGGACAGGCAGACAGACAGACAGACAGAGGATACCGATGTTTTGATCATGTATAGGCCGTTGCCTTTCGTTTTGGGATGAAGCTGAATCATTAAACATTATTGATTGTTGTCAGTGAGCAGTCAGTCTACCGTCAGTCTTTTTAAAAAACCAGCAGTGGATCGAAACGTGGATGCTTTGTACAAAGAAATACACATCGACAATGTTCTAAGCGTACGGTCGTGGTGATATGACACTGCAAGTAGATTTTATTGAAAAGGGTTTAACAGTATGTAACGAACTCTTTAATCACATAGACAAGAGAGGCAAGGCCTTCAAGACTCACTTGTGATAAATTATGTCCCCTAGCATTAATTACAGAGTAATTTCCCTTTTTTACTATCTGCACCAAAACGTTTGCAAAATAAATAAAAATTCCATGCTTAGCAAAACAAGTTCCTGTTTGAACAAAAAATGATAATAATGACTCCTCTTGTTGTTGTGTCAGAATAAGAGGTCAAAGTGCCAAGTTCAGAAAATACAAAAAACATAAATATAACAGTAAATGCAGTTTGCATATAATTTGGCTTCGTTTTTTATTTTTGTGTGCCCATCCCAGAGGTGCAATATTGTTTTAAACATGATGACTGGAAAGAACTGAATTCTTCCTATTTTTATGCCAAATTTGGTGTCAACTGACAAAGTATTTGCATAGAAAATGTCAATGTTAAAGTTTACCACGGACACACAGACACACGGACACACACACACACACACACACACACACACACAGACAACCGAACACCGGGTTAAAACATAGACTCACTTTGTTTACACAAGTGAGTCAAAAATGACAGCTTAATACAAAAAATACCTCTTATTTTCTGCGTTTTCTTTCTTTTTTTCTTCTTTTTTTCTCGACCTTCATGTCCTCATCTTCCTCTTTCTTCTTCTTGTTCTTCTTCTTCTCATGTAAATGCTTCATTTTCCACAACACACCTGCTTGGTGGACATCCATCATTGTTTGTGAATCCCAAACGAGATTCATGATGGTATGAATGATGTTAGATATTGAACATCAAATAAGTACAGTAAACTTTTGCTTCTACTAGAGCACACACACACCTTTAAGTTACTGCTGCTTGGCACCACCCAGCTGACTGGTAAACATGAAAGGCACAGAGGACCAAAGCCAGACACTTCCCTGTTTTTTGTTGGTTTTTTTTTTGGTCTGTCCCCTTTGATTAATTACCTCTGTAGCCGCTAATTGCAGTCACCCACATGAAGACGAGTGTCTTTGTAAGGGAGAAGAAACGCAACTGTTTCTTCGTGTCAGACTCTCTTTCCAGGCCCGACTTCCCTTCCTACCCGAGTCGCAGTCTCCTTTCTGTGTGTGGTATTAGCGGTTTTTGTTTATGGGTGTCGGCGCTCCTCTCATGTCGGGGATCAAAGACCCGTATTTCTGTCGTCAGGATTAGGAGCAGGGGGTGAGAGAGAGAGGGAGAGAGAGAGCGGGAGAGAGAGAGAGAGAAAGGAGAGAGAGAGGGGAGAGAGAGAGAAAAAAAAGGGAGAGAGAGAGGGAGAGAGAGAGAAAGAAGGAGAGAGAGAGGGGAGAGAGAGAGGGGAGAGAGAGAGAGAGCAGGAGGGGGGGGGGGTGGGGGGGGGGGAGAGATGCATTCGTCCACAATGGCGGACACTGTGTGATCAAGGTTTATACATATTTTCGGACTGTCGAACGTTGTGTGTGTTTGTGTGTGCGTGCACGTGTGTGTGTGTGTGTGTGTGTGTGTGTGTGTGTGTGTGTGTGTGTGTGTGTGTGTGTGTGTGTGTGTGTGTGTGTGTGTGTGTGTGTGTGTGTGTGTGTGTGTTTCTGTTTTCGTGTTTGAAATCAGAATCATAAACCTTCTGTCGTGCGAAAGGTCAGTATTTTCCTCGGAGTCTGCCTGTCTGTCTGTCAGCTCTTTGTCTGTCTGCCTCCCTTTTCTTCTTTTACTCTGTCACTGTGTCTGTCACTGTGTCTGTCTCTCTATCTGTGTCTCTGTGCGTGGTTATCTCCCTTGCAAATCTGGTCTTTTATTTTCTTTCTTTCTTTATATTCTTTTTTTCCTGTTGCTATTTTCAAAGGCAGATTCATCGTTTCTGTCGTGACCAATCTGACGATTCATTTATTTTCATTTTGTTGTTTCTGGAATTTCAGATCCACAAACTGTGATCGAACTAACGAAATCATTTCTCTCTTTCTCTTTATTGTATTTGTGTTGGGGGTGGGGTGGTGCTTTAAAAAGCTCTCATTTGCCCATGTCGGTCCATTGTACGTCCAAAAGGAAGGTTATAAGTGCTCATCGAAAAAAATGGTGCGGTGTCCAGTTTTTAAAAAATGGGATTGACTAAAAACGATGAGTTTAGTGTGTTCTCCATTACATAATGAAAAAACAATGACATCTGGGCTTGGATTTAATATCTAAAATGCATAACATGCATCATCCAGTGAGCCCACAAGATCACGGTGCGGTGTCCAGTTTTTTTTTAACTTTGGATTGACTACCAAGATTATATATATATATATATATATATATATATATATATATATGTGTGTGTGTGTGTGTGTGTGTGTGTGTGTGTGTGTGTGCGTGTGCGTGTGCGTGTGTGTGTGTGTGTGTGTGTGTGGCGATAATGATGATGACGATGACGATGATGACGACGACGATGATGATGATGGCAGACCTAAACCGCAGTGATTTCTTCAGAAGTTGCGATGATATATATGGTGGCGATAATGACGATGACGATGACGATGATGACGATGACGATGATGATGATGACAGACCTAAACCGCAGTGATTTCTTCAAAAGTTGCGATAGTGAAGTGTTGCTCCATTTGACTGACACATACCATGAGGGGAACCGTGGACATGAGAGCTGCTATTGTGTTCACAACGCGCTCACCTGCTCATTATAAACGACTATGCATGTATGTTTGCAACAATCAGCTAATATCACAGATTGACATAAGTTTACAGTCGGGCCAACAGCAAAGTGAGAGCTGTATTATCAATGGTTTCTCCATTGCAATGGGAAATCGTTTTCAGCTTAGTCTTTTGTGAAGAACTATGACTCTCAAGCTAGGAGGCAAGATTGCGCTAGTTCATAGTGCTGTAGACTCGGGGGCTAGTTGGCCTTTGGGAAACCATCTCAACGCCGACCGTCCCTAAGCCCTCTTGGCAGAGAGAGTGGGGATGTAACTTGGGCAAGACACTCTCCACTATAATCAAATTCTTGCCCAGATGGTCGGGACAGCAGTTGCCTCC
>NC_134895.1:30897838-30927838 GCF_041734735.1 Babylonia areolata
GTGTGTGTGTGTGTGTGTGTGTGTGTGTGTGTGTGTGTGTACATTCGTGCGTGCGTGTGTTTGTGTCTGTTTGTGCGTACGTGTGTGTGAGAGAGAGTGTGAGAACGTGTGTGTGTGCGCACGTGCGCGTGTGTGTGCATGTGTTTGTGTCAGTGTGATTGAGTGTATGTGTGTGTGGAAAGAGAAAGAGGGAGAGAGAGAGAGAGACAGAGAAACAGAAAGAGAGATAACCGTGACATTCATCATCATCATCGTGATCATTACTCTTATTTTTCTTCATCAAATTGTGTATATGTGCGTGCATTTCTCTGTGTGTGTGTGCCTCCCACCGTCATCCCAACCCCAGCTTGGGGGTGTTGGAAGAGAGAGGGGAGGAGGGGGAAGGGAAGGAGGTGGCCATGATCTCTCTGCTTCAGATCGGACACTCATTCGGTATCCTGTCCCCTTCAATGTCTCATCATTGTCATCGCAATGTGGGAGGGAGAGAAAAAAGCAATTACTCACTGTCAGTGGAAGGAGGCCTTATTTGTTTCATCAAGGTTTTTGTCGTCGATTTGAAGCACTGACCAAGAGCTGAAGCTTGGAGATATTTGCTGCCGGCGTGTCCATTTAATTTTCTATCTCTTTAATGTTTTATTTATTAATTTTGTTTTACTGTCTACCGTGTCTATAACGATTTCTCTCTCTCTCTCTCTCTCTCTCTCTCTCTCTCTCTCTCTCTCTCTGTGTGTGTGTGTGTGTGTGTGTGTGATGGGGTGTGATGAAATAGGGTGGTGATGGGCCACTGGGGAATGTGTGTGTGTGTGTGTGTGTGTGTGTGTGTGTGTGTGTGTGTGTGTGTGTGTTTGTGCGCGCGCGCGCAAGGAATGGATCCAGACAAAGGAACTGTATGCACAGATAGCTTCTTTATGATGTTTTGCTTTTAGGCAACACATAGAAGTAACGATTCTTTTCGGTATTTTGTTTCCTTGCTTTGGAAAGGATCAATTATTTATCTACTCGTCCTTAAGAAGCTGCATTATTTTTCGTTTGTCGGATTCTGTCACAGTTAAAGTCGGGGAATCTACTTTCAAGCCCAGCAGTGTTTCCGAAAACTGAAAACAAACAAAACAACAACAACAACAACAACGAAACAAGCAAACAAACAAAAGATTCTTCACCTCCGCTCTGCTCCTCAGTGACGTATCACCTCCTTCGTCAATTCTTTCTTCACATTTCGTGGATTATTGTGGCCTTTTGCATCTGCTTCGCCTGATGTCATCTCTGAGTCGTGTGAGTTCGCTGGATGCGGCGGGATGTGTGAAGTTCTGGGTCACGATGTTTCGCTCATTGCGTGTCGATCATGTTCGATTTTTGTGTCCGGGGTGAAGAAAAGTAAACACACAGGAAAAAGTAGTTCCTGTCTTTCCTCTCGCATCTGGTTATAATTTTTTTTTTTAATATCAAACAAGTAAGGAAAGCCCAAAGGGGGAGTCACAAACAGAGATAGAGAGGGAAGAACAGAAGGATATAATATATAGATAGATGGATTGCTAGATGTAATTATATATATATATATATATATATATATATATATATATATATATGCACACACGCGCACACACACACACACATATATATATATATATATATGTGTGTGTATATATATATCTATATATCTATCTATCTATCTATATGTGTGTGTGTGTGTGTGTGTGTGTGTGTGTGTGTGTGTGTGTGTGTGTTTGTGTGTGTGGATAGACAGATGTACATATATGAGACACAGAAAACAAGAACAAGAACAAAAACTTAAATATCCAGGCTTCCGGCCCTTAGAAAGAGATCAAAAGTACACAATACGGTGATCACGCAGCGACAACAAAATGTAAAATACATGCTAACTTAAACCTGTAGAACAAAAGTACTTCTTGTGCATAGTAAATTAAGTCTGAATTTCTTCATTGCTGTCAAAAAATTCCTGTCGTATCTTCAGGGCATTAAACATATAAACGCATAGTTTACGAATACTGTAAACAGAACCATTCTTCCGAAAGACATCCAGCATTTTTTTCCCCTTTCGTCCTGGTTAAACAACATCAAGTATGCCTGTATGAGACAGACAGATAGACAGACAGAGACAGACAGAGAGGGAGAGACAGACAGACAGAAAAACGAACTCTGATTTTGAATTTCCCCATGATTGCTATTCCACGTGTGTAGCTGGTGAGTGCAACAGACCACGATGAAAGGACGGGGGAACAGCAGCTCTGCCGTGTACGTAGCGTTAAACCTCAATGGATCATCCGTCGCAGCATCGTCGCCGTTCCTGTCCTGATCGTCACAGGGGAATCCAGACAAAAACACCCTGTTCTGTGGTCCTTTCATTCCATGCTTTCAACGGAAATTTATTTGGCAAGTTTGTCTCAAAACGACTTCTGTGTTGGTAGATTCATGAGCACTGTTGTTAGACGCGGTGGTGGTGTTTTCTCCTTCAGAGGGTACCGCTGCTGTGGGCTGGTTCCCTGCAGAAGGGAGGGGGTGGTAGGGTCAGTCAGTGCTGTCCTGGAACCAGTACTACGTGGTACACGGTACACCACGGAACATGTACACACTGAGCACCACACAACATGTACACACTGTACATCACACACAACAAGTACACCACACAACATGTACACTGTGCACCACATCAATGTACACTCTGTGCACCACAGACCATGTACACACTGTACACCGCACAACATGTACACATTGTACACCGCACAACATGTACACCACACAACATGTTCTCACTGTACACCACACAACATGACTGCACACCACGCAACATGTACACACCGTACACTACGCAACATGTACACCACGCAACATGTACACACTGTACACCACACAACATGTACAGACTGTACACCACCCACGTACACCACACAACATGTGCACACTGTACACCACACAACATGTACACCACACAACATGACTGCACACCACGCAACATGTACACACCGTACACTACGCAACATGTACACCACGCAACATGTACACACAGTACACCACACAACATGTACACCACACAACATGTACACACTATACACCACACAACATGTACACACTGTACACCACACAACATGTACACACTGTACACCACACAACATGTACACCACACAACATGTACACACTGTACACCACACAACATGTACACACTGTACACCACACACGTACACCACACAACATGTACACACTGTACACCACACACGTACACCACACATGTACACCCTGTACACCACGCAACATGTACACCACACATGTACACACTGTACACCACGCAACATGTACACACTGTACACCACACAACATGTACACACTGTACACCACGCAACATGTACACACTGTACACCACGCAACATGTACACACTGTACACCACACAACATGTACACCACGCAACATGCACACCACACATGTACACACTGTACACCACACAACATGTACACCACGCAACATGTACACACTGTACACCACGCAACATGTACACACTGTACACCACGCAACATGTACACTGTAACCTCACAACATGTACACACTGTACACCACACAACATGTACGCTGTACACCTCACAACATGTACACACTGTACACCACACAACATGTACACTGTACACCTCACAACATGTACACACTGTACACCACACAACATGTACACTGTACACCTCACAACATGTACACACTGTACACCACACAACATGTACACTGTACGCACTGTACACTACACTACAGGTACACAATATACACCACGCAACATGTACAAACTGTACACCACGCAACATGTACTCTGTACAGCACACAACATGTACACTGTACACTACACAACATGTACACTGCACATCTCACAACATGTACACTGTACACCACACAACATGTACACATTGTACACCACACAACATGACTGTACACCTCACAACATGTACACTGTACACTACGCAACAAGTACACTGTACACCACACAACATGTACACTGTACACCTCACAACATGTACACTGTACACTACGCAACATGTACACTGTACACCACACAACATGTACAATGCACATCTCACAACATGTACACACTGTACACCACACAACATGTACACTGTAACCTCACAACATGTACACCACACAACATGTACACACTGTACACCACACAACATGTACAATGCACATCTCACAACATGTACACCACACAACATGACTGTACACCTCACAACATGTACACTGTACACCACGCAACATGTACACTGTACACCACAGACGGGGCTCAGCAGTAATAGAGGGTCACATGTGAAAGGTGTATTGTATTTTA
The DNA here is from genome assembly GCF_041734735.1 of Babylonia areolata. Lineage (NCBI taxonomy): Eukaryota > Metazoa > Mollusca > Gastropoda > Neogastropoda > Buccinidae > Babylonia > Babylonia areolata. Next base: position 30,902,155 of record NC_134895.1, read on the forward strand.
TTGTATTGAATTTCCTTGTGTTGCGTTGTGTTGTGTTGCGTTGCGTTGTGTTGCGTTGCGTTGTGTTGTGCTGTCCTGTCCTGTGCTGTGCTGTGTTGTGTCGTGTTGTGCTGTATTGTGTTGCATTGTGTTGTGCTGCGTTGTGTTTTTCAGTTGTGTTGTGTCGTGTGAATAAGGAAATTATTGCATTTCATGTTGCCCCCGAAAAGGATGTAAAATGTATTTTGAAAGAACAGGAATGTGAAGGAACAAATACTGAACAACAACTGGCAAAGAAAAAGGGAAGAAAAAGACAAGTCAGAGAGAGAGAGAGTGAGTGAGAGACAGACAGACAGACAGACAGACAAACAGACACACACACACACACACACACAGAGGCAGGCAGGCAGGCAGACAGACAGACAGAGTCAACAGGCACAGGACAAGGAAACCAAAAGTGTGAAGTGGTGGCATAGTGGGACCGCGTCCGCTCATGAAGCGAGAGAATCTGAGCGCACTGGTTCGATCCCCACGCTCAACAGTATTTTCTCCCCCTCCACTAGACCTCTGGACGCTAGTTGTTCGGGTGAGACGATGAACCGAGGACCCGTGTGACAGAGGCTCTTAGCGCACGTAAAAGAACCCACGGCAACAACAACAACAACAAATCCACTTTGAAAAGAAAACGAATATACTTGCAGACAGAAATGGGTGGCGCTGTCAGTGTAGCGACGCGCTCTTCCTAGGTAGAACAGCTCAAATTTCACACAGAGAAATCTGTTGTGACAAAAAGAGTAATAAAGTACTAAGTTCATGCATTCACCAACACACCTTACGCCTCTCCCCCCCTCCCGCTCCCTCCCTACCACCCTCCTCCCTACCACCCTCCTCTCTACCACCTCCGTCCCCCCTTCCATCAGCCATCACCCCCATCACCCACTATCTCTCTCAAACCATCACTTCCAGAGGACGAATCAGATAAAACAGTCAGTCGCCCTTACCACCACCATTACTACCACCACCACCACACCACTACAACTACCACCACCACCATCCCCACCCCCACCACACCACTACAACAAAGACCCCCCCCCACTACCACTACCACCCCCCCCACCCCCACCAGCCCCCACCACTACCCACACCACCCTCACCACCACCCTCCCACAACATCCCCCACCACCACACCACAACTTCTACCACCATCACCCACCACCCCCACTCCCACCACTACCACCACCACCACCACCACTACAACTACCACCACCCCGCGACACCATCACCACCACATCACCACTACAACTACCACCCCCCCACCACACCACCACACCACCACCACCACCACACCACCACTACAACTATCACCACCCCCACCACCACACCACCACTACAACCACCACCACCACCACCCAAATCACGGTATGCTGCTGCGCGGTGAGTTTTGCCGTCGTCTGCCGCGCCGTACTGTACGACAAGTACCACACCACACCGCACTGTGTCGTTCCTCGGCATCCCCCCCTCTCTCTCTCTCCCTCTCGCCCCTCCCCCCCCCCCCCCCACCTCCTCCTCCTCCTCTCTCTCTCTCTCTCGCCCTCTCTTCCCTGAACTGAACACCGTCAAAGGGACGCAAGCCGCAACAGACTCAGCGCACGGCGACGCAAGCAAACGTGTCTGTGAGTGGAACGCTGTGGTGTGTGCGCCTGCAGGACTTTGTCACACACTCACAGTTCCCTTTCTCTCTCCCCCTCTCTCTCCCCCTCTCTCTCTTTCTCTCTGTCACTCTCACACACAACCACAGCGAGAAAGTAAGAAAGAGAGACTGAAAGAAAGAAAGAAAGAAAAGAAGAAGAGGATCAGACAGGGGTACTACTTCCCAACTTTGATGTTTGAAGATTTGTCCAGCTGTGGATTCTTTTGGGCGTGTGCAAAAAGTGTTACGGTCAGTTTCCTTCGAGCTGTCTGGTCAATGTGCCTGTGTCTCATTTTCTGGTGGACAAGGAGGAATCTTCTGGTTTTTTGTCGATGTTCTGTTGCACGTGTGGTTCAAGGTATTTGCTCTTTCTTTTTTTGAACATTATTGGTAAGTTATGACGAAGTTTGAAACTTGGGTGTTTGTTTATTAATTGTTTTGGAGTACTGTTTGTCTTGCTTGTTACTGTTCCTTTTGATCACTTTCCTTCTTTTTCTTCTTTGTCTCTTTGTTTGTCCCTTTCCTTCTTTTTCTTCTCACCCTCTCGTTCTGCCTTTCTTTGTTATTTTTCTTTCGTTCTTTCTTTCATTCTTTCTCTTCCTTTTTTCTATCTTTTGTTTGAACTTTATTTCCTCGTCTTTGTACTTCCTTCCTTCTCCCCCCCCCCGCCCCCCCTCCTTTTTTTTTTTTTGCTTTTGATGTTCTTGCAATAATTATCTTCCCAATTTTGGACAGCTTGTCCGATCATGTCCCTATTTTTTAACATGTGATCAAACATTTTTTTGAGAAACAATCCAAAAGAGCCCCAGAAAAGATGCCTTTCTTCATCTGTAACACAAAACTAACGTAGTGGGGAGTCGGCTATTTCTTCGAAGACAACAACAACAACAACAAACCCATTCCTGTTAGTAATGACCTGTGTGACAGTATCATATGAAATCATCTCAGCTGTGTGCCTTTGGTTACTATAAACGGTAAAGAAAAATCATGTTCCATTATAAGTCTTTGAAAGGTTCATCCCATTTTAGACAGTGTTGTCTGCTTGTTTGATACTGACTGAACAACTTGATTTCCTTTCATTTATCCACCCCCCGCACAGAGTCAATGACACGTCATAAAAGCTGGCATGTTGTCGTAAAATGTTCAAGCTGGAGAGATGGTAAGAATGCTGCAGGTCCCCCACTGACCGCTCACTGAACTCCTCACTGACACGTGAGCCACGTGAGCCACGTGCACCACGACCAGCTTGGAAAGTGTGTGTGAAGAATGGGTGTTTCAGTCTGAAATTGACAGTTATTTTGTGGCTTGTAAACGACAGGTGTGGGTTTCTCTGTATTAAAAAAAAAAAGAAAAAAACAAAGGCTGGCAGCATCACTGAATATGAGTGATGCTGAACACACTGGCTGCACAAACCGCTGTCGGTCGGATATCCAGCATCATTTCACAATGCTCACAAGAAGAAAACTGAGCAGATTTCCGAAGGAACCTAAGTTTTTGTGAACCCTGTATATAAATTCAAGTTTCCATTGTGTACTCCAGCACTATTGAAATTATTGATGCCTTTCACAACACCTTTATTATGTTCTATCAGAGACTGGTAACCTCTCTGGTGTCTCGAATAAACCTAGACGCTTTCAAGAGAAAGTTTAACAAAAACGTTTATTGTGTTTGTGGTAAATAGATCACACGAAATCATTTTTTTTTGGTTTCAGTGTCAAACGATTGTCAGATTACTTCCAAAGTCTTGTAAAGTCAGAACATTTTCAGAACAAAACATAAAAGAAATAATATCCAACCAATTACTGTTGACTGAAATTGCCGATCCCTGTTACATAGTCCAGTAGGAGTGTATCTGTAATGCGATCTTCCGATATTGAATTTCATTAATTTTTTTCTTTATTGGTGTTTATGTTGTTAATTGACGTCACACAGATATTTACGAATTGTTGATTCCATTGTTCTAGTTTATCCCTTTTCTTTTCTGTATATCCCCTTTTAACCACCATCTCTAACCCAAAATCACACACACACACACACACACACACACACACACACACACACACACATACATATACGCGCGCGCGCGCACACACACACAGACACACACGACACGTCCAATATCACTCAAAGTGAAAAGACGCTGAATTAAAGAAAGAAAAGAAACTGGTTCTGGTCACTGACGAAAAGTGTCTACAATCACGTTTCCTCCTTCTGACTAAAAGAAATTTTCTTCCAAGTTTACTGGTAGTCAGAAACCTGCCATTGATCTTCTCACACATGGTTTGATTAAAGTGAGTCCCAGCATAAACCCATTCTTTGATAAATTTGACTTCCCTGCCTCTACTGATATTGGAATTACGGTGTATACTCTATGCCATGAAATCATCAACAATTTTAGGCCGGGAATTAGTTTGGATTTTCTGGAAACGCTTAGGGCATATTTCGAAAACAAAATCTCTTATCTGCATCGTATTTGCCTACCTTCCTCTGAAAAGACGCAAAGTACGGAGTTAAGGGTATCGGTCCAAAGCACAATAATTCAGGAAGGCGTTTTCAGCCATTATGTGCCACTAACTTCAGGGTTGCCAGGAAGGAAAAACAAACATTGATCACTTTAAACCCATCTTCTTCATACAATCTAGATGTTTATTGATTTTACCTTTATTATCATATAAGGTTTTGAGAATACAAGTTCTGCGATTCCCCAAAAAGTAATCGGGGAAAATCAGGTAAGCTTAAAAAAAGATGAGTAACTTTTGAAAAGTTTTAATCAATTACAATTATTTTTTTCCAGGTGGGATACGTTTACGCTTACTTTATTTTCACAGAAGTTTCTTTTTCTCAGCTAGTTAGCATTCAGTCTAAGATTCAGTTGTTTGTTACTGTCGCTTGCATTTCTTTCGTAGTGTCTTTAGCTTGTTTGTTTGTCATTTTATTTCTTCTTTTCCATCTTCTCTCTGTTTCATTGTTTCTGTCTTTGGATCTTCATTCTCTTTCGTTTCCCCTTGTTCCTCTCTGTCTTTCGTTCTGTGCTTCCTTTCCTTTGTTTCTTCCTTTGTTATTGGGTTCTCCTTCCTTTCCTTTGTTTCTTCCTTTGTTATTGGGTTCTCCTTCCTTTTCTTGCTTTCTTTGTTTCTTCCTTTGTTATTGGGTTCTCCTTCCTTTGTTTCTTCCTTTGTTATTGGGTTCTCCTTCCTTTTCTTTGTTTCTTCCTTTGTTATTGGGTTCTCCTTCCTTTCTTGCTTTCTTCCTTTGTTATTGGGTTCTCCTTCCTTTCCTTTGTTTCTTCCTTTGTTATTGGGTTCTCCTTCCTTTTCTTTGTTTCTTCCTTTGTTATTGGGTTCTCCTTCCTTTCCTTTGTTTCTTCCTTTGTTATTGGGTTCTCCTTCCTTTTCTTGCTTTCTTTGTTTCTTCCTTTGTTATTGGGTTCTCCTTCCTTTTCTTGCTTTCTTTGTTTCTTCCTTTGTTATTGGGTTCTCCTTCCTTTTCTTGCTTTCTTCCTTTGTTATTGGGTTCTCCTTCCTTTCTTGCTTTCTTCCTTTGTTATTGGGTTCTCCTTCCTTTCCTTTGTTTCTTCCTTTGTTATTGGGTTCTCCTTCCTTTTCTTGCTTTCTTCCTTTGTTATTGGGTTCTCCTTCCTTTCCTTTGTTTCTTCCTTTGTTATTGGGTTCTCCTTCCTTTTCTTGCTTTCTTTGTTTCTTCCTTTGTTATTGGGTTCTCCTTCCTTTTCTTGCTTTCTTTGTTTCTTCCTTTGTTATTGGGTTCTCCTTCCTTTTCTTGCTTTCTTCCTTTGTTATTGGGTTCTCCTTCCTTTCTTGCTTTCTTCCTTTGTTATTGGGTTCTCCTTCCTTTCTTGCTTTCTTTGTTTCTGCTCTGTCACCATCTTCTCAAGTTTGTTATATTGCTTGTAGCTCCTCATTCGGATGGGCTTCGTACGTACAGAAAACCAGCGGAGGGTTTAACTTTGTCTGTTTTCGTTCTCTTTCTTTCTATCTTTCTTTCTGTCTGTCTGTCTGTCTTTCTTTCTTTCTCCCATCCTTTCTTGATTGTTTTTTCCCGATCGTCCCAGATTTGCTTTATTTTTGCTTTTCAGTTTCGTTTTTGTTTATCATTTTAAAACATAATTTTTCTTTCCCTTTTCCTTCTTCCCTTTCTTCTATCTTTCTTTCATTCTTTCACCCATTCTTTCTTTCTGTCTATCTTTCTACATCAGTACAAGTGTCTGTTTCTTGTCTTACCTGGTCTATGACCCTTCATTTTTTCATGTGAATTTGGACACCCGTATACCCCTTCTGGCTGTTTGTCTGTCTGGCTGTTCGTCTGTCTGACTGTTTGTCTGTCTGGCTGTGTGGCTATCTCTGTCTATCTTCCTTTTTTCTATGTCATTTCAGCTTGCAAATTATCAATTGTTCGTTTCATCTCGGCTGTTTCGTTGCAGTCCTCGCTGTTTTATTTTCTCATCTTTCATAGTATTTCTCTCAACCCCCCTGTACTTTTTCTCTCCTGTCAACAGTCGGGGTTTATGTTTCAGTCTTGATTTGCATCATGAACAGATAATGTCTGTATGATGGTTACTCTCTCCCCTTTTCTTTCCTTTCAGTACCATAATTTTTTGGGGGGCGGGGAGAGGGGGGGGGAACTTCGTTCTTGGTTTGCATGGTACATAGATACTGCCTTTTAATTGTCTTTTTGAATATCCCTTTTCTTTCCTTTCAATGGTAAATATTTTTCCTTTTTAATACTCATCTTACACAAACAAGTACCTGATTCATTCCTTTTAATAGCATCATTTCGAGGTCTGTTCTTGATTCGCATGGAACACAGTAACTTAAAAAGACCTTCCTCTACATGACCAACAACTGGAAAGTGAGTAACAATAACAAGAATACATACTCTTAAATCCGGAAAAGATTATAATTTGGGGACTTAACAGCGCGTGCATATGTATATATATAATTTTGTTTGTTAAAAGAAAAGAGAAACTGTGCGTTATGTAGTGTGCACATACGCGCGCGCGCGCGCGCGTGTGTGTACGTGTGTATGTGCTTGTGATATATATATATATATATATATATATATATATATATATATATATATATATATCGATCGATCGAGAGAGAACCTTTTTATTGAGGGGAAAATGAATAAGCACAAATGGCTTGTTTTCATCGTGCCTTCATGGAAAGGGAAAGTATAACAAATACTCAATGAAAAAGCATAGCATTACATGAATAGATTTCAGTTATTTCACCAAACAAAGATGAACACTATATGTACATACACAAATGTTACTTAGATCAGAAAGAGAAGAAGAAAGAAGAGACAAAGAGAGGGAGACACAGACAGACAGACAGACAGACAAAGAGAGAGTGGGAAACAGACAGACAGACAGACAGAGTGTGAGAGTGGGAAAGGTTAAGACATTGTATTTGCAAATTCTGTCATGAGTTCTGAATGGTACATTTAAAAACAACAACATCATTACTAGTTTGGACATTGAGAATGGCTGATATATTATTTCACAATACACCGCCTGAGTATGATAGACTAAGTCTAAACGGATCAATTCTCGGACGGGGTAACATAATCTTGTGTGTGTGTGTGTGTGTGTGTGTGTGTGTGTGTGTGTGTGTGAGACAGACAGACAGACAGACAGAGACAGAGAAAAAGTCTAATTTCCATATCATCATAATCACGAAGACAAATTGCCACAGTATACCTCAGAACAACGCAGAACAGTGTAGACTGTCTTTTTTTCTGTTTTGAATTTTTTTTTTAAATGAATGAAACAGATCAGACATTTTCCACATATCATTCTTCAAGATGAGAGTGCACCTGCACTGACTGCTCAGTGTGTCTGTCATGCGCCACGGTTCACACCCACAATTCTGGACATGTCGATAAAGAAGTCTGAAACCAGTATTTCACAACACGAACATACACATCGATACTGACTGGGAATCCGCCACACTTTCGAAGAGCAATATTGATTTCAACATCCCTCCCAGTTCCCCAAACCAGCTTGCAAACTTCGACACGTACAGTTACAACAGCGGCATGTTAATGAAAACCAACAAATCTTCCTTACTTATCATAGGATTGGTTTTATTTTTGTATGAAAGGTTGTGAACAAAGTAAACAAAGCAACAACTGCAGTCCCTCGCAGTTCAAAATACATCTTTTTGATTTCTGCTTACGCTCTTGGAACCTTCTTAGAAATATGTGTGTATGTGCTCGCACTCGCGCTCGTATATGTATGTATGTATGTATGTGTGCACACGTACATTTGTGTGTATACATATGTGTACGTGTGCGCGTGTTTGTTAGTGTGTGTGTATGTTTGTGTGCGTACGTGTTTGTCTGTGTATGTCTGTGTGAATGTTTGCGCGCGTGCTTGTGTTTGTGTGTGTGTGTTTGTGTGTGTGTTCACACTATCCCCTTTTCATCAACCCCCTCCAGACACACACACACACACACACACACACACACACACACACACACACACACACACACACAGAGGAAACAAATCACATCATTTTTAAAACCACTTAACCAGAACATTCATCAGATCAGAGGACGCACTCACAAGCAGGTATTATCTGTACAAGAAGCATCGTACAGACATTTTTTTGTGTGCGTGCAATTTCTTCACTCCACGACAAAAAACGAAACAAATGGTCAAAATAATCCGACAGAAAACTGACCACAGGCCATGCAGACAATGCCTGATCAGTATGCTGGCTTCATGTACAGATCAGCCAACTGCTTCAACCCCCCTTTTTTTAAACTCAGATGTGGCTAAGTGTTTATTGGTCAGTCTGCACACATTGAAACCTCCTTAAAGTTGAAACTGAAACTGAACGGACAGAGACATGCCACTGATGACTGGCTAATGTCCAAGACTAGATAGTGTCAAGCCAATCAGGGACCAAATCAACAGGATCTCTGGATCGGAAAATTCCTTCACTTCGTTGACAAACGCTGAACAGTGTCAAACTCCATCAGGCGTGTGACCAGTGAATGGAATGAAACCATCCGAAGAGAAAAGCTTCCATCGTCCGAGAATGTATTTTCTTTAGCTGTTGAGGCAGTGAAGATCCTGATTGCTTCACACGAAGCCCATTGCAGACTTTGCTGGGAAGATGTTCGTCTTCCTTCTCTCTCTCCCCCCCCCCCCAACCCCCCCACAGCATCTCCCAGTTTATGTTGCTGCACGATGCACTGATGTCCCCCCCCCCGCGCCCCCCCCCCCCCCAACCGAACGAACGAGTTTCCAGTTTCCGTTCTTGTGTTTGTTTTGTTTGTTTTTAGACATTTTTTTTCCGGGGGTTAATCGACGTAGCGAAAGGGACACGAATTTTCCATCCTCAGTTCAGCCTGATAACTGTGAAGACCAAGGTTTATGAAGGGAAACAAAAAAGAAAGAAAGAAAGATACAGGAATAAAAAGAAAAGAAAAAGAAAAAAAGAGTAATTTTTCTATTCCTTTTCCGCTGTTAAAGGCAACAAAACATCCAGCTTAGCCATTTTCGGTTAAATCCAAAACGTGTTCCTTGGGAATGTAAACATTTTTTTTTTATAAGACGAGGAACTGACATTTTGTTTTTTTACAGTCAACGAAGAATAGCATCTGACCCCTAGACTCTAAGCAACATTATTAGTGTCACGGTGAATTCGGCAGATGTTGTGGGTGTCTCTCTTGCAACATGTTTTTGTCTGCCGGTTGATAGGAAGAAACTGGTGCACGTAAGACGTCCATTACCTTTTGAACCAATAACTGCCAACAATTTACACACACACACACACACACACACACACACACACACACACACACAGCGAAGGTGCTGGAAGAGACAAACAGACAGACAGACCACTCAGACAGAGCTATTTTGTCAATGTTTCTGTGTGAAGAAGTCACAGCATGCACGGCACACAGGAAACCCATGAAGATCGTCAGACCTCCACGGCTGGTGTGTGGTCACCGCAAAAATTGTATTGTATTGTAATGTATTGTATTGTATTGCATTGCATTGCATTGTATTGCATTGTGTCGCATTGCATTGCATTGTATTGTGTTGCATTGTATTGTATTGCATTGCATTGCATTGTATTGTATTGTATTGTATTGCATTATTTTTTGTACACAACAGATATCTCTGTGTGAAAGGCAGGGGAAATCTTTATTTTTTCTAGATCGTCCGATTCACGAGATGGGCTGTGTGGATTTCCATACCTGATTCTGCTACATTATCCTTGTTCCATCCAATCGATGCTAACAGCTACACTATCCTCGCTCGATCTAATCAACAGTCGCTGTCTTTGTGAAGACAAATAGAATATCGTTTCTTATACATTACGCATACATTGCTTTTCACAATTCGTAAGGTTAGGTCTCAACACGTTCAACAAGCAAAGATCAATTATGAAGTGTGCTGAAGCAACTGAAGTGAATGCTTTGATTTTCTCTGCACGGTGTGACGGCATTGCGTCATCAGCGACAAGCACCCGTGGAGAATGATCTGCATTGTTGCTGAAGGCACGCACAGCTCGGCCATTGTCTCTGTGGCGTCCACTGTCTACCCTGAGGCAGCAGTCAATGTGTGAGCGAAGATGGAAAACAACTGCTGTCCTTAGGTTTCACTCAGCGCAACGCAACTCAATTGGCGTTGTTCCTTGCCATCACTGGAGGCGGTGTGTCAGGTCTGAAACAACATCAGAGACAGACACATACACAAGTAATGAAATCTTTGTTAAAAACAGACTATTTCTGGACACATGATACAATTATGTAAAGATGCGAGCTTTTAAAACAGAGCGCTTAACCCATTTACAAAGGCACTAAAGTGTTCAATTCAATTTATGATATCCAATTTTTATACAAAAACGAAAAAACTGACGAACATGCAAACCAGGTATACAATAGAAAGAAAGAAAGATACGAAAAAAGACTAGGAAATTAGTGCTCATCCTGATGTTTATAATCTCACTTCCAACAGACATCAGAGTAAAACAGTCTAGCACCTATCTATGGGATCACAAAGTTTTGAAGGAGAAAATACAAGTGAAAGCAGAAGAACATCTACGAAAAAAAGAAAGAAAAAAAGAAGAAAAATCAAATTTGCAGAGAGCAAAAGCAACAAAGAAAAGCGGACGTTTCTTGTGCAGAGTTTTCTCCAGGTATCCTATCCTTGCCAACACCAGTCTCTGTCACCATGAGGAGTTCAGTCAACGTTTGAGCGAAGATTGTAAACAACAGCTGTGCGGACAGGTAGAACTGATTTCAGAGCAACCGAGGTCATGGTAACACGTCCGCCCAGGAAGCGAGAGAATCTGAGCGCACTGGTTCGAATCCCGGCACAGTCGCCAGTATTTTCTCCCCCACCACTATACCCTGAGTGGTGGTCTGGACGCTAGTCATTCGGATGTGACGATAAACCGAAGTCCCGCGTACAACATGTAAAAGAACCCACGGCAACAAAATGGTTGTCCCTGGCAAATTCTGTAAAAAAAAAGAAATCCACTTTCATTGGAAAAAAACAAATAAGAAACTGCAGGCAGGAAAAAATAACAAAAAATGGGTGGCGCTCTCAATGTAGCGACCAGCTGTCCCTGGGGAGAACAGCCCGAATTTCACACAGAGAAATCTGTTGTGGCAAAAAAGAGTAATACAATACAATACAATGCAATAATACAATGTCAGTTTAAAAAGAAAGACACACAAAAGAATAAGAGCAGATCATACTGGCAACAGCCATACCGGACTAGCAAGTTGTGTGTACCCATGCCAGTGTTCACTGCCTGTGGGCCCGGTGGCATCACCCTGACGTGCTCACCAAGTGAACAAGACAAACAGGGTTTTCCAACTCTCAGCTGCACGCTGGCCATAGAGCAACGTCTTTCTCTCTGTCTGCCGTCTGCCTGTCTGTCTGTCTGTCTCTGTTCCATCTTTCTTTGGTGCTTGTGTGTGTGAGGGTGGTGGTGGTGGTAGTCGTGGATGGGTGTGTGTTTGTGTGGGTGTTTTGATGACGCGGTTTATTGGCTAGCGCGAGTTATCATTTTGTTTAAGAACACTCTGAATATCTGAACAATTAACAAACAGAAAGAGGAGAAAAAAATCATTTTAACCTTTACAGATACAATCTGAAAGCTGTGTGTTTGTTCTGTTTGTCTAATAATTAATTTTCCTTTAAAAAAGAGGAATGGTTCTATCATGTTTTGCTGTTCAAAGAGCCATGGGCAGAAGGATTTTCAGGGTCTTTCCCTCTTTCTTGATAATTCAGATACTTTGAATTGGTTGTGCTTGGTGTTGCTGAAGTTATCTGGTGAACGGCATTCATTTGTCAAAGTGTGTTTATATTCGTCTGCCCGGGTCGCCCATTCTTTGCATGAAGCTGGGATAGCATTCATTACAACTTGATATTCCAAATGATTATAGCGTTGATATCACAATAATCTGCCACAATACTTTATGTTGAATTTCTTCCAGCATATAGAATATTTCACCTTTTGTTCATTATGCTTATTATATTAATAGTTTTATTGATTCCACATTCAGAGCACGCAGAAACAAATGGTTTGTTCTTCTTTACGTGCATGATCAGTTTGATCCATGGCAGCTTATTGTAGATGTTTTGAGCGTTTACGTTTTCCGCTGATTCTGATGATTTACTTTCTAAACGATATGTATTTTTTCACAATAGAAAAAAAATTCTGACAAGACAAGACAAGAAAAACCTGTTGTGATCAAATGAAATGCAATACGGTACAACACAAAGTTCACCCTCACAATAATCTTCCACAACAGAAGACTGTGCCAGGAGACCTGTGACACTGACCCACTGAACAGAGGACACCACCAGGAGACCTGTGACACTGACCGACTGAACAGACGACACCACCAGGAGACCTGTGACACTGACCCACTGAACAGAGGACTGTGCCAGGAGACCTGTGACACTGACCCACTGAACAGATGACACCACCAGGAGACCTGTGACACTGACCCACTGAACAGAGGACACCACCAGGAGACCTGTGACACTGACCCACTGAACAGACGACACCACCAGGAGACCTGTGACACTGACCCACTGAACAGACGACACCACCAGGAGACCTGTGACACTGACCCACTGAACAGAGGACTGTGCCAGGAGACCTGTGACACTGACCCACTGAACAGAAGACACCACCAGGAGACCTGTGACACTGACCCACTGAACAGAGGACTGTGCCAGGAGACCTGTGACACTGACCCAATGAACAGAAGACACCACCAGGAGACCTGTGACACTGACCCACTGAACATAGGACACCACCAGGAGACCTGTGACACTGACCCACTGAACAGAGGACACCACCAGAAGACCTGTGACACTGACCCACTGAACAGAGGACACCACCAGGAGACCTGTGACACTGACCCACTGAACAGAGGAGGAGGTGGGGGTGCAAGGACATAGAGAAAGGTCTGAGAGACATTTCATTTCGTTTGGAGATCAGAACGGGGACCTGTGTGAAGCAAGTGGAGACGAAAAGAAAGGGCCACGATTGCAAAAACTCACCCAACTTAAAATTACCTCCCTTCGTTTCAGCAGACTGTACGGGGTTGTGCTTTTGGGTTTTTTATATATTTTTTTTTATGTATTCATTTCTAAATCTAATTTTTCGTTTTGTTATGACTTTTTCCGATAAGAGGTAGACAGCTGCACCTCTGACTTTATTTGGTTTGGTTCGTGTAGTTTTCCATTCCATGTCTGGTTCATGAAACAAAATCAAATAGAAAATATACTTTCTTTGTGGTCCCCCACATCCCCTATCTTTGTTGCTTTTGTTTTTGTTTTCTTTTTTTATCATCTTAAAACAAGCATTTATTTTTTTCTGATGATAAAAATTAATCACTTGGTAGAACAGCAACCATCCTTTAAATTAGCAGTTGTTCCTCAGGAAAATAAAGTCCAAAATATTGCCAGTGTAATCTGGAAATGGAATCAAAGAAGAATGAGAATAACCGGTCACATTTTCTTTTTCAATTGCACGCGTATTTAAGTAACTCTGTTTAGGTAGCTCTAGATAATAACAACAACAACAACAACAAAAGAAAAAAAAGAAGTTATTTTAGCTCAGTTAGACATTTTCCTTTTCAATTGTATGCATGCCGTATGTTGTTTAAAGTTACGTGGCTCAGTTTGGATAGCTCTGGGCAGATCAAAAAGACATGACACATCAGATGTGTCAGACATTTTCCATTTACAATACCCAGTATCCAGAGGAACACGTGATTACAAAAAGCCCAGTATCCAGAGGAACACGTGATTACAAAAAGCCCAGTATCCAGAGGAACACGTGATTACAAAAAGCCCAGTATCAGTGAGGGCAGTTACATGTGACTAAATGCCTGCATTGACCGAACTACGCCATTGGTCAGTCCCATACTACACACAGTTAGTAGGGGGTTACGACCATACTAGACTCTTCTGTCCGAGCAATGCAACTGGCTCCTGGGCTCTCAGTACTTTTGCTGGCGACCTTGACGCATTGGTGTGATGGCGGTTCGGTCTTTTCGTTCCCAAATCCAACAGAGACACACGGCGGGGAAGCGTTTATTTCTCCAGCTGCAGAACACTGGAATTCACTGCATTTTCCAGTCTGTCACAGTCCCTCACTCAGCCTGATCTGTTGACGTTGTATCTGAATCAACTAATGAACTAGTTGACTAACTGGCGAGGATTGTGGTGATAGTGATGATGATAACGATGATGACGACGATTGACTTGTGACAGGTAACTCATAACACCTTCGCGCAGAAAATGCTACGTAAAAAAAAGAAAGAAGGAGCACACACACACACACAGAAAGAAAGAAAGAAAGAAAAACCTAGAGATTCGTTTTTCTTTTTGTTTTTCTTTTCTTTTCTTTTATTATTATTTTTTCAATAACCGCATGTTTCTGTTTCTTTTGAATAAACGTCCTCTGTTTGTATTCTTTATTAACTGCGAACAAAAGGGAAGCTTTAACAAAAACAGTTAGGGGAAGCTTTAACAAAACAGAACAATATTCCAGAGGGCACGAAATATGTGTGTGTGTGGTGGTGGGGGCGGGGAGTGGGGAGGGCGGCGAGAAGATGGGGAGGAAACAAAGCATCAAGCAACAAAACAATGCAGGAAACATAAGAACTAGAATACAAAGAAAGACAGGAGGGAGCAAAGAATAGAAGACGGAAGCAGAAAGAAAGAGATGGAGAAACAGAGAGAGAGAGAGAGAGAGAGAGAGAGAAAACAAAGAATGAAAGAAAAAAGAATGAAAAAAGAAACACGTTGTCATTGAGCAAAAGTAATCAGATGTGTCATGTCTTTTATAGGTTTAAAAAAACAAAACAACAAAAACAAAGAAACAACAACAACAAAAAACACCAAAAAATAATGACAAAACAGAAAGACTTGAAATTTTGAGACGTGTTTATTGATAAATGGAATAAGCATGGTTGTAAGTTTCATAGCCCTTACTTTCATAGTTCATTTTTTGTAGCTGGAGTGATAAAAGTTTTTTTTACAACAACAAAATTGAGGGTGGTTGCAACTGCATGGAAGCACAATTTTCAGGATTGTTGAAAGAAGGGTTATTTTCCACATAAATCACATTGAGAAACCCTGTAGTATGTAAAATAAATGGCTGTTTGAGAGTGTCTGCGCTGTACAAATGAACTAATATCAGTAACATGCAATTTGCAAATTCGTGATTTTTCATGTGGCATTCTTCAGCATACTAGACCTTAGTACAGCGTTGAAAAAAAAGAGACAAAACACACAGTCTTGAAATTTAGAGACATTACTAATAAAGTGAATAAGAAGAGCCCAAACTTTCAAAGCTCTTACTCTCATGGTTCACTTTTTG
The DNA here is from genome assembly GCF_041734735.1 of Babylonia areolata. Classification (NCBI taxonomy): domain Eukaryota; kingdom Metazoa; phylum Mollusca; class Gastropoda; order Neogastropoda; family Buccinidae; genus Babylonia; species Babylonia areolata. Next base: position 30,917,716 of record NC_134895.1, read on the forward strand.
TAGCCAGAGATAAATAGGATTACCTTTTTTACGATAACAAAATTGAGGGTGATTGCACATCATAGTGGTGAAATTCACAGCACTGTTGAAAGAAGGGTTATTTTCCACATAAATTGCATTGTCAAACCCTGCAAAGTAAAAGAAATGGCTTTTTGAGAGTTTCTGCGCCATACGAATGAACTAAAATAAATAACATAAAAGTAGCTAATTCGTAATTTGTCATGTGGCATTCTCCAATACAGTAGTTATTGGTATGGTTTGAAAAAAAAAGAAATGTCACACAGTCTTGAAATTTGGAGACATGATTATTGAAAAAGTGAATAAGCACAGTAAGCTGCTCTTCACTCTATGGTACTCTGTCTGTAGCTGAATGGAGATGGGGTATCGTTTGATGATCTTTTTTTGTCTAGGTTATCCACACTGTTCTTGAGAAAAAAGCGGTCTTTGACACACATCACACTGATAATCATATCAAAAGTTTCTGCGCTGTAAGAATACACTAACACTAATCATTGGGCCGAAAAAAACTCACTATTTGATATCCAAACCGGCCGCAGTCTACACATGGTAAAAAAAAAAAAAAAAAAAAAAAAAAAAAATCAATGGAGGCGTTGCCAGTCATTCCTTGTAACTGCTGTCCGTGCAGTTCCTGGTCCATGTATGGCGGAATTGCAGGAAAAAAATCTAAAATCTTCATGCCACTCTTTGCTCACAAATCGAAGAAAACTGTCCGTGCTCCGGTCAGCTAGTAGGCCATGTGCACCGGCCTTTCTTTCACAGTCACTGCCCGCATCACTTGCCACGCCTCTATGCTCTTCCACTTCTGCTCTTCTTCACCATACTCTACATCTGATCCTTCTGTTTGGATCAGTTCAACGGCTTCTCAATGGGTGAAAACACGCCTTCCTTGTCTGCTCTTTGAACTACTCAAACTGGGTTGCGACGCCATTGTTGTTTGTCTGAACACAAAGGCCTGGGTGACGATAAAAATAGCGCAGCAGTACAGCAACAAGTGACTCGCCAGCCACTCCAGTGGTCAAAGGTTGGCCTATGCTAATTAGGCTGTAACATGGATGACTGTGTCTGTGACACTGGGTCACGATGTCACTTGTGGAAATTTTGAAGGTCTGAAAGGCAATACCCGTTGTTAGTATGCAACTGGTTGGAAACGGACGACGGCAATAGCCGTTGTTAGTATCGAATGAGTTAGAACCAAACAATGCAACTGGGTCAAGCTCTAACTTTCAGTGTTACATTGCTCAACTGACTGACCTAGGAACAGCACCGACTCAGCAGAAATAGATAATAATAATAATAACAACAAAAACCCAATGATAACGTGAATTTATATAGCGCCTATTTTCTAAATAGGGCTGTAAGCGTTTTAAAACACGGGCACACACAACCACACACACACACACACACACACACACACACACACACACACACATACCCACACCCACCCACCTACACACACACATGCACACACACCAGAGAGATGAGAAATACACAATGAGAACAATGATATGGGGTGGTAGTTTCTACAATAGTAAACTATTAAACAATAGTAAACAATTAAATAAATTGGTTTTCATAGAAGACTTGAATGAAGTGGAAGAAGAAGAGTTCCAGATTTGAATGATCTACAGAGGAAGGGAGTTGGTTCTAGACAGTTTGGCCATGAAAAGAGAAAGAACGCCGAACAAAGGAAGTTGTTTTGACAGGGAATGCGAAGCAGACGAGTATGGGAAGAAGCAGACAGCGGAAGGGATTGGATGTATATGTGGGTGATATTGAGGGGTTGGGGTGGGCGGTCCCCCCACCTTCCCCATCAAGGTGCAGCAGACAAGGGGTTAATCTGAACACCAACAGGGGGATGTCAGGAATATTGCATTGTATTGTATTGTATTACTCTTTTTGTTACAACAAATTTCTCTGTGTGAAATTCAGGCTGCTCTCTCCTGGGGTCGTATTCATGGGGCGGGTGTAAACGGAAACGTCTGGACTGAACGTGTTGTCCAAGACAATCCATCGAAAGTGGATATTCATGGCGGAAGACTTTGACGAAGTCTGAGTTTAAACGCAGACTAAAATGGCTGAATTTTAGTCCAGCGCTAGGCTACACCCCGTATGCCCACACTTTGTAAGACAAACGGCGTGTTCATTTTTGTGAAGGACTTCAGTCAATCAGAATGCATATCCTAGAGGTGTATAATGATGATAATGATGATAATAATGATAATAGTGATACTAATAGATTTAATGATAATGATAATGATGATGATAATAATAATAATAATAATAATAGTTTATTTCCATTGTGCCTATCTTAAAATACAACAAAAAGAAACATGATAAATAAAAATTATAATCACACAACCACACACACACACACACACACACACACACACACACACACGTGCTTCAAAACATAACAACCATGCTGCACTATCGTACGCGTTAGTGATTCCCTCTGGACACAGCAAACCAATGAACTCCAGGCTGAACAAACCAATGAACTCCAGGCTGAACAAACCAATGAACTCCAGGCTGAACAAACCAAGCGTAAACTTCACTCCATGCAGCAGCTGACAAACATGCACATAATATGGGAACTTACTCAGGAAAATCCCTTTCTACATTAGAACGAAGGCGTTGTCAAGAACAAAGTGTGAGAAGTCCAGTTGTTCGTTGTCACACCGTCACGCCCGCCCCATGAATACCGACTTTACTGTGGCAAAAATTTTGACGTTCAAAGTCCAGACGTTTTGCTTTACGCCCATGAATACGACCCCTGGGAGAGCGCGTCGCTTCACTGAGAACGCAACCCCCTTGTTTTCTGTCTGCAATACTGTTTTTCTATCGAAATGGAAGTGTATGCTGCACACGGGATTTCGGTTTTTCGTCCCATCCGAGTGACTTTTGATTGTCAGTCCAACCTTCTTTTCAAAGTGTTCACACTACCTTGCATGTAATTGACTTGGTGTTCTCCCTTGCCTAAGCGCATTGGGTTATGCTGCTGGTCAGGCATCTGCCTAGCAGATGTGGTGTAACGTGTGCGGATTTGTCTGAACAGTGACTCCTTGAGAATCTGAAACTGAAACTGCTCCCTTGCATTCGCTTTAGATTACTATTTTCGATCCAGGCTGTACGTTACATCCCTCAAAACGAGCTGTAATAACAGGAGAATGCATCATAGGGACATCGTTCTGGTTATAGTCACGTAAATACCAGTTATACCGAATGCTGACTGACGGATCTATCGATGTTAACCGAGAAGTTCTACGAGCACCCGCTGTTGATTTTGCGACAACACCGTGTCTAATGTAGCTAATTTAGAAATACGGGGATGCAAATAATTGGTATCAGTTATTGTTAGTGCAAGGACATCGCCGTTATTAGTACACTGCTGCGTTGGTTCCAGGGAAGAGAGAGGTGTGGGTAAAGGTGTGTGTGTGTGTCTGTGCGCGCGCGTGCATATGTGTGTGTGTGTGCGTGCGTGCGTGCGTATGTGTGTGTGTGTGTGTGTGTGTGTGTGTGTGTGTGTGTGTGTGTGTGTGTGTGTGTGTGCTTCTTTCTTTGATTCCACATCTTTTCAATATAAGTGATATTAGACGAAGAAAAAAACACCAACACTGGGGATGTGTCTGAGTTAGTGAGTGAGTGTCTGTGTCTGTGTGTGTCTGTGTCTGTGTCTCTCTGTCCTTGTGCCTGTCTCTCACCTCTTTACGCTCTCCGCACCCCCTCCTCCTCTGTACCATTTAATTAAAGCAGTGTGTCTGATGTTCTATGTGCATGTGTGTGCGATCTGTGCAGCCCGGTAACCTGATGGATCTACTTTGATCGCATCTAATCCCTCCGCCTCACCGAACGGCTGGCCATAAAGCTGTCATCCATAAACTGCGCACCTCCCTCCCTGGCAGTCTGGGCATGACAGCTGTACTCATTCTATATCATAAGGCTGGCCACTTCAGAGGGAACAGTTCGGCTGAACCATTTTATCGTATCGACTTATATACCAGGTGTGACAGAAAGTTATCGGTGAAAACAACACCAAAACATTCAAATTATAGTGTTCAGTGCCTTCTGTACAGACACACAGAGAAACAAACAGACAACCAAAACTCAGGGTTAGTGTACAGACTCATGTTTTAGTGTTATTTTATGGCTGTCTGCAATGAAATTATTTTTATTTGCTCACGTATCGCCAGTCTGTGTAACATCCCTGTTTTTCGGTTGCTTTTGCAACGGTTGTGTGTTTTAATGTGTCCGTGGTAAACTTTAACAAAATGTAATCAATTTTCTCTGAAAATACATTGCTAAAACCAGTTAGGTCAAAGCATAAAGAAGAAAATCTTTGCCCTCAATATCAATGATAGGTTGAAAGTCTTCCGGTTTAAACCGTATTTCCGGATCGTGAATGGTTCATTTTGTTTCCACATCCGCAAGATTTTATGGGGTCATTCCCGGTTCACTGCCGGGACATGTGATTGTTTGACATTCTATTTCTTGTCCACAGTCAGAAGAAAAGAAAAGAAAAACGAGTCCAGACAGAACACACGGAATGACACTGATTATACCGTCGACGTGTTTATTGCTCATGAATATTCTAAAGAGGGTATTGAATTAACTAGAATGAACGAACTGAGAATTCTAGCCGACAGCAGCCATCTTGCGTGAAGAATCCGTCACTGTGGGAATCGTTCAGCATGCGTTTGGCAGAACTGCTTTGTCATGGGGTGTCTGAGCGGTAAAGTCATGGAACAGACGTGAACAGGTGAGAAGTTCCACAGGTACCAAGGTATAGCCGTGAGTTGTGTGCACATCAACACAATGTCAGACCGATATGGCTCATGCTGTGTTGTACAGTCCAGCTCATTTCAGCTGATCTGCACAACGTCGTATTTTGACGGGTAACATGAAATAGGAAATGGATCAACTTATGCAATTTGTGGATTGTCTAACTGCACTGATAGAATTCATATTACGAAAGAAAATAACATGGAAAAAAGAGATTACCGAAAGTCACACACACACACACACACACACACACACACACACACACACATATATATATATATATATATACATATATATATATGTATGTATGTATGTATGTATATTGCCACAATGTTTCGAAGCCGGAAAGCCCTGCTGGAAACAGAAGTTTGAAACATTGATCTCGGTCTCCAGTATTTAGGAGAACAAGCGTCCGACCTGCCGATCATAATTCTAAAGAAAGAACTGGACTACATAATCATGTAAGTATTGGTAGCCCCCTCCCTCCATCCCCACCACCGCGTTTACGGTTTGGGTCTTGCAGTACATTAAATCAGCAGGCATGAAGGCAGCGCCTCTACATTACACATAAATTGTTCATTTCAGACAGTCAGTCAGTCAGTCTGTTTGTCTGGCTGTTTCTCTTTGTGTGTCTCTTTCTCTTTTCTCTGTGCGTCTGTGTTCTTTTCTTTCCCCATTCTCGTCTCGTCTCCCCCCCCCAACCCCCCCCCCCTCATTCTCTTTCTCTGTTTTCACCCATGTATGTGTCCGAGGTGTGGAGTGTGATCAGGTTTACCGTTGAAAAGGTCACATAGTTTATTTTGTCCTTTCGGTTTTTTTCTGTTTTGTTTTCTTCTGTCTTTTCCCTCCCTTCTTTCCCTTTCTCTTCTCTTCATGTTCCTTTCCTTTCTATCTTGGAAGAAGGTGGCAGAATGGTTAAGACGCTCAGCTGCCAGTAAAGAGAGTCTGTGAGGGCGAGTGGTTCGAATTCCACTCTCGCCCTTTCTCCCAAGTTTGACTGGAAATTCAAACTGAGCGTCTAGTCTTTCAGATGAGACGGTAAACCGAGGTCCCGTGTGCAGCACGCACTTGGCGCACTGGAAAAGAACCCATGGCAACGAGAGTGTTGTCCTCTGGCAAAATTCTGTAGAAAAACCCATTGTGATAGGTACACAGATATATAAACATGCACTCAAGGCCTCGACTAAGAGCGCTGGGTTAATCTGCTGGTCAGGCATCGGTCTAGCAGATGTGGTGTAGCGTATATGGATTTGTCCGAACGCAGTGAGAAACCGAAACTGAAAATCCTCTCCATCTTTTCTTTCATTTATCTTCTTTCTGTCTTTTGTTTCTTTATGTCGGTCATTCCTTGCCGTTTATTTTCATCTTTTTGTCCTGACTTTCTAATATCTGTTCTCTTTTGACTGTAGGTATCTGGCACGAGCAGGCTGCATCACTGACCATTCCCCACATTCATCCCATTCCTCCATCATTACCATCAGTATGTTCGTCCTATCCAAGGATAACCCAGACACAAAACTGGATCGACCCCGCTATCACGTCACTTGGTAATGGATCATTATCTTCTTTCCTGTTTTACGTCTGCCATCACGTGAAGAGGCACGTGCCTGTCTTTGAACCTGTTACCGCTACCCACAGGCACACGCACGCACTCACGCATGCACTCACACACACACGGGCACACTCACGCATGCACTCACACACACACGGGCGCACTCACGCATGCACTCACACACACACGGGCGCACTCAAATGGGCACGTTCCCTCACACACGATCCATGCCAACCCCCTTCACTTCCACCCCCAAACACACACGCCCACGCACGCGATCTCACATACGCGTGCGTGCGCGAGAAAGAGAGAGACACGGAGAGAGAGAGAGAGAGAGAGAGAGAGAGAGAGAGAGAGACGCTTCAGACATTAATTATTGACATTGGCCTTATGTCAAGGGGATATAATTCTCAATTGTTGCGTCGTGTATGTGTGCGTGTGTGCGCGCGTGGTGTATGTGTGTGCGTGTGTGTGTGTGTGTGTGAGGGGGGTGGGGGGGAGATGTGCAGTGCGGTTTGGCTGACTGAAATGGAGAGGCACGTAAATTTCAGTAATCTGTATATTTGTATATAGCTATTTCCATTTGGTGCCATTTAATTTATCTTTTTATTTTCTATTCATTTTATTTGTTTGTTGTTTTCTTCTTATGATGGACATGTGCTGCTGCCAAAAAGAAAATCTCTGTACCAAAGTATAGACAATAAAGTTTGTGTATTGTATTGTGTATTGAATGGAAAAAAAACCAACAAAAAACAAACTATGAGCAGTAAATTAAACAATACTTGTCAATAAGCTTTTCTAGAACAAAGTAAGTTAATTGTTTATATATGCATGTGCCCGAGAAGAGAGAGAGAGAGAGAGAGAGAGAGAGAGACAAGACTGAATTCTTTATTTCCAAAAATAACAGATAAGCACGTGTGCGGGGTTTTTTTGTTCAAGACTGAATTCTTTATTTCCAAAAATAACAGATAAGCACGTGTGCGGGTTTTTTTGTTGTTTTTTTTTACCATACAGTCCCTGAAGGTGTCATCTCGATAGTCTGACATGTCAACAGTCCGACGTGTCATCAGTCATCGTAGCTATAGTCACAATTTAAAGTCCGATGTGAGGATAGTCCGACGTAGCAATGATCCGACAGGCAATACATCGACGGGTCATCAGTCTGACACGTTCCTTTTCTTTTTGTCCGACGTTGCATTGGTCCGATGTTCGATAGTCTGAAAATGTGAATAAATCTTGATCACACAGGGCCTGGCATTGCATCTCTCTCTCTCTCTCACCGGACAATTGACATGTCGGACAAATGAACACCGGGCTATTGACACGTCGCTCAAATGAACACCGGGCTATTGACACGTCGGGTTATTGACACTTCAAACTATCAGACAGTGGCCGCCCTGAATAGGGTCTTCGCTACACAACGATAGATAATAACGAAAGAGACAGAGGCAGAGAGACATATAGACAGAGAGAGTCTGAAGATCTATAGCAACAGACGAACAACCGGGAAAGGAATTTCGGTTAGCTGTCAGCATTCACAGACAGCTGACACTACCTCAGTGACAGAACTGAAGACAAAACCAATGCCCATTCGGTAAACCATGTCCAGTTGTTAATCCATTACCAATAGGTAATCGTTGTTCTGTATTCTCCATTTGAAGAGACCCAGGCTTTGACACACAATCGACAGACCTGGAGGAATCTGGTGAACTGTTCTGCTTTGCGGCATTCCAATGACTTCACGGAGTCAAGGGAGAAGAAGAAGAAGAAGTAGAAGAAGAAGAATTGTTCAATTTGTGTCTAGTTTGTCTACCGAAACTGGTTCTTTTCTTGCCCTTTTGCTTTCTTTCTTCTTTTGGTTGCGTGTATTCTTCGTTTTCGTTTTTTCTTGAACATGTTTTGGGTAAAGTTTACGTTTCATTTCATTGACTTTAAAACATATTCTTTCTTTTTGTTCCTTCTGTGGTTTTCTTTGATTATCTTCAAGAAGTTCAATCCCGTCATCTTTTGTATAATACCAACTTTCTTTCTTTCTTCTCCGTCTATTTATCCTTTTCCTTTATCAGCCTCACGTTGCATTTCTGTATAATACGAACTGCGCTCTTTCTTTCTATATATCTGTTTAGTTTATTGGTTTGTTTCTTTCTTTCTTGTTTCTTTCATTCTTCTTTTTCTCTTGTTTTTCTTTTCTTTCATTTCCCCTTCAACTCTTCATTGACTCGACTGTCAAAAAATTCTTTCTTTAGTTTTCTTTTCATTCTGTTTCATATGTCGTATTGTGTTGAAAGAGTTCGTCTTTTATATTGCACTTCACTGAAAATCAGTTTTTATTTTCTTTTTACTTCTTTTTGTATTTTCGTTTGCTTACGTATTTATTCCTTTATCTTATTCATTTTTTTCTTGCATTCCATTTTCAACCGATATCAGAATCTGCATTCAATGGTGCAGTTCACCACATAGGAAATTAATACAATATTGGACTGTGTAAGAAACCTTGCAGCATAATAAATGGAACGATACTGGGAGACAGAGACAGAGACAAACAGACAGACAGACAGAGACAGAGAGAGATACAGAGACACAGAAACAGAGAAGGACTTACAGAGAGACGGAGAGGGAGGAAGGAGGAAACAGAAAGTGAGAAGCAAATGACAATGTTGGAAAAATATAAAGTTAAACATACCTAATTCTTTCCTTGTCTGTGGATATTTTCCAGCAATAGTTATTTACCGTGAATCTAAACGATACCCTATTCTAAATAAAAAGTCGTTTTTTTTATTTGGTAACTTTCAATCACTTTGTGTTGTTTTCAACATCAGCAGAATGTACGGAATCGGGAAGAGAAGTGGTGGTAGGTTGTTGGTGATGTCAAGGAATTGACAGCCCATTCTACACGACCAGCATCCACCGTGAGCTGCCCGCGGTTCTTCCACTAAAACGTATCCCCCCCCCCTCCCCCCGTTCTGGATCTGGGCACTTCTTCGTCGTCGTCGTCTTCTACTACTGCCCCATTGTCTGAAGGCCGTAAGGGACGCGTTGGGGAGTGGGGGATGGGGGGATACGACTTCTGATCCGGCAACAACTTGTCCACATCTCTCCGTGCACTCTAACGATGTTGTATTCTTGTTCGCGCTTGGGACGAGCGAGGTGCCATTTGGCGAATTTTGGTTTTGTATGCCTTTTATCATACAGTGTTTTTGTGTGTTGTGTATACTTATGTTTATAATCTAGTTACCTTTTTTCAAGGATTATTATGTTGACGTTGATGTAACTGTTAGTTTTCTTTTTCAAGCCTCTGATGAGAAACTGACAGGGTGGTCAAGGGGAGATGTATGTCCTGGGCTGTTGTGCATGAATAGAACTGTAGCTGTGGCTGTTTTTTCTATTCAAGATGTTTGTTCGCTTGTTTGACTTGACTTTGTTTTGGTTTTGCTTGTTGTTCAGGACTGATGTGTAGTTCTTCAGCCCTGATATGGCCCGTGTAGTCGGCTGGGCTGTACACAGCGAAAGATAAATGGACCACAAGCATGGGGAGGAAGGACTGGGGGATGACGAAGTGGGGGCAGGGGGTGGGGTGTGTGTGTGTTTGTGGTGAGGTGGGGGGAGGGGGGTGAATTCACGTGCGTGACCTGTGACATTTTGCAACTAACGTGCTGCTGATGCTTCAGGCTAGTTCTCGTCAACTTCAGGGGGGCGCGAAGGAGGTCAGTTTCACACCAGCTGAGATGCGGTTTCGGTGTGCTCTTGCTTGTCCTGACAGAAAACACCAAT
>NC_134895.1:30932838-30967838 GCF_041734735.1 Babylonia areolata
TAGTGTGTTTGCTGTGAATAATGGATGATTTGTTAGTGTGTTTGCTGTGAATAATGGATGATTTGTTAGTGTGTTTGCTGTGAATAATGGATGATTTGTTAGTGTGTTTGCTGTGAATAATGGATTATTTGCTAGTGTGTTTGCTGTGAATAATGGATTATTTGCTAGTGTGTTTGCTGTGAATAATGGATTATTTGTTAGTGTGTTTGCTGTGAATAATGGATGATTTGTTAGTGTGTTTGCTGTGAATAATGGATGATTTGTTAGTGTGTTTGCTGTGAATAATGGATGATTTGTTAGTGTGCTTGCTGTGAATAATGGATTATTTGTTAGTGTGTTTGCTGTGAATAATGGATTATTTGCTAGTGTGTTTGCTGTGAATAATGGATTATTTGCTAGTGTGTTTGCTGTGAATAATGGATTATTTGTTAGTGTGTTTGCTGTGAATAATGGATGATTTGTTAGTGTGTTTGCTGTGAATAATGGATGATTTGTTAGTGTGTTTGCTGTGAATAATGGATGATTTGTTAGTGTGTTTGCTGTGAATAATGGATGATTTGTTAGTGTGTTTGCTGTGAATAATGGATTATTTGTTAGTGTGTTTGCTGTGAATAATGGATGATTTGTTAGTGTGTTTGCTGTGAATAATGGATGATTTGTTAATTGAGCTAACAAAACAGGAAATTCACAAAGAAGAACAAGAAAAGAGAGCGAAAGAAAGGGAAAGAGAAGGGGCAGGGTAGAGGGATAGACAGAAGAAGACCCAGACAAAGAAGAAGGAGGAGGAAGATGAAAAGGAAGAGGACGAGGAGGAAATGACAACGACAAAGACGACGACGACGACGATGATGCTGGTGGTGATGATGATGATGATGATAATAATGATAATGATGACGATGATGATGGCAGCTTTTAACCACAAGGATGACAATGACAATAACAACAAGAATATGAGCACCAGCGAAAAACTATCCAACCAGACACGCTACCTAACAATCAGACACGCTACCTAACAATCAGACACGCTACCAACCAGACACGCTACCTAACAACCAGACACGCTACCTACCAATCAGACACGCTACCAACCAGACACGCTACCAACCAGACACGCTACACGCTACCAACCAGACACGCTACCTAACAATCAGACACGCTACCAACCAGACACGCTACCAACCAGACACGCTTCCTAACAATCAGACACGCTACCAACCAGACACGCTACCAACCAGACACGCTACCTACCAATCAGACACGCTACCTAACAATCAGACACGCTACCAACCAGACACGCTACCTAACAATCAGACACGCTACCAACCAGACACGCTACCAACCAGACACGCTACCTAACAATCAGACACGCTACCTACCAATCAGACACGCTACCAACCAGACACGCTACCTAACAATCAGACACGCTACCAACCAGACACGCTACCAACCAGACACGCTACCTAACAATCAGACACGCTACCTAACAATCAGACACGCTACCAACCAGACACGCTACCTAACAATCAGACACGCTACCAACCAGACACGCTACCAACCAGACACGCTACCTAACAGTCAGACACGCTACCAACCGGACACGCTACCAACCAGACACGCTTCCTAACAGTCAGACACGCTACCAACCGGACACGCTACCAACCAGACACGCTACCTAACAATCAGACACGCTACCAACCAGACACGCTACCAACCAGACACGCTTCCTAACAGTCAGACACGCTACCAACCGGACACGCTACCAACCAGACACGCTACCTAACAATCAGACACGCTACCTAACAATCAGACACGCTACCTAACAATCAGACACGCTACCAACCAGACACGCTACCTAACAATCAGACACGCTACCAACCAGACACGCTACCTAACAATCAGACACGCTACCAACCAGACACGCTACCAGCCCGCCAACAAACAACTTCAGTTGATCTCCTGATGCCTGCGACAGTGTGGGTGTGTGCTTGTTTTGTTTTCACTGTGTGTTGTTGAGGTGTTGTGTGGAGGGAAGGGTGGGGGCAGGGAGAGCGGGACTGATTTGGGGGTGTTGCGTTGTGATGCACGCTATTTGTTTTGGATGTTTACTGCGGCCACTGATCTGAGTATGTACTTTTGATGCAATTTCTTGTCATAATTCGTCATGTTTGCCTCCTTGGTTGGACCAAGCTGCATGTTATCGAGTTTTGGGCTGATGTCATGATAGCGGTTTTTGTTTGTATGGTTTGGCTATGTTACTGCAGTTTGGTCTCAACTCGAATTGCAGAGAAAGGCTAGTGGTGCACGTGCTTTGGTCGCTGAGGTGAACAGGTGTTCACGATGTATTGTGAATTGTTGTGAATTGTACTAACATTATTGTCATTCCAGTCAGAACACATAGTGGTGTGTGCGGTGTCCTGTTGGATAGATAGCCCTCAGGGTCTTCAGTGTCATGGGACACTTGATGTTATAAGAAATAATCTAACTCTTTGATGCTGGGACAGTCGAGCTTTAGGAAAGCTGATGTTGAAGTCGTGGAATCCTCAGCGCCTGATTTGGGACCAAACCATTATTCCGCCTGTAAAGTTTTGAGCATATTCAACACATGAAAGGTGCAACAAGAAATAATTTTGGATGAACTGAAAGAAGACCACAAAATGGACAATTTTTTATATGTCAACATATATGCAAAGATTTATGAGAACTGTGAAAGACACACACACGCACACACACACACGCGCGCGCGCGAGCGCGAGCGCGCTCGCGCACACACACAATTCATATATATTTGTATGTATGTATATATATATATATATATATATATATATATACAATATTCTTAAATTGGAACTATTGTAACTGTAAAGTGCTTAGAGTAAAATCATTTGATTAAAATTGAGCGCTATGTAAGTAATTGTATGCAACACACTAGACGCCACGTTCTTGGCATCAGAGATCTTTTCCCATCCCTCTTGCGGCCAATCAGTGGCAGCCTCTGTGCGTGTGTGTATGTGTGTGTTTGTGTGTATGTGTGGGTCTGTGCTTTTGAGTGAGTTTGTGCATGCGAGAGAGTGTAAGTGTACACAAGTGTCAGGAGAGTTCTGTGCATGTGCGTGTGTGTGTGTGTGTGTGTGTGTGTGTGTGTGAGGGGGCGGTGGGGGTGCGGAGAGGAGGTGCGGTAGAGGATGAGGTATGTGAGTGTATGCATGCCTACACTGTGGGCGCAACAGGATATTGGAACGTATATATATATATATATATATCTTTGTATATATGTGGGGGATTGGGGGTGGGAGATATGGGCGTGTGTGTGTGTGTGTTTGTACAAGTAAGTGTTCATCTCTCTCTCTCTCTCTCTCTCTCTCTCTCTCTCTCTGTGTGTGTGTGTGTGTGTGTGTGTGTGTGCCGTGGAAGCTGCGATACATAGACTAGAAATGAGTGTGTGGAGGAGTGGGGTAGAGGAGGTGCAGGGTAGTGTGTGTGTGTGTGTGTGTGTGTGTGTTGGAGCTCATGTACGTTTATATGTATTTGACTGTGCTTTCATATCTGTGAAACTGCATGTTTGGTGCATATCTGTTATGCATGTGTGGGTGTATGTGTGAATGTGTGTCTTCATGTTTTACATTTATTTGCTTATTTATCATCATTGTTGTCTTATTTATTTATTTATTATTATTATTATTATTTTATTATTATTATCATTACTACTACCTTTTTTATATCATAATTATTTTTTATTTATCTATTTATTTGTGTAAGCTTATCTATTATTTATTCACCTTTTTTTCTCAGGTCCTGACTAAGCGCGTTGGGTTACGCTGCTGGTCAGGCATCTGCTTGGCAGATGTGGTGTAGCGTATATGGATTTGTCCGAACGCAGTGACGCCTCCTTGAGCTACTGAAACTGAAACTGTATATCATTATCATTATACTATTCAATCAAGCAGAGCGCTAAATAAGTAATTGTATATCATCGTTATTATACCAATCAAATCAAACAGCCAGACAACGAAATGCGCGATTAATCATATACATTATGTTTCCTTGTACAGCATATTTTCCTCTGTGTCCTCGGTGAGTGAAGGAAAAAGAACAGAAAGGAAACGAACAAAACAAAGGGGAAGAACATATACAACAGTAACGAGCAACAACAAAACAAAAAAGAACAACAAAAAACGATGTAGAATAAAAAAATATATATATAAAAAAAAAAGATCGCGAATAAGAACAGTTCAATCTGCCTTAATTTGATCCGCTAAAGTTCTTGTCAAGCAATCAACCATTCAATCAGCCAGTCTCCTATCACTCTCTTCTCTCCCTCCTTCTCCTCCTCCCTCTTTCCCACGTCCCTTTACCCCCCACGCCTCCTCAGTCTTGTGTTACAAATAGAAACTTATCAGTATGGCACGAATGTGATCGTCTAAAAACAGCGAGTCTCAAAACAGATGGAAATTCTAGAAGACGAGAGGTTTAAATCGTGAAAAAACAAGCCCTCCTACCCCCATGCAAACAATAAAAATGAAGTCAAGAGGCAGCTGTCAAGCATCTTCCATCACAACATAAAGACTCAAGTCCCTTTGTAACGCAGAGACAACGTGCTGCAAGGAAAGATAAAGACCCTCAATACCTGGCCGGGCGCAGTGAGATAGCAGAAAAAACCCACACTTCTCTTTGTGTTCTTCCTTCGTATTATCAGAATAGTTTTCCACCTGACGATTTCCGTTCCATGGAGCACGCACGTGAACAAAAATGGGTAGGCGACAGGTGTTTAGAATCCGGGGTTGAGAGAGAGAGGGAGGGAGAGAGAGAGAGGGAGAGAGAGAGACAGACAGAGACAGATGTACATAGACGCAGACAGTCAGACAGACAGAATGCGAATACAATACGAATGCGTTATTGATCTGGCGTTTAGCACATATAAAATTATGGAGGTTGATTTGACTCCAGACAAGTAAACTGTTTTGGCAACGGAAACAACATATATGGCGGAAATAGGAACCAAACATACAAGTAAAACACATAAGCAAAACTGTTGAAAACATGCACTAAAGGTGATAATTGTCTCATTTGTAATGCTTTTTAAACGAACATAGCCAGGTTGTTGAAGACTGTTGGCCTACTTCGATTGCAGCGAGAATGGATTATGTTTAGCTGGATGGATTATTACAGAATTTTGATGGCATGTGTTTGTCTCTGAGTTCTTTACATTTAGGACGAACCAATATAAAATGGACTCCTGCTTTTTGAACGGAACAACAAAACGGGCAGTTTAAACTCTCCAACGAAACATTCTGACAGTCACGCAAGCGGCGGGATTTCGAACGAGAGACACCCAGTGTAAACCGTGCCAATGCAGTACCCACCTGCATGTGATAAACATTTTTCACCAAATATGAACTAAAAGGAAACGGCGACTTTGATAAACAAGAAAAAGAAAACCGGTCTCTAGTAGTTATCTCAAAATGCCAGTCGTGCTAAGATTTCTTCAGTCTATTTTTAAAAATCGACAGAAGTCAACAACAGTCACCAACACCGTGGCTGTGCCATACATGGCCAAACCATAACGACATAAATGGTAACATACAGAGGATTCCCATGTAATCTTATCTTGACTGAGCATAGATAGTAATATATTGTGAGCTTTTTTTAAATTTTTATTTTATTTTATAGAAGTCTGTTCAAAGGCATTCTCAAAAGATGTTGCTAGTATTTAACAAAACAACACAAATGTTTATGAAAAGAGGAAATCGGTCAGTTTTTCCTAAACTAACGTGTTTTGAAAATGGATTCTAACGTTAAAAAATTCCCATAGAAAAGTGTGTGTGTGTGTGTGTGTGTGTGTGCGTGTGTGTGTGTGTGTGATTGTTCATATCTGGAATTTGTAGTACTGTCTTGGTGTATATAGATACACATAATATATGTGTTGTTCATGCATGTGCAGAGGTATGAACTTATGCACTATTGTATATATATTGTTTCATGTTAGGCGCTAGATGCCCATAGAGAGAGAGAGAGAGAGAGAGAGAGAGAGAGAGAGAGAGGGGGGGGGATATGGCAGCGTCAGGGTGTGTGTGGTTCTATTTCTCGTGCTAACCAAACTTGTACACAACGACGACTTTCGTTAGAATCGTGTTTTTACTTCCAGTTTAACTGCGAGCATTTTGTAATGAACTGTGTCACTTGGCTTTATTCACGGCCAGGACAAAATGTATAGCTTTGGTATACAGAATTATGACACGGGAAGAAAATGAACATTTTTAAATATATGTTTCCACTGAGACTGCTTGCTTGTAGGGACGCAGAGTTGAGTTTAACGACCTACTGGCTTTCGCCCTTCAGGTCAAGTTGTTCAGGGTTGTACAGTCGCTTACATGACTCAAAGAAATACTTCCATATACCCCCCATCCCAACCCTCCCCCCTCCCCTCCCCTTTCTCTACTCTTTATTGTAACTTCCTTTCTTCAAGTAAAGGCCACTTCGTGGCAAATGTCAACAATGTTGAAAAAAGGTGAACAAGGCTTGATATCAGAACCGGAAATTTACGAGATATAAGGAAGTTCATTTTATTGCATCGTCTGTGGCAAAGTAAATGTCAACACTGAATACAGGAACGACGCAGCTTCGATTGGTCACTCACTTCGGTGAACTGAATTCACGATTCTATTAACAAAAAAAAGGAGGAAAAAGAAAGAAGAAAAAAAGCGCACCTTATTATATTTTTATAGTTGTTTTTGGCAGCTACATATATATCCGCTATTGCAGCATCGGTTAGATGTTGGATTTCTGATCCAGTGTTCAGTAGTAACCAGAGTTCGATGGTCCGTTTAGGCATGGAGCTGTGTCCTTGGGAAACGCGCTTTGCTTCGATTTTCCTCACTTCACCCAGGTGTGAATGGGTGCTTGAGATGATGTGCAAGAAAGCCAAGGATATAGCAATGTTCTCGTCACCTGTCTGGGTCAAAACGACATGGCGACATGTGATGCCCCCATCTCTCTCTCTTTCTCCAATAGCCTGGGAAACTGATTGTATGATTGATATGTGACTGTCCTCTTCAGTTAGGGCTTTGGCCTAAATCTCAATGATACATTTCGTTTTCGTGTTCTCTGCAGTAGCCCGCACTTCCTGTCTGTGTTTGTCAACATACAGTATTTTTTTCTTTTAGATTGGGACATTCCTTGTACATGTATGTATGTATGTATGTATGTATGTGTGTGTGTATGTATATATGTATGTATGTATGTATGTATGTATAATTAACACTTGCAAATATATGTGTATCTCTGTATGTATGTATGAAGCCTATGTATGTATGTATGTATGTAATATGTCAGTTTCTGCGTGAGAACACCACGATGTTTTCTGTCAAATGAGTAAACTTATTCGTTGTTGTCAAGCAGATAAGAGGCTTTACGTTTCTTGTTGTATCACCAGGTGTACTATGTGTTGACTGACGCAAGGTGGGGAACTGAATGTAATTTTATTTGAATCCAAAGCCCACTTTTGCGATGTGTAATAAAGCGTCTGTAATAAAGCGTCCCTGAAAAACATGGTTCGTTTGGTCAGCGACGGACGGAAAGGTCCGTTTTCCAGCGCGCACTTTTAGTTCAACCACCGCCTTCATTGACTGCTCTCCCTTCATAACCAAGCCCCAGTAACAACTGAACACCCCATACCAATCCACTCTTAGCAGAAAAACGCTCCAAATTTTTAATGATTCCACTCATCCACTTAACTCCGTCTTTCAGAAACTCCCTTCTGGTAGACGATGTAAAATCCCTCTTGCAAAGAAGAATGTGTACAAAAAATAGTTTGCCCCTCTGCTGTTGCTGTGATAAATAATTCGCTCAAATAATGTTTTTATTCCATTGCCTGTGATTTGTTTATTGTTATGGTAACAGTTGTCTTTCTTCCCAATATGTATGCATGCATGCGTCTGAAGAAAGAAGTGAGGGGAGGGGGTGAGGGGAGAAGTGTGAGGGTGCGCGCGCGCGCGCGCGTGTGTGTGTCGCGTGCTCAGTGTTATTGTTTTGCCGCAGAGGGGCGTGAAAGGGGTTTTACATGCTTTTAGGCTTGGTAGCGGTTTTGACCATTCAACTGTGATTTCATGTCTGAAAGTTAAATTTGTCTTAATTTTCTTTTCATATCATGATTGATGTCTGTATAGCTGTAAGGGAAGTGTGTATAGGTTATCTGTCTATCTTCATTTCATTTGTGTCTTAAATGTTATAATTATCTTACTGAATATTTTCCTTTTATATCAATGAAATGTTTCACTTTATCTTAAAATGTAATTTTTGTTTTCTTTCCAGAATGTTTTCTTTTTACATGATGGTTCATATGTACGTTGTGATCAAGGAAGAGTGTGCCAGTTGCTCATTCGTTTTTCGGTTTTATTTATCGATGAGTAATAAAGTATTTTGAATTGAATTAAATTGAATTTAGCTCCACCGGACGACAGAATCAATCACGTGGCAACCGATGTGCACGTGCACCGGGCAGTCGTTGACTGCAGTGTACATGCCGGCAGTGTGTCGGAGTTACGTGACTGATGACTGCATCGAGAAATTGGACGCACCACCAACACCTGCAACAGATGAACAGGGAATGGCGTATGTGTCTCGGGTTCTGGGGATTTGGCAGAGCTGACATCGGTACAGTCATGATTATGTAGCGTTTGTTTTTCCTATAGTTAGCCAGTTCTTGTAATGAGGTGGATCAGACCAAATTAATGTGATCAGGCTTGTTTGTAATGAATGGTTATGTCACTTCTTGTGCGTCAACGCGGTGTTACACTGGATTAAACCAGAACCGGCAATGTAAATATATACATATAATTATATATTTTTGTTGTTGTTTTTGCCATCAGTGACGTCATTATCTCCGTGTTGAGCGCTGGTTGCGAGTTCAACTCACAACGTGTCACTCGTCACTGGCTGCCACGTGCTGCACGTGCACTGCTGCACCTGTCCCCGTGATATTGGGGAAGGGAAGGAGGGGCGAGGTGGGGGTGACAGTTGCCTGGGTTAGGAGAAGGGAGGGAGGTGGATAACAGGGGAGACGCGTCTCATCCACATCCATTCAGCAGTTTGCAGTTTCCAGTTAGGTGAGTGGGAGTTTCTGGGTTCGGGAATGGGATATGACAACGGCGTCATATGTTATCATTTCTTTGTTTCAATTTCTTTCGTTGTCAGGTATTCAATTGCATATTTATTTATTCATTTATTTATTTAAAATAATTTTTTTGGGAGTGTGTGTGTGTGTGTGTGTGGGGGGGGGGGGGGGGGGTGCTTCCCATTTTTGGTTCAATACACGGACACGGACAGGTGTGCATATCGTGCTACTGACAAAAAGAAAAAAAGAAAGAAAAAGATAACCAATTTTCAGACAGTCACTTTGTGTTATCTGCCTCTAGTTTAATCTGTAAAAGAGAGAGAGAGAGAGTGAGAGACAGGGAGAGACAGAGTGTGTGTAGACGTTGATGTGTGTTGGATATGTAAATGAATCGACATCATTTTGTTTGTTAGTTATTCTTTGGTCTTGTCTCCTGGTTTCTCTTACTGTCATTGTTGATGTCACAAGGTACTTCTGTCATCAAATCCACCAAACCAACGATAACAGGACTTATTATTCACAAGCATTATGTATGGTTCATATCCACGTGTAGTGTGCAGAAAAAGAATCTTCACCGTGTTAGGTTTTTGCCCGAGGGATGTTCTTGACAGCGTGTCTCATTTATCCCAACAGGGGTCACACTGGTGCGAACGAAAATAGCTGTCCATTGTCCCCGGTCTGTCCCGAAATATCGACCCCCCCTCCTCTACCCTGACCCTAGTCTGAGTACGTTCCGAAAATTATTGTTACAAATGCGTCTTTGGGGTAGGAAGCATGAAATTGCATAGAGAATGGATTTTTTTTTTCTCCGGAATATACTGAAATTGGGATTTGTCTGTGTTTTTGTATGTCTTTCTTTTCTTACAAAGTTGGTTTCTTTGTTTTCCTTTTTCTTCCTTCCGTCTTACCTCGCTTCTGTCTTGATTCAGCAGCAGCTGATCGGTGGATTTTAACATCCTCAGTGAGAAAAATAAAAAAGAGCCGTTGTACAACTTGCTGTGATGCATTATTGTTTAGCTTCAAAGATCTGATGAAAAACTTGGTTTTAACATAGATCATGGTTCACCAGTTAGAATTTCTTTCTTTCTTTCTTTTTGTGTAAGAATCTCGACCCATATAATGCTCAGATTTCATTTTGGTTTCATTTACAGCCTGACGCAACGTCTGGACACTTATCACCAACTAACTGTCCAGTAATTGAAGAGAGATGTAATTAATACATAACATTTATTTCAGATCAACAAAAAATATGCTGTTAGTGTATATATAAAACTGCACGAGGTGTATTCGTATTTCCGTCTGTTCAATTTATTCACACAGCCTGTTTTCCCCCTTTCCCATTTCATTGCAGATCACCAGGAACCCGTGTTAAAAGCCTGCTTCTGTAGCTGTGCTGCGACACCAGACCTGGACGGAAAACGCAAGGAACATATAATTTCTCCTGACTTCATCTGGTTACCTCTGGAACGAAGAAAGAAAGACGATTTCACGAAGAATCAGATGGTATTGAAGACGTTAACACATAAAGGTCAGACAAGACGCTGTTGTTCTTATACTGCCTTGAACTACATATATGTCTATTTTTTTCCTTTCCTCTGAGAAATGAAAAAAGAAAATAGACGAAACGATATCTAAAACGTAATCAAAACCTGGAAGAAAACTAGAAAGAACAGGGGAAGAGCAGCAACAGCCACAAAAAAAACACCCCCCCCAAACAAACAAAAAAAAACAACAACAAAAAAACAAAAACAAAAAAACAAACAGCACCAACAGCAGCAGTAACAACAACATACTAATGATGATGATAATCGTTATTGAGCTGGGAGCTTTTGGGAAATAGGAAAAAGAAGTGTAACACGAAAAAACAACAACAAACAACAACAACAACAAAAAAAAAACCACAACAAAAACAAACACAAAAAAACAAACAAAAAGACCACCAACAAGAAACAAAACAAACAAAAAAGCACTATAAATTAGACAACTATCATCATCGGATCAGCAAGCAGAAAGAGGAAAACGACGACAATAACAAACTGCGCAGAAAAGTCAATACCTTAGAGAGACACCAAGAACAAAAGCAAAACAGTGACGTAGTTAGTTATATGTGACAGAGAACAACGGCCAAACCGAAAACATTATCAGTTGACAGAAGCGAAGCAACAGTTCAACGATTAACTACGTGAACCAAACAAACAGTAATCTTAAATGTGACAAAGAAACAGAAAAGCAAGCATCAAAGGAACAAATCCCTCTGCTGCTGCGGATACTTTTCTCTAAACAGCCGGAATAACAACACACTGATCATACAGATCATCTCGCTAATGATCTATCGCCACTTTAACAAGATCTGACATAACTGTCCACCCTGAACCATGGCCACCTCTGTCATTCAGTACAACGTGTCCACCATCACCCGTCACCCTCTCCACCCTTCCTCTTCCTCCTCCCACCACTATGGCGGAGACCTTGTCGTTCCCCTCACCACCCACAACCACCTCATTGTGGACAGCGGCAGCAACGACAACCACCACCACCATCACCGCCATCAGTTCAACAACGCCACAGACGACAGCGCCAATTCCTTCCCCAACAACCACTACCCAACGGCTCCCTTCCCCAGCTGGCTGGACCCCAGTGACTACGGGGCGCACGCCGAGTTCTTCCACTACGAGGGGGACGTGCACCACCTGGCCCTCCCCTGGGTGCGCGAGCCCAACTTCCTGCCTCTCGTGGCCGTGCACGCGCTGACCTTTGCCCTGGGCATCGCGGGCAACGTGTTGGTCATCAGCGTCCTGTGCTGCGGACGTCCCGGGCGCTGCGTGACCTTCCCCTGCCTCCTCAGCATGGCCACAGCGGACGTGCTGTTCCTGGCGGTGTGCGTGCCTCACGAGCTGGTCGGCTACTTCCTGACCCACTGGGGGCTGTCCTCCTTCCTCTGCAAGCTGTCCGGCTTCGTGGAGATGCTGTGCGCCCTGGCGGCCGTGCTGAACCTGATCCTCATCAGTCTGGAGAGGTGGGTGCTTCCTGGGGGGGCGTGGAGCGTGTGTATGTGTGTTGTGCCTCTCTCTCTCTCTCTCTCTCTCTCTCTCTGTGTGTGTGTGTGTGTGTGTGTGTGTGTGTGTGTGTGTGTGTGTGTGTGTGTGCTGTCTTTCTCTCTATTCGTCTCTTTTTGTGTGTGGATGTGTTTTTGTGAATGGCTGTTTTCTTAGTTTGAAAGCTTGATGCTCGACAATACAGGTAACTTCACGAAGGTTTCATTAATTCGTTTGTTTGGTGTCCACAGACCTCTGTGGCTGTTTCTCTTTCCTGCATCTCTCTCTCCATTCCGGGGCAATGTCTCTCTGCCCCACTGCTCTGACCCTCTCATACTCCGTAACTCTCAGTGCAGCATGAAGATATTGTCTTCTGTTCCTTTTTGTTACAACAGAAATCTCTGTATGACAATTGGGCTGCTGTCTCTCGTTTTGTTGTTTTTTTGTTTTTTTTGTTTTTTGCTTTTGTTTTCTTTTTTTCGATTTTTTTCTGCAAGTGTATTGGTTTTACCACCAACCCTTTTGTTGCTGTTAGGGTTTTGTTGGATTCGCTAAGTGAATGTTGCACACGGGACCTCTGTTTATCGTATCATGCGAAAGACTGGCACCCAGACTGCAACTCGATGTGCTGGTGAAGGAGCCTGAGGGAGCAAACATATCTATGGGACTTGAACCCGCGGACACTCGCTTCCTAATCATGCACGTTACCACCAGGCCACCGCTCCACATTCTCTGGTTCCATCTTCTTTTTTCTTCTGCGTTCGTGGGCTGCAACTTCCACGTTCACTCGTATGTACACGAGTGGGCTTTTACGTGTATGACCGCTTTTACCCCGCCATTTAGACAGCCATACTCCGCTTTCGGGGGGTGTATGCTGGGTATGTTCTTGTTCCCATAACCCACCGAACGTTGTCATGGATTACAGGATCTTCTCGTGCGTATTTGATTTTCTGCTTGCGTATACATACCAAGGGGGTTCAGGCACTAGCAGGTCTGCACATATGTTGACCTTGGAAATCGGAAAAATCTCCACCCTTTACCCACCAGGCGCCGTCACCGAAATTCGAACCCGGGACCCTTAGATTGAAAGTCCAACGCTTTAACCACTCGGCTATTGCGCCCGTCGTCTGGTTCCATCAACCACATGACTTTTTCGGTTGCCACTTTCTAAAGAGGAGGAGAAATGAGAAATTCCAGACTCCGAACTCATCTTGATTCTGTCTGATTAAATCTGGCGTTTCTGTCACTTGATGTGTATTGGATTGATCAGTCCACAGAATTGTCCAGACGCCATGACAGCTCGCCGCACGTGACGTGACGTCTCGGTGTACGAGATTTCACCAAACATCCTGGTGTCGTGCCTGACCATTGAGTTGTGTGATGAGGACTTTGGGGATTTTCCTTTCCTTCAACGCAGTCTGTAAACTCTTTGGTGTGGTTCTTGTGTTCAATTAGAGCGTCTGTTACATACTGTAATAGGCGACACGGCGCGGCTTCATTTGCCATCAGGACGGTGTCCCTTGTTAAACCTGGTTCTAGCTTGTATGAAAAGGAAACACACACACACACACACACACACACACACACACACACACATACACACACACGCACGCACGCACGCACACACGCGCGCAAGCACTCACGCACAGACATGTACACAGCCAAACTTAGGCTACACATGCGGACATTCCCAATTATCATGTAAATCAGTCCAACACGTGTAAGGGAGTTAACTCTTTCCATACGAACGGCGAAAGAGACGACGTTAACAGCGGTTTCGCCCCAATTACCATCATCAAAATATTGCAAGTGGAAGGCTCTTATACTGAAGAAGTGAGTGTTGACAAAGAATACCACAATTCTGACGACGGAAGCTAAAGGTTGGGTCATTCAGACACTCACTGGACATCCGAGGGGTCTGTGTAGAGGAGAAGAGAGGACTGGCCGTACTGAGAGAGTTAAAGCCAAACAGACGTTCCGTGAATGTTGTTGGCAGACAACCAAGAACCAGGTGACAGAGAGACAGACTGAACCTGTGATTGTGATGGATGATTTCTTACATCGGAATCGTACCAACAGAAGAAATGTCCCTGGCCAATCAATGTGCTTTCCAAATCAGAAGGAGCGGTCATACGAACGAGTTCATCCTCAGACATGATAAGGACGATTCGAACCCCACGGTCCAGACTCGCCGCGTTTCGCACACACTGCCTCACCATGTAGCCGGAATTAGTGTGATAAAGAACGACGCTGACAAAAGAACATGACATGGTTCAGTTTCATCGGCGTGAATGGCCAGAGCTTGCTGGTTCTCTTTATTCTTTGAGTGGAAGTTTGTGTACAAGAGCTGTTTCGGACAACTCGTGACATGCCTTTTGTGGCCAGTTGTGAAACACACCAGTGCTGGGTGGCACGAGCGATCTTAGCATTGCAAAGTTTGCTTTGCTTTAAGAATCATCCAAAGCCTCTTGGAGTTAGCACAGACAGGAAATTTCTTATCGCTACGCGCTGCTAAGATCGCTCATGTACCCCTGCCCGGGTCGCTAAGTTTGCTTAGAGTTAACGTTTTCAATTCTTCGCTGGGTCCATAGACTTAAGAACGTAACTGACGCTAGCAAACTTAGTACTTCAAAGATCGCCCAGGTAACCCAGCCCAGGTGTCAGTCGTGCCTGTCAGTACCAGGAGTCATCCGTTCGGTGTTCAACACGCACTGTTTGAAACGAACGGGGTGAGACGGTCCTTCCCCACATTTGTGAGGGCGACAGGTGTTCTGTTTCCCATCCGGTTCAAACGGCTCTCCCGAACAATTAGACTGAAATGGCTGGTGTCGTAGCTCTTTTAAAGACGTATATCGCTGTCAGCGAGGTTTTTCTTATGGAAATGCCAACACTAGTTCATTCAATCCTTGACTGCGTCACCTCATGAATGTATAACTGGTACAACCACAGTTGCACTCTCTCTCTCTCTCTCTCTCTCTCTCTCTCTCTCTCTCTGTGTGTGTGTGTGTGTGTGTGTGTGTGTGTGTGTGTTTATCTGCACCTCTTCATTATCTGCTCGACAGAAAAAAACCCGTCATTCTAAAACACCAAATTGTTCGAAGCCGTGTGCTTCGTAAGAGCATAAATTGCTATTCTTGGTGGTTGTTTTCTTTTGATTGAAAACAAAATGGCGCTCATTTCGAATTTAGTTTGTATTGGTTATGGCTTCCGACACTGATGGGGAATTTCACAAACAACTAACGGCATGGAACACACACATTCATTAACACAATGCCAGTTATCATGATTTCAAAAAGTGGCATACACACACATTCATAAACACAATGCCAGTTATCATGATTTCAAAAATTAGCATTCGCACACATTCATTAACACAGTGCCACTTATGATTTAAAAAAAGTGGCATACACACATTCATTAACACAATGCCACTTATGATTTCAAAAAGTAACAAGTTGAAAATAGGCATTTCCATGCAATGAAATTGTTTTTCTGTTCAAGGTTGGTCAAGCAGTACGAATGAAGTCTGGTTCCAGACAAAAAGCAAAATGCTGGAGTGAATTGGGTCACGGCCTGGTGCCCTTTCTCTCTGACTTCTCTGCTGCTCGGAGTGTCGCGGTGTCATGACAGGCTTTACTTCCCCTTGAAATCATTATGGTGGCCTTGCTCAGGGCCTTATGTTATGCTCGCATGTCCTCCGGTGGTTTGAACGACTCTCTCTCTCTCTCTCTCTCTCTCTCTCTCTGTAGCCGAACCTTTGTGTTGTCATGAAAATTTGGCAAGATTATGTTGCTGACGGGTGTATTTCACGGAACTTGAACAAACATTCCATGAAACGACTAAACTGGTCTGTCTTCCATTATGATCATTCGTGCGTCTTGCATCTTTCGTTCATTCTTTGTATCTGTTTTTTTTTCATGCCTTGTCTCCAAATTAGAAGAGCGTGACAGATTCTACTGTCTCTTCACCATGCAGAAGATTTGAAATGGTCGTCACAGCTTCTTCAAATTCCTCAACCCTGAGCATTCTTCCAACTTACTCTTCCATGTTCTCTCCGTCCATCCTTGCGGACACATCGATCAATCTTCTGAGCCCAAAGCGGCAGCTTTGATTATTTCTTTTCCCCATAAGCCATGTCTCATTTTCTTCGATTGCCGTTTTCTCCGAGTCTGTGAGCTGTAAGTATCTGCGTTAAACTGGCAACGGTGGAGGAGAGCATTTTGGATTCGTTCGAACTGCGACAGACTCTTCTGAATGAATGGGTTCTCAAGCTCGTCTGACTGTCTGCTCTTTTCGTCTGTAAAGGAATCAATTTCACACTCTCTTCATCAACTTCTTTTCTTGCGTTCGAGGACTGCTACTTCTGTGCGAGTAGGCTTTTACGTGTTTGACCGTT
The DNA here is from genome assembly GCF_041734735.1 of Babylonia areolata. NCBI lineage: Eukaryota > Metazoa > Mollusca > Gastropoda > Neogastropoda > Buccinidae > Babylonia > Babylonia areolata. The sequence goes on from NC_134895.1 coordinate 30,949,379, forward strand.
TTGATGCTGTCATGTAGTCAGCCATACTCCATTTTTTGGGTGTGTGTGCATGCTGGGCATGTTCTTGTTTTCACACCCCACCGAACGCTGACATGCGTTACAGGGTATACTATGCGCGTATTTGATCTGTATGCGTACGAAGGGGATTCAGACACTAGCAGGTCAGGACATCTGTTGACCTGTGAGATCGGGAAAAAATCTTCATCCGTAACCAAGGATGTGCAATCGGGATTCGAACAAAGGACATAGATTGAAAGCCCACTTAACCACATCCGCCCCCGTTCCCCCTCCAACTCTCCCCACCCCGATAACAAGACAGAACAGTGCAAGCCTCACGTTGTAGACACTTGCAGTTATGTAAAGCCTTGGTTAACTGCCAGTCCATTATTTGTTTTAGTGGCGAGGTCATCAGCCAGAAAATCTGAGAAATCAGACAAATCCAATAGTTGTGTGAGAAACAAGACTTTATTAAAGCTTGGCAACTCGTAATTGGCTAATGAGTGGATAGAATGGGTCACTGTTTAAAACAAACTGAAACAACAACATTTGCAGTCATCTACATTTGACATAAACGTCATGGTATCCATAATCAACAGAACGTGTCCGCTTGTCTTTACATCTCTCCTTACATGCAGGAGGTAGCGAAAACTAGGATCTCTTTGTCCGAATGTCTGTCTCTCGATCTGATTATTGTGCAACATTGTACACACCGGCAGATGTCAAGTGATCGAGTTGAAATTTGACACCCTGACCAGTTTCCAGGTCCACGTGGCTTGAGCCAGCTGCAGAGTGGATGTGCTGCTTTTCAGTCAAGGAGATTTTCAGCTGAAGGGAGATAAAGTCGAAGCGATGCAGAGGCTAGTTGCCCGGAGGACGTTTTCAATGGCGCTCAAAACAACTCTGTTGGAGTGTACAGCTCTTTGTGGTAGGGAGACTTTGAACGCAAGGAAGTTAGGATTCTTACTTTTTCTTATTTTTCTTTCTTTCTTTTTGTCTGTGTCTCTGTCTATGAACGTGGCACTCTCATCCTCGCTCTCTGTCTGTCTCTGTTCTTCTCCCTCTCTCTCTCCCCCCTCTCTCTTTCTTCCGCCCGTGTTTAAATTTTTTTTAACAAAAATAAAAACCATTAAATTCATAGCAAATAAATTCTTTCCCATGACGTCAATGCAATGTGGTGTAAAATATAAATCAAATGAACATTTCCGGGTCATTTGGCTTTGTAATGTTGGATGATTTCGATATTTTCTAAGTTCACTATCAATACAAGTACAGCAGCAACATAATCAAATATTGTTTTTACAGGTATGTAACAAAGTATATACATGATGATGCGTTTCCCTTTGCTGGTAATTCAACATAAACAAGGCCTTCAAGACTCACTTTAAAAAAAAACCCAAGCTTTTTATGTATTGAGTATAATTTCAGAATGTAATGTTTAAGATGAGAAAGATCAGTTTAAAGCAAATTAAGTCCCCTAGCATTAATTACAGAGTAATTTCCCTTTTTTACTATCTGCACCAAAACGTTTGCAAAATAAATAAAACTTCCATGCTTAGCAAAAGAAGTTCCTGTTTGAACAAAAAATGATGATAATGACTGCTCTTGTTGTTGGGTCAGAATATCAGATCAAAGTGCCAAGTTTAGAGAATACAAAAAAATGTAAATATAACAGTAAATGCAGTTTGCATATAATTAGGCTTTATTTTTTTTGGTGCCCATCCCAGAGGTGCAATATTGTTTAAAACAAGATGACTGGAAAGAACTGAATTTTTCCTAATTTTATGCCTAATTTGGTGTCAACTGACAAAGTATTTGCAGAGAAAATGTCAATGTTAAAGTTTACCACACACACACACACACACACAGAGACAACCGAACACCGGGTTAAAACATAGACTCACTTTGTTTACACAAGTGAGTCAAAAAGGAGAATGATCCAAACCACGTTTCAACTGTTTTTTCATGGCCTGGCTTCGCTAACGAAGATCTAGGAAGGGCGTTGTCCACGTCTGATGCAGGCACGCTCATGGCTGACAAGGCCAATGCGGGAAAAGCAGAGTCGGCCGCAGCGGTTGCAAGGGAAAGTCTGGTCTGGGTTCGCGGCTGCAGCGTCGTGGTTCTTCCTCCTTCTGCGTTTGTCCTCAAGGCTGGCCCTGCGGTTGTTTTCGAAGGAGGAGACAGCTTGGTGGATGGTGCGTCGCCAGGTCTCTCGATCAGCGGCTACTGCGGACCACTGGCAATGGTCAATGTGACAGGCACCGAGAGCTTTCTTCAAGGAGTCTTTGTATCTCTTCTTGGGTGCTCCTCTGTCACGGTGGCCAGTGGACAGTTCGCCATACAGCGCGATCTTGGGCAGGCGGTGGTCCTCCATCCTGGACACGTGCCCTGCCCAACGTAGCTGGGTCTTTAGCAGCACTGCCTCGATGCTGATAGTCTTTGCCTGCTCCAGGACCTCGACATTTGTGATGTAGTCACTCCAGTGGATGCTGAGGATGGTGCGAAGGCAGCGCTGGTGGAAGCGATCAAGCAGTCGTATGTGGTGCCGGTAGGTGACCCAGGTTTCGGAGCCATACAACAGGGTGGGCAGTACAACAGCTCTGTACACGCTGATCTTTGTGTCTTTCTTCAGGTGTTTGTTGTTCCACACTCTCTTGTACAGCCTGCCGAATGCGCTGTTTGCCTTTGCAAGTCTGTTGTCGATCTCCTTGTCGATCTTGGCGTCAGACGAGATGGTGCAGCCTAGGTAGCTGAACTGGTGGACCGACTTCAGCTCTGTCTCACCGATGTTGATGTGAGGAGCGTGGAATTCTTCCTGTGGGGCAGGCTGGTGGAGAACTTCCGTCTTTTTCAGACTGACTTCTAGGCCGAAGAGCTGCGCAGCCTCTGCAAAGCAGGACGTTATACGCTGCAGGGCCGCTTCTGTATGGGCGACGAGGGCAGCATCGTCGGCAAACAGAAGCTCTCTGATGAGTTGCTCCAGTGTCTTGGTGTGGGCCTGTAGCCGCCTCAGGTTGAATAGGCTGCCATCAGTGCGGTATCTGATGAAGATACCGTCGTCGTCGCCAAGATCTTCAGTGGCCTGTTGGAGCATCATGCTGAAGAAGATCGTGAAGAGGGTCGGCGCGAGGACACAACCTTGTTTCACTCCATTTCCAATTGGGAAGGGCTCCGAAAGGTCGTTGCTGTGTCTGACCTGTCCACGCTGTTCCTCATGTAGTTGGATGACCATGCTGAGGAATTTTGGGGGGCATCCTAGACGTTTCATGATCTCCCACAGACCTTTTCTGCTCACGGTGTCGAAAGCTTTCGTGAGATCGACGAATGTCGCATACAGTCCTTTGTTCTGTTCCCGACATTTTTCTTGTAGCTGTCTGAGAACGAAGACCATGTCAGTGGTGCCTCTGTTGGCTCTAAAGCCACACTGACTCTCTGGGAGATGTTCTTCGGCGATAGTAGGCACCAGCCGATTTAGGAGGACTCTGGCGAGGATCTTGCCTGCGATGGAGAGCAGAGTTATCCCCCTGTAGTTGGAGCAGTCCGACTTTTCTCCCTTGTTTTTATACAGGGTGATGATGACTGCGTCACGGAGGTCCTGTGGTAGTTTGCCTTGCTCCCAGCAGCAGACAAAGAGGTTGTGGAGTTTGGAGTGTAGTGCTGGGCCTCCATTCTTCCACGCCTCCGGCGGAATTCCGTCAACCCCTGCTGCCTTGCCACATTTCAGCTGTTCAATGGCCTTGACAGTCTCTTCTAGGGTTGGTAGCTCGTCCAGTTGTAATTTCACTGGCTGTTGTGGGATGCGGAGAATTGCCGAGTCTTGAACCGTGCGGTTGGCGCTGAAGAGGGCCTGGAAATGTTCCGACCACCTGTTCAGGATCGACGTCTTGTCTGTGAAGAGCGCCTGGCCGTCTGCGCTGCGCAAAGGACTCTGGACCTGGTATGAGGGACCGTACACCGCCTTCAAGGCTTCGTATAAGCCCCGGTAGTCACCAGTGTCTGCACAAAGCTGAGCCCTCTCTGCCAGGTTGGTCCACCACCCATTTTGAATCTCACGAAGCTTGCGCTGGAGGTTGCTGCATATGAGCCGGAAGGTTGCTTTCTTCACCGGACAAGACGGTTGTGCAAGGTGAGCCTGGTGGGCTGATCTCTTCTTCGCCAGCAATTCTTGGATCTCCTGGTTGTTTTCGTCAAACCAGTCCTTGTTCTTTTTCGACGAGAACCCTAGGACTTCTTCAGAGGACTGCAGGATGGCTGATTTCAGCTGTGCCCATAGTGCTTCTGGAGAGGGGTCTGTGGGGCAACTGGGGTCTTCAAGTTTGTCCTGAAGCTTCGCCTGGAATTCAGCTTTCACTTCAGCTGACTGAAAGTTGCCGACCTGGAATTTCTTCCTAGGAGCTCCTCCTTTCTTTGGTTTGGGCTTGAAGTGGAGCCTGAGCTTGCTGCGGACGAGGCGGTGGTCAGTATGACACTCCGCGCTGGGCATCACTCGGGTGTGTAGGACGTCTCGTACGTCTCTCTGGCGCATCAGGATGTAATCAATGAGGTGCCAATGTTTGGACCGAGGATGCATCCACGTTGTCTTCAGGCTGTCCTTCTGCTGGAAAATGGTGTTGGTGATGGTAAACTGCTGCTCTGCACAGAACTCGAGAAGAAGGCGCCCATTGTCGTTGCAATTACCAACGCCATGCTTGCCAAGGACTCCTTTCCAGGCTTCTGAATCTTGGCCAACTCTGGCATTGAAGTCGCCAAGGATGATGACCTTGTCGTCAGCAGGGGTGTTCTGAACGAGGTTGCGCAGATCAGTGTAAAACTTGACCTTTTCTGTGGGGTCCGCTTGGAGGGTTGGAGCGTACACGCTGAGCAGAGTGGCATGCTGTTTGTTCCGTAGTGGGAGGCGCATGGACATAATTCGGTCTGAGTGTCCTGTTGGCAGGTTTTCAAGCTTGGAGGCAACTGTACTTCATTTACATATAGAGCGTAACTCAGCGTGAGAAGAGACCTATTTAAAACACGTATCTGCTGTGCTGTTTTTATCTGCAACACAGTTCAACATAGAATGAGACTAGTTTAAAACACGCATACACTGTGCCACGTTTTAATACAGACAATATTAACAACATAAACAAGACCAGTTAAAAGTACGTATGTTGTGCCACGTTTTAATACAGACCATAACAACATAATCAAGACCAGTTTAAATTGTATGTCTGTTGTGCCACGTTTTAATACAGACCATATCAACATAATCAAGACCAGTGACGAGATAACTCGTCATCGCAAGCATGTACGCTTCGCTGCCACAATGACGAGACAACTCGTCATCGAAATAATCGGAGTTTTCTCTGGTTTGCATTCAGTTCGTTGACGAAAATGCTGGTCGCTTTAGTTTGGTGAATCTTTCTAGATTCTATTCATAGCTAGAAACCCCATCTACGTCATGGGGTAGTCCTTTATTTGAACGTTTTGGTTGGGTCACTGTCGCAGTGTTTTGCCTGGCTCCTTTCCTCGCTCGCTCAACAAAATGTCGGACTGACGCCGTGCTCAAGACATGCGACCGTGGCGAACTAAATCAGCCAAGATTGCTTTAGCTGATGCTAAGAAAGAATTGAAGCGTAAATTCGAAGGAGAAGACAGCGATGAACATTTATAGGACGATTTAATAGAAAATAAGGGGAACAATCAAGAGAGTGGCCAAGATACGGTTATCAGTGAGTGATGCCGGCTGCACAACTGTAGCAGACGACACAAACTAACCGAATTATTAGCAGGACACATTGTCAGCGATTTTCTTGGCACTCAGACAACGCGGTCTGATGAGAACTGGAGAAAGTGACCATGTAAGAGGGGTGAAGAGGAGGGGGGTGGAGACTGAGGGGGCGTGGCCTCACATCCATATTTTCGCTTGGAGAAGTCACAATGCATTGTGTATCTATCTCTTTAAAATATATATTGTGGCTGTTCTAGTATGATTTTGTGTGTGCAGATATCCATTTGTCCAGAAAATATGATATTTTAGTGCAAACTACCTGACTAATGTTTGTAATGAACAAGTTGAAAATGTGACAAAAACAAAACACTGATTTCAAAACAACAGCATGTCACTAAAAATAAATAAAATGGGAAAACATCATGTGTTTTGTATTCTTTATTCATTTACCTTTCAGAAAATATATACTTTTATGGGTCTTTCTCAAATAACAAAGAGCACATAATTTTTTGCCGAAAATTTATACCCGTTTTTTTGTGTGAAAAAACCCTGGCAAATAGATTTCACTTAAATCTTATTTTCCTGGCAGCGAAAGGGTTAAATTTTTAAGTATGTCTGTTGTGCCACGTTTTAATACAACCATACAACATAATCAAGACCAGTTTAAAGCACGTCTGTTGTGCTACGTTTTAATAGAGACCGTAACAAAATGATCAAGACCAGTTTAAAGCACGTCTGTTGTGCCACGTATTAATACAGGCCATATCAACATAATCAAGACCAGCTTAAAGCACGTATGTTGTGCTAAGTTTCCATACAGAATAGACTATGTTTTCAAGTTTCCAGTCTCGATCCGCTGCTACAGAAATCAGCAAAAGACTTGTTACTTTCACCAGTGATGGATACCACTTGGAGTTGGGTGCCAGGGGAGATGTTTTCTTCAGGAGCTGTTGAATGATTGAAGGGCCGAGCGAGGTCGTGGTCAGGGGGAGTGGCCGCGATACCTGGTCATCAAGCCGCTGTAGCATGGCTGCTGCACTGCCTGCCGTGGACCGTGTTTTTCTTGCGTTGGAACTAGGAAGAGAGAGAGAGTGGGAGAGAAGTGTGTGTGTGTGTGTGTGTGTGTGTGTGTGTGTGTGTGTGTGTGTGTGTGTGTGTGTGTGTGTGTGTGTGTGTGCGTGTTGAATGTATGCATGAGAGGGAGAGAGAGAGAGAGATTGACGCGGGGGACGGGGCGTGAGTTCAAAACTTCCTCGAAGAGATGTTCATATTATACATATCGATATAAATTACTAGGGGGCAGTGTTTTGAGAGATTGGTTAGTATAAACCACAGCAAATTTATCGTCCCACCAAAACGGACATCACTGAAAAATTCAGCTACACACCTCCCCTCTCCCGTACTCAAAGCCCAGATGAAAAAACCCTCCTCACCCAGCTGGCGTGGACTGGAACCTCCGACCTGGGAGTTTGCAGCCTCCCTGTCTGGCACTTCACCACTGTGGGCACCATGCGGCTGCCAACGGGACAGAGAGAAATCAACACCCCTATCCCCCTCATCGCCCCGTTCTCCTCCACCACCCCGCCTCCGCATCCTACCCCCAGCCCCTGACACCCTGTGTGTGTGGTGTTGGCCCTGTGATAACGCGTCCGCTCATGAAGCGAGAGAATCTGAGCACACTGCTTCGATCCCCGCTCGCACCAGTATTTTTTCCCCATCCTAGAATGGTGGTCTGGACGCTAGTTATTCGGATGAGACGATAAACCAAGGTCCTGTGTGCAGCATGCAGTTGCCGCACATAAAAAAAAACAACCACAGCAACCAAAAGGATTGTCCCTGGCAAAACTTGTAGGAAAACAAGTATACTTACAGGCAGAAAAAGGAAACTAAAGTGGCGCTCTGATTGTAGCGACGTGCTCTCCGTGGGGAAGAGCAGCAGAATTTCACACAAAGAAGACTGTTGTGAGAAAAGAGCAGTACAAAACAATACAACATGCACTTTTTACGACATACGAAAGGATAGACGCCTTAAAAGAAGCTTCCACTCCTGTCTCCCATAGTTTAAGTGGCGCGGTAATCAGCCCTAAAAAAAGCAAACACTTTCCAGCAGTAGTTGTGGGGAGAAGCAATGGACAGTGTGGCTGCCGGTAATTGGCTGACTGCAGAGCGGAGACGATGGGTCTGAGGGGAACAGGGTAAACTTGTGTGGAGGACTTGGTGCTTTTGAGGCCAGCCACTTGGGGTGTCCACATCCTCGGTACCTTTTCTGCTGTAGATCCCTGTCACACGGAAGGTTGTTGTAGCTGTCTTCATCTATGTGCCCGTGGAAGATACAGGAAGACAGGGCATTGGGTGGTATGTGTGTGTGTGTGTGTGTGTGTGTGTGTGTGTGTGTGTGTGTGTCTCTCTCTCTCTCTGTGTGTGTGTGTGTGTGTGTGTTTTTGTATCTGTGTGTGTGAGTGGTCAGTGAATAGGGTGAACACACACACACATGCACACACACACACACGCACACACACACACACACACACACACAAAGAAAAAAAAGAAACAACAACAACACTTCTATTCCACATCCTCCCTCCACATATACATACACGAACACACAACCACATAACCCCGCCCCCACACACACACACACTAGCTAGTGTAACCAACTGAATGTTTTGTTTTTTATGTTCAACATTCTTCTTCACAGATCTGTATTCGGGAATCCTGCACCTCGTTGTGGCACGGAGGGACCATATAATGCAGAGAGTGGAAACTCGTGATTCACCATTTAAAAAATCAACCTCTGGGTTCGTTTAATTGATTAAAGTAATAATGGATCCAGTCCACATGATGGCTTTAAAACTGGTCTCCATGCCGTAGTCAGCTCCATCATTCACACACATGCCGACGTGCATAGCTTTCAAAGTGAAAGTGACAACAGAAAGACTGCCACACAAACAGACAAGTACACAGACAGGCGGACAGATAGACTGACAAGCTACAGTTAAGCAGACAGACGAAGAGACAAGCAGACAGGGTGACAGACAGACAGACAAGCACAAGGATAAGCAGACAGAAAGATAGACAGTCAAGCACAGAGATAAACGGGCAGACAATCGTACAAACAGGAAGATAGAAAGACAGATAAACAGGCAGTCAGACAGACAATTACACAGTCAGACAGATTGTCGGACGTAAGTACAGGCAAGCAGACAGACAGACAAGCAGACAGACAGAGACACGCACAGCAACAGACATGCAAGCAAACAGATGGACTGACGGACGGACGTACAGACAAGCAGGCAGGCAGGCAGGCGGACCAACAGAAATAACAGGGACCAACGAACCAAAGTAAATTTTTTTTCATCTGTGATGTTTTTCCACTCGTTCCTGGCTTGAAAATAATGACGAAAAAACATGGAGGGCTGTATTCTGTATCACCCCTACCACAACAGGAATCAAAGGTTTGAATATTCTTCTTTTTTAGTGTGTGTGTGTGTGTGTGTGTGAGCGAGAGAGAGAGAGAGAGAGAGAACGTCGAGCAAGCAATGACATTACCTTGCTGGCTGTAAAAATTACACTGGATAAACAATTGTGTATCTACCTGTCTCTGTCTGTCTCCAAATCTCTCTCTCTCTCTCTCTCTCTCTCTCTCTCTCTCTCGTCTGTCTTGTATAATTTAAGAGTACAGTACATACCACTGAAATATTTTAAGTTCCCAAGTCAGTTTAGACTGTCGTTACTTATGGCATCAGCGCATGAACAAACTATTAGAAACCTATCAATCTATTTGTATAAATCGTTTAAGCTCCGATCTGTTCTTATGTCTTAGTGTATCCAGTAACGACTACATACGGACGATGTGTATAACGTAACTGAGCGTTATTAGCCACGCATGTAAGAGTTATTATTTAGCGTATATCATATATCATTTAGGTGTATAAATGTCAATTGAATACAATATGTTTCATATTGTGTATTATGTATTACTAAGGTGAGGGCATATTACTTAGAAATAAGGTATGATATATTTATGTTATCTGAACGAATGTCATTTTTCAATGCACGATGCGATGTCTATGAAGAATTTGTGACACCCTTTCATAAGGGGCAATGGCCTATAAATGAATAAACCATTCATTCATTCATTCATTCTCTCTCTCTCTCTCTGTCTCTGTCTCTCTCTCTCTCTCTCTCTCTCTCTCTCTCTCTCTCTCTGTGTTCAGTATGGTCTCAGTCACACAGCAAAATTGCGTGCGTCCAATGTCTTCCATTTTATGGTATTGTGAAAGGAAAACTATTCCACCTCAAGCGCCTTCTCAAGCATATCTCTCTTTCTCTCGGTATCTCTCTGTCTCTCATCCTGTCTCCTGTCTCTCTCTGTCTCTGTCTCTGTCTCTCTCTCTCTCTCTCTCTCTATATATATATATATATATGTCTGTCTTTCTCTCCCCCCCCCCCTCTGTCTCCCCTCTCTATGTCTGTCTTGCTCCCTCCCGGTCTGTCTCGCTTTCCTTTTTCTCAGCCACTTTGAAGGATCTCTTCTATTGTACGAATCCTCTGTTCTTTACTGTTACACTCCTTCCCGTTCTCTCAGATCTGCAGAAACGATCCTTTCATTCTCCAAAGTCTCTTCAAAGACATTCTGTCAAAGGGCCTTTGAGTATCAAGCTCTTTCTGTCTGGAATTCTCTTCTTATTGGATCTCCGTCGCCTGCTAAGTCTGTCCACTTCCGAAACAAATCCAAAGATGGATCCATTAAACACGGCCTATGAATGGAGTTTAGCTCAGTCTTCCGTTTCCTTTTTTCCTGATTAAGTCTCCACGTGGCGTGTGTGATGTGATGTGTGTGTGTGTGTGTGTGTGTGTGTGTGTGTGTGTGTGTGTGAGAGAGAGCTTGTGAGCGTGTGTGTATGCGTTATTGATTTGATGATTCATGTTCGCAGTATGTAGTACTGTCTTCCTGTAGGCTGTATTTTTTCTCGTTCGTCATTAAGCGCCGCTACGTGTCATTATGTGCTGTTTGTGTATTGTTTCATGGGAGGGATTAGGCCCCACTGAATGGGAAGATTTCGCCCCACTGAATGGGAAGATTTCGCTGTGAAGGTACTGTATATGATTATCATCCATCTCTCTGACGCTATCATGAAGGCTTTATTTCACCACGCAACCATTATAGTGCCATTGCCCAAGGATCAGAGATCTTTTCCCACCCCTCTTGCGGCCAATCAGTGGCAGCCTCTGTGCGTGTGTGTATGTGTGTGTTTGTGTGCGTGTGTGCGTGCGCGAGGGTGTAAGTGTATACAAGTGTCAGGAGAGCTCTGTGCACGTGCGTGCGCGCGCGCGCGCGTGCGTGTGTGTGTGCGTAGAGGATGAGGTATGTGTGTGTATGCATGTCTACACTGTGGGAGCAACGGAATACTGGATCGTGCGGGTGTGCATATATATATATATATATATATATATATATATATATATATATATATATATATCTATATATGTATATATATATCTATATATGTATATATATATATATATATATATATATATATCTATATATGTATATGAATATGTACATATGTGTGGGGGGTGGGGGATATGGGCGTATGTATGTGTGCGTGTACAAGTGTGTGTGTGTGTGTGTGTGTGTGTGTGTGTGTGCGCCGTGGAAGCTGCGATGTGTAGCCTAAAAATGAGTGTGTGGAGGAGGGGGGATGCAGGGTAACGTGTGTGTGTGTGTGTGTGTGTGTGCGTGCGTGTGTGCGTGTGTTGGTGCTCATGTACGCTTGTGTGTATTTGATCGTGCTTTCATATCTGTGAAACTGCTTGTTGCATATCTGCTATGCATGTGTGTGCGCGTGAATGTGTGAACGTGTGTCTGCATGTTTTACATTTATTTGCTTATTTATCCCTTTTTTGTGTGTGTGTGTGTGCGCGCGCGTGCCTAGAGTTGACTTAATCAAGATTTTGCACCTTTTAAATATTATTATTATTAGTAGTATTTTTATATATTTATCTATTATTTATTTTATCTTATTATTATTTTTAAAATTATTTCTATTATTTATTATTATTATTATTTTTTTTTTATCTATTGTATTATTATTATTATCAATTAATTAATTTCTTTTTATTTATTTATTTTTTTACTTTATTTTATTTATTTTATTTTTATTTCATTTTATTATTTTATATTTATTTATTCATTTTATTGATGCATTTATTTATTATTAAAAAAAAAAAAAATCTCACGGCCTGACAAAGCGTATTGGGTTACGCTGCTGGTCAGGCATCTGCTTGGCAGATGTGGTGTAGCGTATATGGATTTGACCGAACGCAGTAACGCCTCCTTGAGCTACTGATACTGCCCAAGGGCTGATGCATACATATCTAACAAAGGTTGGGATGACTGTGTCGGTCTCTCCCTATCTCTCTAGCTCTCACTTCTTTTCTCTTCCTGTTTCCTCTCTGTCTTATTTCTGTCCCCGTTTCTGTCTGTCTCTGTTTCTTTCACACACTCACTCTTACCATTTTCGATTCTTTGATCCAACTTAATGGTGGGGAGCGGAGCTTGAAATGAACATGTCACTGCGTCACTCACTCCCACACATCACTCACTCACTCACTCACTCCCTCTCTCTATTCATTTTCTGAAATGTTTAATGTCATTAGCTGAAAAACTCTGGTGACATAGTAATTACAAATCAGAAACTTACTATATCACTAGAGCTTTACAACTAATGACATTAAACATTTCAGTGTTCAGTTCAGTGTTCTAATCATTTTCCTATTTCTGTCCGTCTCCCTTTCTTTCTCTGTTTATTTCTTTGTTATCTGCATATCTCCCTCCCCCTGTCTTTCTCACACTCTGTATATCTGTCTCTTTAAGTCCTTACATCTTTATTTCTTGGCTCTCAGTTTCATTCTCCCTATCTCTGTTTCTGTGCCTCTCTCTGTCCCCATCTATATGTCTCTCTCTGTGTTCCATTCTCTCTCTCTCTCTCTCTCTCTCTCTCTCACACACTCTCTCTCTCTTTTTTCCACGAGACATTGACAGACGAGCCTTTCACAGAGCCTGTGTAATTTGTGGAGGTGTGTGGGCGGTGGGTGGGTGGCCGATAAGGAAGGAGACCATATCTGAATCAAACTGATGCATCATGCAAGTTTTAGGTTCCGTGTCAGTCATGGTCATTGACGCAAACAATTCTGAAATGACCCATCGATGTGGCAGCTCGTCGGTCACTTGCTAATTTTTCGTCAAACCGGTGGTGCAAAGTGAGGTTTTGTAGATTTCTCTAAACAATCTCAACTGCAGTTTCAAACTTTGAAAAATATATATAATCGTTTCTGTTGTTACCCTGCATTTCGCCATGAGCAGACAAACGTTGTGAACAGCAAATCAAAACTTGGACAGAACCGGGAAACGAAACCAGGTACTTTGACACAAAGGTATCATCGCTTGCGTACTGCAGCAGGAAACAGTGAAAATTTAGCTTTTTGCTTTCCAGCCAGTCTCCTCCACTGAGGATGGCTTCGATACATGTAGAACATTTCATCGCAAGAAATACATGCTGCTGAAAAGAGCTACCTAATGTCGAGAAAGATCGAATTGTGTTCAGAACAGTTCCATTCTGCAAGCGTCTGAAGTCTGAATCTGAGAGATTTCTGCAGTGTTCGCAGGCAACTTGTGCGTTTACATCGTTGATGTTATGAAAGAGTGTGACCCTGTCGAGTTAAATCGAGATCCGATCAAGATACGAACAAGCGCACCTTTATGTGCACGGCCATTTTTATTTATCAATTGAGCAGCCATGCTTCATTTTCGGGGTACGTTAGTATTTCCATAACCAGTACACAAAAACGAATTAAAACGAGTTCGCAAATTATGCTTGCACGGTGTTTTAGGAAATTTTAGAGACGTTTTGCAACTGCGAAGTTTTGGATTTCGACAATGCAGAGGAAAGTGCTTTCCTAAAACAACAGTGTTAGCGCAGCTAGTGACAGTTACACTGTAGATTCTTTGTCCTCCAACTGTACTGCTTTACTTTGTTTCTACTTTTCCCTTTGTATCAGTTGAACCACAGTGTGAACAATCCCTGTCCAGGGCAGTCAGCATGAATTAGTGTTTCAGCAACAACATTCAGTAATGACTTCGTTGTGTTTTTCGTGTTCATCACGATCATGACAGCATGTTTCAGCAACAAAGTTTAGTCATGACTATGTTGTATTTTCCGTGTTTATCATGACACTGCAAACATTAGCACATGGTCACTTTACATATTTCACACACACACACACACACACACACACACACACACACACACACACACACACACACACACACACACACACACACGCACACACACACACAAACACACGCACGCACGCACGCACGCACACACACAGTTACATTTTTGTGTGTGAGTGTTGTGGCCCCAAATGGGCACAAGGGAAGGGAATACAGGGTTGACTTTACCCGAGCCATTAATTTAGAAAATGACCCGTTAATTTCGTGGTGAACCAGCCGGTCCAATGACCCGTGGTGCCCTGAACCACACCTCAACTTTGCCTCGTGTTCCTGCTGCCCTGATGAAGGTTCTCACAACTGTACAGGATGTGGGCTGGATGCCGTGTGCTTGTTTCCACGTTCTGTTCTGTTTGTTTGCTTGCTTTATCTAATATCATCATCTTAGATGAACAGACTATAAATAAATAAACGTTTCCTTGCTTCTTTGTTTCTGTGTGTCTGCTCCTTCTGTCTGTCTTTCTGCAGCCCTCTCTTTATAGCTTTTGATGATCTTAGCGAATGCTCATTAATTAAGGAAGTTTATGAATCTAACGATCCAGATGAAGCGGTCGCGGAATTTCATAGAATCTTTTCGTCTGTTTATGACAAGCATGCCCCAGTTAGAAGAAAACGGGTAGGAAATTCATCAACACCTCCTTGGTTTACTGTCATCATATCAATAGCGATCAAAATTAGAGATAAACTTAAGAAAGAAAAAAAAACTATTCCGCGTTTAAGCAACAAAGAAAACACGTGAAGTTCTTAGTCCGTCAGGCCAAAAAGACGTATTTTAACAGGATAACGACGTTAGAATAAGACAATACTTCATCCATATGGAAAGCTCTCAATGCACTGACCAATAAGTCCTTTCCTGGTAAATCATTGAAATCTGATTGTTTCACAGCAACAGACCTTAACAACCACTTCCTATCCATCGCGGAAAGTTTGACAAATCGTCTGAAAGAAAACTCAGATCAGTATAAATGTCCAGCCAGTCTAAAATCATTTTGTTCAGACAGGCTCAGCCATCAAGATACATTTCACATTCCACAACTAACCGTCGTTGAGGTCGGTAAATACATATCCAACCTTGAACAAAAAAATACACATGGCTGTGACGGACTCAGCAATAAAATTCTGCTTCTATCGCTGCCATATACAGTGCATCATCTGACATATATTTAAAACCTCAGTATTTCAAAAAGTCTTTTTCCAACTATGTTCAAAACTGCCAAAATTATACCACTACCTAAAGTAAAAAATCCCTCAGACCTCAACGATTACCGACCAATATCGATACTGTCATCGCTTTCTAAACCACTTGAAAAACACGGACACAAACATCTTTTGCAATATCTTGACCAGCACAACTTGCTTCATCAAAATCAGTCAGGGTTTCGCCCAAAACACTCCTGTCAGACAGCCCTCACCAGTCTCTTAGATACACCGCTCACAGCTATAAATGACGCAAAAATCAACGGAATACTATATATAGATTTGAAGAAAGCATTTGAGCTCGTTAATCATCGAATACTTCTTGAAAAGCTACGGGTTTATCAGCTTGATACAAATTCTGTTGAGTTCTTTGAGTCATACTTAAAAGAAATAAAATTCTGTTGAGTTCTTTGAGTCATACTTAAAAGAAAGAAAACAGACTGTGTTAGTAAACGGGACTTTTCTGGATGTAGGAATAACTAAAATGGGCATTCCCCAAGGCTCTGTGCTTGGCCCCCTGTTGTTCAACCTTTATATCAATGATTTTCCATTATGTATCTCCTCATCTGCAGTATCATGCGACATGTTTGCAGATGACTCTTCTCTTCATACATATGGAGTAAATTCAGAGCACATTAATGATAGATTACAAACCAGCCTAACCGAAGTATCCAACTGGTGTACAGAAAATAATATGCTCCTAAACCCAGAAAAAAACAAAGAGTATGATTGTAGCCACTCGCCAAAAGCACCAGCGTTGCTTAAATCCGCTCACTTTGTCAATCGATGGCCAAGCTATTGAACAAGTTACAGAACATCGACACCTTGGTGTCGTTATTGACAACCAGCTAAAATGGGAGGCATACATCAGTTCTTTATCAAGGTCAGTTGCAAAAAATGTTTACCTGTTATCCCATTTAAAACATGTCGTCAGTCCAGAGGCTTCCTATTTCTTTTTCCTTTCTCACATCATGTCTAGAATTAATTACGTTTCAAATGTGTGGGACAACTGCAGCGAAGTGCAGAGGAAAAAACTAGATTCTGTGCACAGACGTGCAGTAAAACATCTCAATGGTGTTTTACGAAACACACGCAGTCATCAACTGCCAGCACCTCTTCCCTTGACTAAGCACCTAATATTGAATAAGTGCGTACTTTTGCATAAAATTATATTCGGTAAATGTCCTATTTATTTACACCAAACCATTGTCTGCTATGAAATTCGCAACCCTAACTCCCGAAATGCGACACTTACTCTACCCAAACCACGAATACACATTTATAAATCAAGTTTGGCACACTCCGGCACGCACTGTTGGAACAATCTCCCCAAACGCCTCAAAGAACTCTTTTCTACCACAACATTCAAAACGAAACTTGGACAGTACATGTGTGCCGAAAGCCAGACCAAAAATCTGGTATAATATTGTCACTGACAATCCTTACAAACTATGCCGAAATGCCTCAATTAGTTGATAACGTATCACGCCACAGAACATTATTTTCAGAGATCTGTATGTGTTCTCCTTACAGTGGACATAAACTAACGAAATCAAACTCTAGTCTGGTCATGTCTACGATTCTGTATACTTACATGTATTACAAATTGTGAACCATCCTCACACAACTCTTTTTTTTTTCTCGCACTGACATGTCTTTACATCTCTCTCTCTCTGTCTTTCTCATAATGTGTCCATCTGTCCATATCCCTATTTCCCATCGCCTTATTTGCTATTTTTTTCATGTCTCTTACATTTGTGTTTTAAATTTTATCATTACTTTTCTGTGTTAATTTCACTTGAATCATTCACGTGTAGCATTCATGCTAGGGTTTTGTTGTTGTTTTTCCCTTGGTGTGTGTGTGTGTGTGTATTAGTGTGTGTGTGTGCGTGTGTGTGTGTGTGTGTGTGTGTTACTCGCTTCCGTTTCGTACAGATGTGAGCGATGTTGTGTCTCTCAGTTTGATGCTGTGCTATACTTGTACATTATACGTGTATTAAGTATAGCAACATGTATATGCCTATGGGTTTGTGTATCTCTTAGATCAACGGCAGATCAGTAAGTCGGCCAAAGTGCTAATGTCTTCACCGTTGGAAAATAAAGATTCATTCATTCATTCATTCATTCTCTCTCTATTTCTTTCTGCACCCTCTCTTTATAGCTCTCTCTCTATCTCTTTCTGCACCCCTGTCTTTATAGCTCTCTCCTCTCTCTATCTCTTTCTGCACCCCTCTCTTTATAGCTCTCTTTATCTCTTTCTGCACCCCTCTCTTTATAGCTCTCTTTATCTCTTTCTGCACCCCTCTCTTTATAGCTCTCTCTTTCTGCACCCCTCTCTTTATAGCTCTCTCCTCTCTCTATCTCTTTCTGCACCCCTCTCTTTATAGCTCTCTTTATCTCTTTCTGCACCCCTCTCTTTATAGTTCTCTCTCTATCTCTTTCTGCACCCCTCTCTTTATAGCTCTCTCTTTCTGCACCCCTCTCTTTATAGCTCTCTCCTCTCTCTATCTCTTTCTGCACCCCTCTCTTTATAGTTCTCTCTCTATCTCTTTCTGCACCCCTTCCTTTATAGCTCTCTCTCTATCTCTTTCTGCACCCCTCCTTTTATAGTTCTCTCTCTATCTCTTTCTGCACCCTCTCTTTATAGCTCTCTCTCTATCTCTTTCTGCACCCCTCTCTTTATAGCTCTCTCTTTCTGCACCCCTCTCTTTATAGTTCTCTATCTCTTTCTGCATCCCTCTCTTTATAGCTCTCTCTCTCTCTCTTTCTGCACCCCTCTCTTTATAGCTCTCTCTCTATCTCTTTCTGCACCCTCTCTTTATAGCTCTCTCTCTCGATCTCTTTCTGCACCCCTCTCTTTATAGCTCTCTCTCTATCTCTTTCTGTACCCCTTTCGTTATAGCTCTCTCTATCTCTTTCTGTACCCCTCTCTTTATAGCTCTCTCTCTATCTCTTTCTGCACCCCTCAGGCGTTGGTTGTGAGCAAACATTTTTGTCATTATTTAAGCAAGGAATGAAAGATATGTTTATGCAGGAGTGGGACGAGTCAGTAATGTCTAAAAGTATATATCATAACTACAGACTGTTTAAAACTGGTTTTCTGTGTGAGCAATATTTTGACTATGTAGATAAAAAGTGTTTTAGGGACTGTTTGGTAAAATTACGGCTTGGTTTACTCCCAATAAATGGATCATTTTTTAGAAGAACATTCAAATGTAATTCAAATTACGCATGTAAATGTTGTAATGTGATCAAAGATGAAA
>NC_134895.1:30970338-30992838 GCF_041734735.1 Babylonia areolata
TGTAGCCGTATTTTATCTGATAAACTTCATTGACAGTTGTTGCCTCATAAAGATAAACATTATTGTTGTATCTGATAACATTGTACCTTAGCATATTAACAATAGTCAGAGTTATCTCATAAAGGTACCAATTGTTGTTGTCATATTTTAGCTGTGATATCATTAAACGTGTGTATAATGATAGTGTTAGAAGGTTAGTGTTTTCCCACAGTGAGTTTCATGATGTTCCAGTTCTTCAGCTGTCCCCTGTGGAGATCACCGAATGGTAGATCGTCAGCAGGAACTGTTGAGGTCAGCTCGGTCCATTGTCCACAGTGAAGGAATCAATTATGTATTGTAGATGTCATTATTGTTGTTCTTACTATTCAGCTCATCCCATTTTCGTTTCCTTTCCAGAAAAAAATGAAATCGATATGTCACGGGCTTGGCCATGGCTTGTGGTGATCCTGATACGTTATTACACCAGACAGTTGATAACAATAATGTAATTTCTCCAGTAACAAAGTGAATCACGACCATTTTATAATAATAATGATGATAATAATCATCATCATCATCACCATCTGTTATCATCATTAGTTAAGAGTAAAACAAAAATCATGGTCTTTCGAAAAGGTGGATATTCATCCAAACACGAAAAATGGTTTTATGAAGGTTGTGCCCTTGAAGTCGTAAATAGTTACTGTTATCTTGGCTTCGCTTTTACAACAATGTTAAGCGGTAAGCTAGGCACTGAGCTTCTTGTTACGAAAGCAAAAAAAAGCAGTTTATCTTATTTGTAGAACATTTGAAAGATGCAAAGAAATGTCACAAAAAACATTTTTCAAGATCTTTGATTCAAAAGTTCAATCAATTTTGTTGTACACTTCAGAAATTTGGGGCTTGCAGACACTAGAGAATGTAGAAAAAGTTCATCTTATTGCTTGTAAAAGATTTCTAGGAGTACCAATGGAAACACCGAATAAAATGGTTTATGGAGAACTTGGTAGATACCCTCTCTTTATTAATTCAGCCATTCGAATGGTCATATATTGGTTTCGTCTCCTTCAGATGGAACAACACAGATTGCCAAAGCAAACCTATTTGATGATGCAAGCAATAGATCAGAACAACAAAAAATGCTGGGTGACCGGGATACAAGAAATGTTATGCAGAACTGGATTTGAGCATTGTGGAAAATTTTTAGTGGTGTTCATACAGCGTTTAATTGATATGTACATACAAGAATGGTCTTCAGCAATGAGAGACAGCAACAGGTATGATTTGTACAGGTCATTTAAACATGTCTATGGAAATGAAATATATTTACAGTCCGTCAGTTTATTTAGCTTTAGAGTGGCACTGGCACAAACTAGATTTGGTGTGTTAGCATTGAATAATAATTTACATCGCTACTGTGAGAACCCAAGGGAAAGAATGTGCAATGTTTGTGGAAAGGCAATTGAAAATGAACAACATTTTATTTATAACTGTCCCTTATATACCGTCCGTAGGAAGAAATTTCTAGAAAATTTGTATGATATTCCCTTTCCCAGGCTTATAGATGGTAGGAACGAAAATATCAGTCGTATTGTTTCGAAGTTTAATTTCTTTGCTATGAAAAGAAGGCAGCGTTTTCGTGAAGGCCAAAGAACTTAATTTGTTGTTTTTAACCAAAGGTTAATAAGGTTATTTCAGAGATAACATGAAAATGATAAAGAGTATAAGTGACTCAACCCTGACTACAGATTAAAGTGATACTGTCTGCTAGCTATCTGCTCGTGTTTACCTTGTACAGAATTGATTCATATTGTGTAAGTGAAACTGATGTCATTTGGTGAGTTCTGTTTACTGTCTATTGGTACAGTATCTTTCGTTCATTGCATATTAACCCTGCCGCAAAATCCCAATGTATGTATATGTGTCCATGGCCGAAATACATTAAACATTCATTCATTCATCATCATTAGCGTCATCCTCCTCCTCCTCCTCCTCCTCATCACCACAACAGTGAAATGATAATAACTGTGATTGTGCAGCGGTTGTAAAATATTGGAAGACGAAATCC
Organism: Babylonia areolata; assembly: GCF_041734735.1. Classification (NCBI taxonomy): domain Eukaryota; kingdom Metazoa; phylum Mollusca; class Gastropoda; order Neogastropoda; family Buccinidae; genus Babylonia; species Babylonia areolata. The sequence continues at coordinate 30,972,386 of NC_134895.1, forward strand.
ATGTACTTGATCATTGTGCTAGGTATAACGCCATGAGAGAACATTTTTATAAAGGATATTCCAGATTCGGTTATCACGGGTAATATTCTCAGTTGGTTGATGCTAAAACATACAAACCAGATTGAAAAGTTTTATTTCTGAATGCTGTTTCAGTTTATGACATTATTTATTTATTTATTTTACATTATTGAATATTTATTTATCTATTTATTTGTTATTTATTTGTTTATATCTTACAAACCTTAAGGTTTCATGACAATAAAATATATTTCATTCTATTCTACTCACACGTATACGCTCACACACGCACAGTGAAAAGACGTTAAACTAAAGAAAGAAAGAAAGAAAACACGTACACACATATATACACACACGTACACACACACACACACACACACACACACACACACACACACACACACCTACGCTTCTTAGTTCCAGCAAAACACAGAGTTAATGGTATTACTTTGAAACTAAGTTTGAACTTTTAATAGCTTCTTTCGGAAAACAAAACAAAACAAAAGAGTCTCTTTGAACGTTCCGGATATTATTCAGCTACATTAAAGCCGTTGCAAATTGAAGGAGCCGCTATGAAAAGGAAATGCTGTCACTTCTTCAATGCAGAGAGTTTTTGCTTAAGCAGAATGGAGGTGATCTTCAGGAATAACCAAGAAGGAGACCAGTGAAATACACCAAAGAGAAATATTGAAAGATGAATGAACAGGAACTTTTTTCATTCGTTTCTGGCACACAAGGCAGTGAACAGCGTTGAGCAGAGGCCGCACGTGATGTGGACCTGAGGGCAGTGTGGGCTGGGCACGTACACTGACAGATGTGGAGGCCACGGGTACCTCAGTACACTGCATTTTGTCATCAGACCCAATTTGAATTCACACACACACACACACACACACACACACACACACACACACACACACACACACACACGCGCGCGCGCGCGCGCGCGCACACTCTCTCTCACACACACCCCACGCACACAGACACGCAGACACACACACACACACGCACGCACGCACAGACACATAACACACACATACACACACACACACACACACAGTCAGCCCCCGTCCCCCACGCACACACACAAATGTACACACAATCACACAAACACACTTGCTTAAAACTCGTAAAAGCAAAAATGTTTTAATCGACTGTACTGTACTGTTTTGGCATTTGACACGGTCAGTGCTTAGTTTATGTTGCAGAGAGAGAGAGAGAGAGAGAGAGAGAGAGACAGAACAGACAGATGGAGAGAGGCAGAGAAAGGAAAAGCAAATTAGGCTGATATTTTTCTAACGTTCGTTTCCATTTTCATGTTCATGAAATTCAATTATTGCCCCTAAATTACCTGCTAATCTGAATCTTCACTTGTTCGTTTCTTTTATCTATTTATTTTATTTTGTTATATTATTTTAATTTTTATTTCATTTTAGAAAAAACACAGGAGGTTGGAGCCGGACGTTGTGGTTCTGAACATCCTCCATCTCCCCACCCCTCCATCCCCTTCTCTCCCTCATCCCTAACCACATCAGCAATCACGGAAATCGAAGATGGTGAAAATCTTTTAGCAACAATTTCTCAACCGTTAGGCGCATTCCATCTAACTTTCGAAGTCTAGGCAAATTGATTTTTTTTTTCACTATGGTGGGGTGAAAAGCAGACGAGGGAGCCACACACACACACACACACACACACACACACACACACACACACACACACACACACACACAGGGGTGTGGGGTGGGGGTGGGGCGTTTCGAAGATTTTTCTTTCCACTTAAAGCAAGATTTGCTCCAGTTCGCTTTCCTTTTCCATTCCAACTTTTTGCCTTTCAAATCTGCCCTGGGGTACACTTTAGCCAATGAAGTGATTTTCACTTTCCGCTCAATGCTTTCTCTTTCTTTCTTTCTTTCTTTCTTTATTGCTTTCCTTATGTTCGCCTGTTTTCTTTTTGCCTTTCTTTCCATCTTTCCTTCATTCGTACTTTCTTCATTCCTTTCTTTCTTTTTACTTGTCTTTTGTTTTTTCTTTCTTTCTTGCATTCTTCCTTCAGATCTTTCGTGTGACCCCCACCCCCCTCCTTTTTGCTTTCCTCTTTCTATCATGCTTTTTTTTTCCTATCTGTCCTTTCTTCGATCCTGCCCGTGTATCTGTCTCTCTTTCTATCTGTCTTTCTGTACATCCTTCTCTCTCTCTCTCTCTCTCTCTCTCTCTTCCCATTGTATTTTTTTGATACAGTGCCTTTTCCCCCTTCTTTTCTTTCTTTTCCTGTCCTTTCCATTCTTTCTTTCTCTTTCTTACCTTTTCTTCTTTGCTTTGCTTTCTTTCTTTCTTTCAGTCCGTACTCCCTCCCTTCCTTTTTTCTGTATTTCCTCCTTCATCCTTCTTCGCTTCGTTTTTTTTTTCTTCTTTCACTTTTTGTGACATTTATTCATTTACGATTTCGGTTCCATTTGCCGAGGTTCCGAGAAGTCTGCTTTGAGAAAAGGTCCACAGTGAAATATTCATGTTCTTTGCTTTCCAACTTTGCTTTCACACACCCCGCGACGCAGACGAGCAAACATTGTGTGCTGGGCCGTGCAGAAGGTTCTGTGTCAGGACTGCAGACCTTTCTGGTTTGGGTAGGAGTTTTAGAAACACCCTCTGTTCCTTTTTCTCTGTGGGTGTGTGGGTGTGTGTATCTGTCTGTCTACATGTCCAGCTGTGTGTATGTGTGTTTTGTTTTGTTTATGGTGTGTGTGTGTGTGTGTGTGTGTGTGTGTGTGTGTGTGTGTGTGTATTGACCTTGTCCAACATGTCCAGTGAAGGGCTGTCCGTCTACCTCCTGGTGTCCAGTGAAGGGCTGTCCGTCTACCTCCTGGTGTCCAGTGAAGGGCTGTCCGTCTACCTCCTGGTGTCCAGTGAAGGGCTGTCCGTCTACCTCCTGGTGTCCAGTGAAGGGCTGTCCGTCTACCTCCTGGTGTCCAGTGAAGGGCTGTCCGTCTACCTCCTGGTGTCCAGTGAAGGGCTGTCCGTCTACCTCCTGGTGTCCAGTGAAGGGCTCTCCGGGTGATGCCACCTTGCTCCTCTTCGCATGACGTGTCCGATCCATTTCCACCGCCATCTCATGAATATGGTCTCCGTGTTCTGGGCGTGGCTATAAGCATCATGGTTTGATTTGATTTGAGCCCACTCAGCTAGCTCAAGAGAGGAGTTGGCTACGAGCTCTGCTCTATATGCTGACCACGTGGTCTGGAACCAGCAGCGGCGCGTGGTAATTGAGCGTTGTCAGTCAATATTGAAATGACAAATGTGTTGACCCAGCTGTTTCCAACATCGAGCGTAGCTTGTTAGGGCTGTCCGCAGATCGACAATTAAGCAAACACAGACATACACGCACATACGCATCACACACACACACACACACACTGAAAAAAATATCAAATTCGCACCTACAAACACACTCGCACACAGAGACACAGACGCAGACACACACAGAGACACACACAAAGACACACACACACACACACACACACACACACACACACACACACACACACACACACACATAGACACACACAGTAAATGAGAAAGACAGGACGAACGAAAGAAAGAAATAAAGAAAAGAAGAAAAGCTATAAGGAAGGTGAAGTGGGAAAAGGAAGGACGGGTGGAGTCCTGTGAAAGTCCTTGACGAAGTGAGTCCATCAGCATCCAACAAGCCGCGGTGACAGTGCACCAACACTACTCTCTCCTCTAACGCTCTGGTTCTGTCCCTCCGCCTCTCTGTCCCTCTGTCTCTCTGTCCCTCTGTCTCTCCGTCCCTCTGTCTCTCTGTCCCTCTGTCTCTCTGTCCCTTCGCCTCTCTGTCCCTCCGTCTCTCTGTCCCTCCGTCTCTCTGTCCCTCTGTCCCTCCGTCTCTCTGTCCCTCCGTCCCTCTGTCCCTCCGTCCCTCTGTCCCTCCGTCTCTCTGTCCCTCCGTCCCTCTGTCCCTCTGTCTCTCTGTCCCTCCGTCTCTCTTTCCCTCCGTCTCTCTTTCCCTCCGTCCCTCTGTCCCTCTGTCCCTCCGTCTCTCTTTCCCTCCGTCCCTCTGTCCCTCTGTCTCTCTGTCCCTCCGTCTCTCTGTCCCTCCGTCCCTCTGTCCCTCCGTCCCTCCGTCTCTCTGTCCCTCTGTCCCTCCGTCCCTCCGTCCCTCCGTCTCTCTGTCCCTCCGTCTCTCTGTCCCTCCGTCCCTCTGTCCCTTCGTCTCTCTGTCCCTCCGTCCCTCTGTCCCTCCGTCTCTCTTTCCCTCCGTCCCTCTGTCCCTCTGTCTCTCTGTCCCTCCGTCTCTCTTTCCCTCCGTCCCTCTGTCTCTCTGTCCCTCCGTCTCTCTTTCCCTCCGTCCCTCTGTCCCTCTGTCTCTCTGTCCCTCCGTCTCTCTGTCCCTCCGTCCCTCTGTCTCTCTGTCCCTCCGTCTCTCTGTCCCTCCGTCTCTCTGTCTCTCCGTCCCTCTGTCCCTCTGTCTCTCTGTCCCTCCTTCTCTCTGTCTCTCTGTCCCTCCGTCTCTCTGTCCCTCTGTCCCTCCGTCTCTCTGTCCCTCTGTCTCTCTGTCCCTCCGTCCCTCTGTCCCTCCGTCTCTCTGTCCCTCCGTCTCTCTGTCCCTCCGTCCCTCTGTCCCTCCGTCCCTCTGTCCCTCCGTCTCCCTCCGTCTCTCTGTCCCTCCGTCTCTCTGTCCTTCCGTCTCTCTGTCCCTCTGTCTCTCTGTCCCTCTGTCTCTCTGTCCCTTTGTCTCTCTGTCCCTCCGTCCCTCTGTCCCTCTGTCCCTTTGTCTCTCTGTCCCTCCGTCCCTCTGTCCCTTTGTCTCTCTGTCCCTCTATCTCTCTCTTCCTCTTTCTTCCTGTCTTTCCATCCTTTTCCTCCCTCGCTCAGCCCAATCTTTTTTTCTCTTGATTTTATATATTCTGATGACCTTATCAAGACTTCGTTTCGTATTTCGTTTCACCTGTCACAGGCAGGAAAAAACAACAACAACAACAACAAAAGAAAGAGGAACAGCAGAGAAGAGAGAGTGTGAGAGAGAGAAAGAAAGAGAGAGATAGAGACAGACAGACAGAAAAGGAGAGGGAGAAGGAGGAACAGATAAAGAAGAGAGAAAGAGACAGAGATGTGATCTGGGTGGTCAACATACGAGCAGCAATACATTTATTTATTTATTTATTTATTTATTCATAACCAACATATTTTTGACAACTTCCTGCTGGCATAAAATCACCCGCACCGTCGAAACAGTTTTAATTTCTTTCAGTATTTGTTTGTTTCTTTTTTTTTAAAAACTTTCTTTCATTCTTTCTTTCCTACTTCCTTCTTTTCTGCCATTCTATCTTCATTTCTACCTAACTGTCTGTATTTATAACTGCCTTCCTTCCTTCCTTTCTGCCCATCTTCATTTCTACCTATCTGTCTGTATTTCTGTCTACCTTTATTCATTCATTCGTTCATTTCTGCCCTTCTATCTTCATTTCTACCTATCTGTCTGTATTTCTATCTTCCTTCTTTCCTTCCTTTCTTTCTTTCTTGCTGTTTGTCAGCCTGTTCATCTGTCGGTGTCTTTCTGCCCTTCATTCATTCTTTTTGTCTGTTTTCTGTTTTCTTTTTCTTTCTTCCTCCCGTCCTTCTTGCCTGTCTCTCTGCCTGTCTTTCTTTGTGTTTCGTTTTCTCTGTCTGTGTTTTCGTTGTCTCCTCAGTCCTGTTATGGACTGGAGGATTGCAGGGTCCCAGAGCACTGCACAATCTGACTATTGTCTTCTTCGTCCCTCAGCATCCTCTTTGCTTCTTACTATCATCTTCCTTCCATCCTCTACACGCACACACTCACATGCACGCGCACGCGTACACGCTCAGTCACTCTGTCTGTCTGTCTGTCTGTCTGTCTGTCTCTCACATACACAAAAACATGTTCTTATCCCTAATTAGTAGAAAAAAACGTAACAAGCAAAAAACACAGTAAGGCAAGAAATAAAACCCACGAAAACAAAAAATTAGAATTAATTGAAGTGAGAGAGAGAAAAAGAGCGACACACACACACACACACACACACACACACACACACACACTATATATATATATATATATATATATATATATATATATATACAGCGACAGAGAGAGGCTCAGTACTCAAAACTAAAAAAAAAACTATAAAAAATGTTGTTTTTGTTCAAGGATTAAGATTTTAGGCATGGCACATTCCTCCAATCTGAGAGACAGAGAGACACACATGCACAATTACAGAGACACAGAAACAGAGATATTGACAGAGGGGAGAGAGAGAGAGAGAGAGAGAGAGAGAGAGAACTTTGATAAATAAGTAGGAGTAAAAAGGTGTGACAGGGAGGAACAGAGAGAGGGAGAGAGAGGGTGGTGGGGACGGGGGGATGGCCGGGGGCGAAGGGGGGGTGGGGGCGGGGGTAGTTTTCGTATAAAAAAGAAATACAGCAAAATGGCGTGGTTTAGTTTCTTTGGCTATTTGATCCGTCTTGGGAGTAATGATCTAACCGTTCGGTGCCTGCCTGGGGATATTGGAAGAAGACATACTAATGTACTAATGGTAGTTGAAGTGGTAGTAGTTGTAGCAGGAGTAGCAGCAGCAGTAGTAGTAGCAGCAGCAGCAGCAGCAGCAGTAGTAGTAGTCGTAGTGGTAGCAGCAGCACAACAATAATAACAACAACAGTAACAACAAGAAGCAGCAGGATTATATTGGAAGGACAAAGGTCGCCGGCAATCCATCTGATCTCTTCCCATCCTTTGCAACTCCTCTGCTTCCGCCCCCACGAGGAATAAACAACTTGAACAGGCGACAGTTGCTTCAGTGCAGTGACTGTGATTGGTCCCACCAGGACGAAGAAACAGAGAGGACCAGAAGAAGAGTGGGGGAGAGAAGAGAAGAAGAGAAAGAAGAAACAGAGCTGACACTGATTCAAGCAAAGAAAGAATCCGACAAAAAATCATGGTAAGTTTCGCAAAGATAAAAACCAGTAAAGAAGACAGGAAGAAACTAGGAAATAAAGAGAGTAGGCAAGATGAGAAAGAAAAAAAAAGAAGAAAGTAAGTAAAGAAAGTAAGAAATATAGTCAGCAGAATTAAGAACAGGAATAAGAAAAAAAAGAGCAGAACAGAAGAAAGAAAGTAAAACAGAAGAATTTGGGAGCGGGTTCAGAAGTAAAAAAATAAAGCAAGGCAGAAAGAAAGCTAGTAAGCTAGTTAGTTTCCTAACAGAAAGGAGGAAAGAAAGGAAGAAGAAGAAGAAATACTCAGGAACAAAAAATACTTCAAGAAGGAAGAAGAAATACTCAGGAACAGGAACAAACAATACTTCAAGAAGGAAAAAGAAATACTCAGGAACAGGAAAAAACAAACCTTCAAGAAGAAGAAGAAATACTCAGGAACAAACAATACTTCAAGAAGAAGAAGAAATACTCAGGAACAAACAATACTTCAAGAAGAAGAAGAAATACTCAGATACTGGAACAAACAATACTTCAAGAAGAAGAAGAAATACTCAGGAACAAACAATACTTCAAGAAGAAGAAGAAATACTCAGGAACAGGAATAAACTATACTTCAAGAAGAAGAAATACTCAGGAACAGGAACAAACTATACTTCAAGAAGAAGAAATACTCAGATACTGGAACAAACAATACTTCAAGAAGAAGAAGAAGAAATACTCAGGAACAAACTATAGTTCAAGAAGAAGAAATACTCAGGAACAAACAGTACTTCAAGAAGAAGAAGAAATACTCAGGAACAGGAACAAACAGTACTTCAAGAAGAAGAAGAAATACTCAGGAACAAACAGTACTTCAAGAAGAAGAAATACTCAGGAACAGGAACAAACAATACTTCAAGAAGGAAATATACTCAGATCAAAACAGGAACAGAAATATTTCTCGTTGCTAAACCTCTCCTAACTCAAATTCAGTTTGTTACTTTGATAATAATCAATAACAACAAACAGCAACAATGTTTAAAGAAAAGGAGACAGAGACACAGGCAGACAGACAGACAGACACACTCACACACACACACACATACACGCACGCACACACATACACACACATGCATACACACACAGAGGGAGAGAGACAGACAGACAGAAGTGGACAGAAAGAGCGGACCAAAGACCTTGATTCGGCAGACAGGATGTGAAGGAAGAGATCAGTCGGTGACAGTCTCCAGGCCGGACAGTGAAGGGAGCTAATCACATCGGAACGCGCGCGCGCGCGCCACGTTTTAGACCCCTCGCATGAAGCAAAGCCTTCCGAAAGGTCGGGGCGTCGGTGTTGTGGGGAGAGGCACGACTGGGAATCAGTTTAATTCTTTGTTGTTACCTGGGTGCTGGGGGAAGGAGGGGAAGGGGAGCGGGTGTGTGTGTGGGGGTGGGTGGGTTGGGTGGGGGGGGGGGAGTTGTGAGGGGTGGGGTGGGGGGTCTAGAGGGAGGGAAAGAGGGATCGTTATATGCACAGAAAGTTACGGAAGAATACAGACGCTTTTGATGTCATCGTTCTTTACCTCAACCTGATCCGTCAACACAAGAGTTGTCAGTTATCAACGTCCAAAAGCAATAAGACCAATAAGTAACCAATCAGAGGTAAAGAAACAAATGCTTAAAAAATGAACGAATAATGAATGAAAAACAAAAACAAACATACAAATGAATAAATAGATAAATAAATAAATACTGAAACAAATGAATGAATAAATAAATGAATTGTTATGATCTAATCTCACTGTAAGTTCCATTTCGATTCGTTTTCCCCTTTCCACTACACATGTGGTGAGTCGGCGTCAAGGATTCATGACCATGTTGTTTGTGGAGATCAAATCGATGTCACTGAAATGCCCTTCAAGGCTCCGCTCAAGGCAGCTCCCACCCCTGGTCCCATTAAAAAAACAAAACAGAAGCAGATTTGGTGTAGCTTATGATGGATCAGTCCGCACGCCCTGGAACCTCCTTGACACTGAAACTGATATCTGAGTCAGCAAATCTTGTCAAGGAAAGGCCGACCATCTTGTTCTCATCCCGAGAGAAATATAAGACGAAATTCGATTCTACGAATTAGCACGCTCGGAATGGGGAGACAGAGACAGAGAGTTTGTGTATTATTTTTCCTCTGAGAGAGAGAGAGAGAGAGAGAGAGAGAGAGAGAGAGAGAGAGAGAGAGAGTTTGTGTATCATTTTTCCTCTGAGAGAGAGAGAGACAGAGAGGTAGTGTCTTCTTCTTCTTTTCCGAGAGAGAGAGAGCGCGGAGGGGTGGGGGGTGGGAGGGGGGGCTCGGGGAGGTAACTGTCAGGCCATTTGCCCATACAATGGAGTGTGCATAACAAAATATGACATTATTAGGATCACACACATCACTGCTGATACGAAATCGCATTCACACACTTTGTCCTATTTTCAAAGCTTTGTACACGAACATATCTTTTTTTTGTTCTCACTGGCTAGCAACAACGCAGATTGAACATGGATGGCTGTCTATAATACTTTTCTGGGCTTTCCAAATTGATTCCTACTAAAGAAAAGTCTGTTTCTTAGAAATTGATACAAAAAGGGCAGTTCACATCTCTGTTTAGGTCAGGTTTGTACTGTACAAAATGACAATTCAGTGGAAACATTCCAATCCTGAGTGAAAAAAACCCATTGCGTACATTGATGTTTCCAATTTGAAATAGAACACAGTTAAGGGAATAACTGATTAAAGGAGGCATAGACACTGTAGAAAACACGGTACTCCATGCCTGCATACCAGTCGTGTTTATAACAATCTAGTGTGGATTTGCATATGTAGGCCTGTGCGATGATCAGGGAGTTTCAGTACTGCAAGGTTTTCAAAACGTTTGAAACAAAGGAAAACTGCACATGACATGAACTTTGTGACCTTTTCTTTCATGTAGAGCGCCGTGAGCTCTTGGAGACAAAGGGAACTTACCAGTGTATATTGTCATTATCATTATTATTATGAATAGGTATGTTAGAAGCGAATTTTCAAAACGTATATTTGGTTTGTGTGCAATTTGCTTGTCACTGCTTTTGATGCTATTATTGTTTAGTTTCAGTTTCAGTAGCTCAAGGAGGCGTCACTGCGTTCGGACAAATCCATTTTCGCTACACCACATCTGCCAAGCAGATGCCTGACCAGCAGCGTAACCCAACGCGCTTAGTCAGGCCTTGAGAAAAAAAAAAATCAAGAAAAAAAATCATTGTTTAGCTGTACTTCTCTTCAAGACCTCAGAATGAACTTGTTTGAACATACGTACTATCACAATTAATAATAATAATAATGGTATTTATATAGCGCTGAATCTTGTGCAGAGACAAATCAAAGCGCTTTCGCACCAGTCATTCACACGCATGCATAACTCTAAAACTGTAGAAACTAAAGACAAGGAAGGGCAGGCAAGGGAGGCTATTTTGGGAAGAGGTGGATTTTGAGGCCAGACTTGAAAGAACTGAGTGTGCAGACTTGACGAAGCGAAAGAGGAAGTTCATTCCAATCGCAAGGTCCAGAGACAGAGAAAGAACGGCGGCCAACAGTCGAGTGTTTGACTATGGGTATGCGTAAACAGAGTGGATCCGAAGCCGATCGTAGTGAGCGAGATGGAGTGTAATAATAATAATAATAATGGTATTTATATAGCGCTGGATCTTGTGCAGAGACAAATCAAAGCGCTTTCGCACCAGTCATTCACACGCATGCATAACTCTAATACTGCAGAAACTAAAGACAAGGAAGGGCAGGCAAGGGAGGCTATTTTGGGAAGAGGTGGGTTTTAAGGCCAGACTTGAAAGAGCTGAGTGTGGAGACTTGACGAAGCGAAAAAGGAAGTTCATTCCAATCGCAAGGTCCAGAAACAGAGAAAGAACGGCGGCCAATAGTCGAGTGTTTGAATCTGGGTATGCGTAAACAGAGTGGATCCGAGGCCGATCGTAGTGAGCGAGATGGAGTGTAGAGGTGAAGGCAGCCGCAGAGATAGGAAGGGGCAGTTTTGTGAATGCATCTATAACATAGAGTGCTGATCTTGTACTTTATTCGGTGTGAGACAGGGAGCCAGTGGAGATGTTGCAAAAGAGGAGTGATGTGCTCAGATCTTTTCTTTCTGAGGACGAGTCGGGCAGCAGAGTTTTGTATGCGCTGAAGGGACTGAATGGATAAAGCAGGCAAACCAGACAATAGAGAGTTACAGTAGTCAAGGCGAGAGAGAATGAGAGAAACGACAAGTCTAGATGTTGCGTCAGTGGACAGATATTTCCGGACGGCACTGATGCGCCGCAGTTGACAGTAGCAGGACTGACATGTCTGACTGATAAATTTTTGCATGGAGAGTGTATTGTCAAGGACAACACCGAGGTTCCTGACTGACGTATAAAGAGGGATGGATGTACTGCCAAGTTTGATTGTGTCAATTGTGATGGAAGACAGTTTTTGTTTAGTTCCTATGATCATTGCCTCAGTTTTGTCCGCGTTCAATTGTAACTTATTTCGAATGATCCAGTTTTGAATGTCCAAGAAACAGTTGGATGTTTCTTGCAATAGCGACAACAATTTTTCAGGGGTATCACTCTTCTGGAGTTGAGTGTCATCAGCATAAGAATGATGACTGATATTATGGCGGTTGATAATTTTAGCGAGAGGAGCAGTGTACAGTGTGAAGAGCACTGGGCCTAAAACAGATCCCCGTGGGACTCCATGTTCGATTTTAACGGGTTCAGATTGGAAATGATCAAAAATGACAGACTGGAATCGATCAGTAACAGTTCATGTCGTTTTAGATTAGCTTTATGCCTAAACTGGATAAAGCATTCGTATTTGTATTGACAAACGTATCTCTCTTTCTCTTCCTTCCTTCCTCAAACTATCTTTCTTCCTCTCTGCTTCTCTGTGTGACTCTATTCCGCGTTTCACCGGTATCCTCTCTCCCATCCCCACCCTCCCACTCTCTCTCTTATCTCTATTGAACATCGATCACGATTGCCAGCTTGATTTGTCCCATAAACCTCCGGAAACAAGGCGGAAATAGCTTTTTTCCCCGTCAGCAAGAGACCTGTCGATGTGGTCACTGAATGTGTTTCCCTGAGTGAGTTCAATGTATCCGTATTACACCCCGCTCCATCTTCTTGTTCTTTGTTGTTCTTCTTTTTTTAATTGTCCTGTTTGTTCTTGTTCTTTTCCTGTTCTCTTTGTTTTACTTTTTCTCCTCCTTTATGCTCTTCTTGCTTACTTTCCGTTTACTGTTGTTCTTATTCTTCTGGTTATTTTTCTGCTTGTCCTCGTTCGTCTTGTACTTTGTGTTCATGTCCCCTTTGTTCTTGTTCTCGTTCTTCTTGTTCTTTCTTTGTGATATTGCTCTCATTGTTCACTTTGTTATTGTTCTTCTTACTGTTCTTGTTCTTGTCCCCCTCTCCTTTCCTGAGGGAACGGAGGAACGGACCATAGCTTTATGACAGCGACCATTCTCTCCTCTCGCTCCTTCACTCTATCCCCCTCTCTCTCCCTCACTCTCTCTCAACCTTCTCTCTCTCTCTCCCCCTTTTCTCCCTCCCCCTCTCTCCCTCACCCTCGCTCACCCTCTTTCTTCCTATCTCCTTCCCCATCTCTCTTCTTCATTCTCTCTCAGTCCCTCCTCTCTCTCTCTCATTGACGCGAACTGTCCATAACTTAAGAAAATGGTAATGACCTGACAGACATAACGGCTGTTCAGTTACCGTGCTATGCTTCCAAGCTTCAGGACGGGATATGACTTATCTGAGTTTATGTTATCGTCTAGGTATGAACTCTCTCTCTCTCTCTCTCTCTCTCTCTCTCTCTCTCTGTGTCATACCTCTCCTCGCTCTCTCTCTATCCCTTCACCTCTCTTCCTATCTCCGCATCACTCTCCATATCATTCCGCCACACTTTTGTGTCTCAGTCTCTGTCGCTCTCTCTGTTCACTCTCCATATCATTCCGCCACACTTTTGTGTCTCAGTCTCTGTCGCTCTCTCTGTTTCTGTCTGTCTGTCTGTCTGTCTGTCTGCCTGTCTGTCTGTCTCTCTTTCTCCTCCGTAACACCTTTCTTCTTTTACCCACGGAACAGTAATATTATATCGTCATTTTCATGACACCACCTGCCGGCGCGCCTTGTCTCGTTTACTACAATGAGAGCTTCCTGTTCTCCGTGAAAATGGCGTGCTTCCGGTAAATTGCTTTGAGTGGAGACACGCGAAGGTGGAGTGTGGCAGAGAGGGAGGGAGGAGGGGGGGGAGTGAAGTGGGTGAGGGAGAGGAGAGGGTGTTTGGTTGGAGGGGTTGTGACTGTGGAAGGAGTTGTGATTGTGGAAGGAGTTGTGATTGCGGAAGGGGTTGTGGGTTGTGGAGAGAGTTTGGATTGGTTGGAGGATGTCTGGATTGGTTGGAGGGGATTTGGATTGGTTGGAGGGGGTTTGGTTGGAGGGGGATTGGTCGGAGGGGATTTAGATTGGTTGGAGGGGGATTGGATGGAGGGGATTTAGATTGGTTGGAGGGGGATTGGTTGGAGGGGGATTGGTTGGATGGGGATTGGATTGGTTGGAGGTGATTTAGATTGGGTGGAAGGGGATTGGATGGAGGGGGTTTGGATTGCTTGGGGGGATTGGATCGGTTGGAGGGGGGTTGGGTGGAGGGGATTTGAATTGGTTGGAGGGAGTTTGGATTGGTTGTAGGGGGATTGGATTGGTTGGAGGGGGATTGGATTGGTTGGAGGGGATTGGTTCGAGGGGGATTGGATTTGTTGGAGGGGGTTGATTGGAGGGGGATTGGATTGGTTGGAGGGGGATTGGTTGGAGGGGTTTTGGATTGGTTGGAGGGGGATTGGATGGAGGGGGATTGGATTGGATGGAGGGGGATTGGATTGGTTGGAGGGGGATTGGATTGGTTGGAGGGAGATTGGATTTGTTGGAAGGGATTGATTGGAGGGGGATTGGATTGGTTGGAGGGGGATTGGTTGGAAGGGGATTGGATTGGTTGGAGGGGGTTTGGATTGGATGGAGGGGGATTGGATTAGTTGGAGGGGATTGGTTGGAGGGGGATTGGATTGGTTGGAGGGGATTGGTTGGAGGGGGTTTGGATTGGTTGGAGGGGGATTGGATGGAGGGGGATTGGATTGGATGGAGGGGGATTGGATTGGTTGGAGGGGGATTAGTTGGAGGGGATTGGATTGGATGGAGGGGGATTGGATTGGTTGGAGGGGGATTAGTTGGAGGGGATTGGTTGGAGGGGGATTGGATTGGTTGAAGGGGGATTGGATTGGTTGGAGGGGGATTGGATTGGTACATGGTTGGAAGGGGTTTGGATTGGTTGGAGGGGGTTTGGTCGTTGGAGGGGGTTTGGATTGGTTGGAGGGGGTTTGGATTGGTTGGAGGGGGTTTGGATTGGTTTGGAGGGGGGGTTGGATTGGTTGGAGGGGGTTTGGATTGGTTTGGAGGGGGGTTTGGATTGGTTGGAGGGGGTTTGGATTCGTTGGAGTGGGAGTGGATTCGTTGGAGGGGGTTTGGATTGGTTGGAGGGGGGGTTGGATTGGTTGGAGGGGGTTTGGATTGGTTGGAGTGGGAGTGGATTGGTTGGAGGGGGTTTGGATTGGTTGGATGGGGGTTGGATTGGTTGGAGGGAGGTTGGATTCGTTGGAGGGGGTTTGGATTGGTTGGATGGGGGTTGGATTCGTTGGAGGGGGTTTGGATTGGTTGGATGGGGGTTGGATTCGTTGGAGGGGGTTTGGATTGGTTGGAGGGAGGTTGGATTCGTTGGAGGGGGTTTGGATTGGTTGGATGGGGGTTGGATTCGTTGGAGGGGGTTTGGATTGGTTGGAGGGGATTATTGTTGTGGAAGGGGTTGTGGTTGTAGAGGGTATTGTGGTTGTGGCGGGAGTTTGGATTGTTGGAGCGGGTTGTTCTGGAATGGGTTTGGTTTGGTTGGAGGGGGGGGGGGACTCGGGTGGGTTGGTGGTGGGGGGGGGGGGGGTTGTGGTTATGGAGGGAATTGTGGTTGTAGAGGGGGTTGTTGTTGTGGAAGGGGTTGGGTTTGGTTGGAGTGTGAAGGAAGTCTGGGTTGGTTTGAAGGGGGTTAGGTTGTGGAGGGGGTTGTGGTTGTGGAAGGGGTTTGGATTGCTTTGAGCGGGTTTGGAGTTATGGTTGGGGTTTGTGCTGTGGAGGGGGTTGTGGGTGTGGTTAGGGTTTTGGAAGGGTTGGGGTTGTGGAGGGGCAGAGGCGGGTAGAGTTGGAGGAGGCAGTTGGAGAGTGACAGGGAGAAAGGTTGGCGTGGAGGATGTGTGTGGGACATGGAGGAGAACTGGAGTGACAGATGGAGGAGAACTGGCGTGAGAAATTAACTGTCGGGTGGGTAAGATTCAAACGACCTGCATGGACGTTTAGATGTGTTTACTGTTGAGGGTTTTCTTTTGCATATGTGTTGTTTTTTTCTTTCGTTTTGAATATGTCTATGTCCTTTGATTCTTTCCATCTAATTCTGTTGTATCTGTAACGATACCGGACTTCTTTCTATATAATGGGCGCAATAGCCGAGTGGTTAAAGCGTTGGACTTTCAGTCTGAGGGTCCCGGGTTCGAAACTCGGTAACAGCGCCTGGTGGGTAAAGGGTGGAGATTTTTCCGATCTCCCGGGTCAACATATGTGCAGACCTGCTAGTGCCTGAACCCCATTCGCCGTGTGTATACGCACACAGTAGATCAAATACGCACGTTAAAGATCATGTAATCCATGTCAGCGTCCGGTGGGTTATGGAAAGAGGAACATACCAGCATGCACTCCCCGGAAACGGAGTATGGCTGCCTACCTGGCGGGGTAAATAAACAAAACGGTCATACAGTTAAAAATGCTACATGTCTATCTGAGTGTGTATGTGTACGTCTCTGAAATCTGAACGACACAGGAAACAAATGATAAGCGCCCAATGACAGCCGTCAGTCGGCTCTACCCAGGCAGGCAGGCTGTTCTACAGCACTTTAGAGCTTGGTCTTGGCCTTGATCCGACCTAGGTTAGGCGCTATATAAGTATTCATATCATACGTATAACTATATATGTATGCAACTATTCATAACTATATATAACTATATAACTCTCTCTCTCTCCATATATATATATATATATATATATATATATATATATATATATATGTGTGTGTGTGTGTGTGTGTGTGTGTGTGTGTGCTGTTTTCTTCTGATAAGAAAGAAAGAATATTTGTATTTGTATTTCTTTTTATCACAACATATTTCTCTGTGTGAAATTCGGGCTGCTCTCCCCAGGGAGAGCGCGTCGCTACACTACAGCACCATCCATTTTTTTTGTATTTTTTCCTGCGTGCAGTTTCATTTATTTTTCCTGCCGAAGTGGATTTTTCTACAGCATTTTGCTAGGAACAACCCTTTTGTTGCCGAGGGTTCTTTTACTGCGCTAAGTGCATGCTGCGCACGGGACCTCGGTTTATCGTCTCATCCGAATGACTAGTGTCCAGACCACCACTCAAGGTCTAGTGGATGGGGAGAAAATATCGGCGGCTGAGCCGTGATTCGAACCAGCGCGCTCAGATTCTCTCGCTTCCTAGGCGGACGCGTTACCTCTAGGCCATAACTCCACTCCACAATATATACATCGTCTCCGCAAAAATATACGTAATTGTCTCTATTTAGTGTTGAGGGAAGTGTTTCGTTTTCAACATTGATTAGGACACCAATTTTCCATACCTAAAGCAGTTTCCAGACTCTCATAAAGGTCTTCATGATGTGAATCTTCTTCTTCACAAACTGTCGACATATATTGTCACTCGGCCACTTTATGGCAATCTCAGTTTGACTTTTTCCAGATATTGTCACTCGGCCACTTTATGGCAATCTCAGTTTGACTTTTTCATTTGACTTTTTTTCTTTTTATCTAAAAAAAACCCATATCATTATATTTATTTTGAGATTTGTTTTGAACGTGTTTTTTTTCTTTGACTTTCCGCACTTCTTTCGCTCTCCAATGAAATATTTTCCCTATAATCACTTGATTTTTTTAAATCTTTTTTTTTTAATATGAACCACATGTTTGAATCGAAAGATGGAGCAGCATGCATACTCGCTTCAATAACCGTGATGTATGTTGTTGTCAGATAGTTTTTGGTCCTGCTTTCAATTCCCCATGCTTATTTTCTGTTACTTTATTCTGTTTTATTTGTTTAGCAAAGAGCACGCTTTCAAAACAGGATGCATGCTGCTGGCCTTTCTGAAAGCTATATTATTGCTCGGAAGGAGGGTGGAGAGAGAGAGAGAGAGAGAGAGGGGGGGGGGGGAATCGGAAAAAGAAAACCCCCAAAAAGTCAAGAACCAAGAATGGAAAGGATGGGAAGGAAAGAGAGGAAGACAGGAAAGAAGCAAAAGGGGAAAAAAGAGGAAGGCATGAAAAGCGAAACGACAAATGGAGAAAGGAAAGAAATCTTAGCTGAACGTGCAGAAGGAAGGAACGAAAGAAAATATATATATTATATAAAATATATATAAGAAACAAGTAAAGAAAAAGACAATGTTCCGCCAGAAATATTGATGATGGGTGTGCAGCCCTGAGGTTCACTCTGCTGTCGTCTGGGCCTAATCAACATGGCTTGATTTGATTTGATTTGACATTGCGAGGCATTGTGAGGCAGGTAAACAGTTATTTTACTTTGTGTTTTATTTTGGGTCATTTGTGTCATGATTATTTGTTTTGTGTGGCGGTAATTCCATTTCTTTTGTTTCATTCTGTTTTTTTTTTCTAACTCTGTCTTATTCTATTTTATGTAGTTTAGTGTCGTTCATTTTGTTTTTGTTTTTTAAAGTTTCTATTTTCTTTTGAGCGTTTTACCTGAGTTTTTTGTGTTTATGGGTTTATCTTGATTTGTTTCAAGTTTTTTCTCTCAATTAAATAAGAGATTATATGCTGCTGAATTAGTCTCTTTTTTTTTTTACCTTTCCCTAACCTTTCTCTGCAGAGCCGACAAAGAATTAAACTACGTGGCTTTACCATTCCTGCCCTTTCCCTAATAGCGAACTGGATCCTGATTTAGATCGGGTCAATAGTCATCAAACAATCTGGCTCCAGTTTTTTTCATGTTTTTTATCCAGTCAGTTCGTGTCTCGGAGAATCTCTTTGTGTGTTTCTTTCTTCTTTTGTTTGTCTGTTTATTTGTTTTTATTTTTCTATTCTTTCCTCTATGTCTACATCTGTTTCTGTTTATTTTTCCCTTGTTACATCGTGTTGGGTTTTTGTCTTATGCTCCGCCTACCCCCCCCCCCGCCCTCCCCCAACCCACCTCAACCGCCCTTCTCCTTTTTCTCCTCCTCCTCCCTCCCTTCCTTCTTCTGCTTAGCCACAAATTAATTAAACAATATATCAAGTTATCGTGTACCTTGAATAAGTATGTTTACTTCTTGTAGGAAATTGGAGTATGTCTTTAATGAATGTGCTGACAGTTTTCTCGTCTGTAACTTCAGCGTGTTCATTTTACAGGGAAGGGGAATAAGGAGAGGTTTGGAAAGAGAAGCAGAAGGAGAAAGTGGAGGGAGAAAGATGGGAAGAAGAAAAAGGAAGTAGAAGAAGAAGAAGCTGAGAGAGAAAAAGAAATAAAAAAGAAGGAAACGAAGAGAGGGTTACACACAGAGCACAGATAAACAGACATACACACATACACACTAACATACACGCATCAACATACACACTGACAGACATGATACACATGCACATACACTAACACACAGGCACACAAACACAGACACAGCCACACACACACAGACACACACAGACATAGACACAGACACAGACAGACAGACAGGCAGACACACACACACACACACACACACACACACACTGAATACCTTTGGGGGACAAAAGCAGACCATCCATACACTACTCAGTCTGATTTAAAGTGCTGAATCTCAGAAAGGAGAAAGAGAGAGGAGGGGGAGAGAGGGGAAAGGAGGGGAGAAGAGAGAGTGGGGACAGGGAGAAGGAGAGAGAGGTGGGAGAGGGAGGGGAAGGGGGAAGAAAACGAGAGGTGTGAGAGGGAGGGGGAAGGAGAGAGAGGTGGGAGAGAGAGGGGGAAGGAGGGAAGGAGAGAGAGGTGGGAGAGAGAGGGGGAAGGAGAGAGAGGGAGAAGGGGGAAGAGGAGAGAGGTGTGAGAGGGAGGGGGAAGGAGAGAGAGGTGGGAGAGGGAGGGGGAAGGAGGGAAGGAGAGAGAGGTGGGAGAGGGAGGGGGAAGGAGAGAGAGGGGGAAGGAGGGAAGGAGAGAGAGGTGGGAGAGGGAGGGGGAAGGAGAGAGAGGGGGAAGGAGGGAAGGAGAGAGAGGTGGGAGAGGGAGGGGGAAGGAGAGAGAGGGAGAAGGGGGAAGAGGAGAGAGGTGTGAGAGGGAGGGGGAAGGAGAGAGAGGTGGGAGAGGGAGGGGGAAGGAGGGAAGGAGAGAGAGGTGGGAGAGGGAGGGGGAAGGAGAGAGAGGGGGAAGGAGGGAAGGAGAGAGAGGTGGGAGAGGGAGGGGGAAGGAGGAAAAAAGAGAGAGGTGGGAGAGAGAGGGGGAAGAGAGACGAGAGCGAGAGAGAGAAAGACAGCGATGGAGGGAGAGACAAAAGGGAGGGGGGGGGGGGGAGAGGAGTGATATAGAAAAAGAAAGAGAGGTTGAGACCAAGAGGGAGGGAGGGAGAAAGTGAGAATGACAGCGAGAGAGACAGAACAGAGAGGTTGTCGTGAGAGAGAGAGAGAGGGCGTGGGGTGAGGGGGGGGGGAGAGAAATTACATTTATTGGATTATTTCTCCTGCTATGATGCGTCCCTCACGAAGGGGGAATTGAAACCATATTGTTTCAAAACTTTCAGCGTCAGAAACGAACATGTAATAAAAATGAATGAAAACAGAGAGAATAATAAATCTACTACCGTAAAAGGAGAGGCAGACAGATAGAGAGAGAACGAGAGAGAGAATGAATGAATGATTGAATGAATGAGTGTGACTTTATTGTAAATAGATGCATTAAACACGGCGTAAATTATATTAAGTATGAAAAATAACATTAATTTGATATATGAGAGAAAGCCAGAGAGAGAGAGAGAGAGAGAGAGAGAGACAGACAGACAGACACACACACACACACGCGCGCGCGCACACACACAAGAGAAACACAAGTTTGAATCGTTCGACAAACACTCTTTGAACCATCGCTCACAATCATATCTTCTTCAAATATCTCAGGGTGTGTGTGTGTGTGTGTGTGTGTGTGTGTGTGTGTGTGTGCCGCTATCCAATACGACTGATTTTGTGTTGTTTCTGCTTGAAGAAGCACCTTTTTTCCTTTCTTTCTGTGTGTCTCTGTCTGCGTCACCCGCTTTGTCTCTCTGTGTCAGTCTCTCTCTGTCTGTCTCTGTCTCTCTCTGTCGCTCACTGTGTCTCT